>NW_015159718.1:517000-546424 GCF_001447785.1 Gekko japonicus
GCTGATCCCCTATCGCCACCCTTTGTCCCCGACCTTGGAGAAAAGAGGCAAACCATTGCAAGGCTAGCCCCTGGATCCCCACGTCGGCGAGGCGGTGGGTCAGCAACTGGTGGGCGACCGTATCGAACGCGGCCGACAGATCTAACAACACCAGAGCCGCCACACCGCCCCGATCCAGATGCCTACGGAGGTCGTCAGTCAAGGTGACCAGCACAGTCTCTGTCCCATGACCAGGGCGAAAGCCGGACTGGTAGGGATCGAGGATGGAAGCATCCTCCAAAAAACTCTGAAGCTGTAACGCCACCGCCCTCTCAATGAACTTGCCCAAATAGGGCAAGTTAGACACCGGCCGATAATTAGCCAATTCGGTCGGGTCTAGAGATGGTTTTTTCAGGAGAGGGCGGACCATCGCTTCCTTGAGTGCCTTGGGGAATTGTCCCTCTGTGAGGGACAAGTTAATAATCTCCTGCAGGGCACCTCGAAACCCCTCATGGCCAGCTTTAATGAGCCAGGAGGGGCACGGATCAAGGTCGCATGTGGTTGGGCGCACAGCTACGAGTAATCTGTCAACTTCCTCCAGTCTGAGTCGGTTAAAACATTGTAAACCCGGCTCCAAAGACGTGCAAGGGGCCTCAAGTTCACTCACTGTCTCAAGTGTGGTGGGGAGGTCGTGACGGAGCATCGAGACTTTATCTGCGAAATAGCTCGCAAATGCCTCACAGCCTATCTCCAATTCCCTACCATTTTGACTGCCACGAGGCAGAGTTGTCAAAGACCGAATTGTGCTAAATAATTGTGCCGGGCGTGAGCTCGCAGATGCAATCGTGGCCGCAAAGAACTCCCTCTTTGCGGCTTTGACTGCCATCTCATAGGCCTTCAGAAACGTCCTATAAGATGCTCTAGATGCTTCATCACGAGTTCGGCGCCACCGTCTCTCTAGCCGTCTCAGCTCCCGCTTCAGCTCACACAAGTCCTGGGTATACCAAGGCGCTCACCTAACACGGGTGCGGAGAGGGCGCCTGGGAGCGATCTCGTCGATGGCTGAGGAGAGCCAGACATGCCAGTCCTCCACCAGCTCATCCAACGAACCGCCAGGGGGCCTCGGATCCCGCAGAGCCATCTGAAGCCGCGCAGGGTCCATTTGGCGCCGCGGACGAGCCTAAATCTGCTCGCCGCCTAAACAGGGTTGGGGTGGGACCCTCAGATGGGCCTTCAGGGCCTGGTGGCTATGGCACGACCATGGCACTACCTCAGTGGTAATCCGGTCCACCTTCACCCCCGCCGTGAAGATCAAATCGAGCGTGTGGCCGGCCCGATGTGTGGAGGCCGAGACAGCAACATTTAAACAACAACAAAAGTTGAATCATAAAATTAAAAACATTAAGCAAAACCCCCACCACACCAACAAGCAACTACTACAGTTAATTAAAAAAACAAGCCAACAGAAATACTTTTAAATGCACACCAAACTTTTAAAACAGTCACCAAATTTTTTAACATTAAAAGACTAAGCCAAACCCCCACCCCACCCCCAACAAGCGACTACAGTTAATTTAAAAACAATCATACAGTAATACTTTTAAATGCAAAACAAACTTTTAAAACTTTCCCCCAAAATTATTAACTGTAAGAGAGTAAGGCTTAGCCAACCCCCACACCCAACATAACCGTAACCCAAAGCCATCCCAAGCAGGCCACCCAACCTAAAGTAAAGGGACACTAATTTAAAAGGTCCTTTTACTAATATCCTCCTTTTTTAAAAAATATGTATTTTCCTCAAAACTTACCTTTTATTTGTCTTCTTCAGTCCAGGTAGAGTCCACCACGAGCCACACAGCCAGGCACGCCAAGGCAGGCACAGAGCAGCAGTAGCTGAAGGCCTGAAGCCAGAGGCCAGTGGCAGCCACCACTCAATAGTCCAGCAGCAACACCAGTCTTACAAGGGTGCACATGCATTAGCAATTTGCAAATGCACGGCTGTGCTTGGCTGTGGGGACCCTTCTCCACCTCCACCTCCCTCCCTGATCCCAGGGAAGACTAGGAGAAGGCAGGAAAAGGCTGTTTTAGATAGGCTCTGGACTCCTCTTTCTTTGTACTTCCACCACCCCCTTATTTTTATTCAACGTCCCCCAATTGCACCCAAGGCTCCTACCACCCACCTGGATCATTCCAGCACCTACCATGGGGCAGTATTGCCCACTTTGGGAACCAGTGGTTTAGACTAATAAATCTTTTAGGTTTTCTGAAAGTTCAAGATAGTCAGAAAACCGAAAAAGGAGATGGAATACATAAATAAAGCTAAAGAATTCCTCAAAATGTCCCACCACTCCCTACATGATTAAACCTATTAGGGAGTGAGACAAGGGAAGGCTATATGCCGAAAATAATCACCCACAAAGGCAGTCCAAGTAAAATTGGGTGGGGGGGAGGAACGGAGCATTTAAAATAGACTTACAATGAACAGGAAAAAGATAACAGAAGCAAATAGAAACTGAAAATTAGAGACTAAAATTCCTTGAGGCAGAACACAATCTAAAACCGTCAGTTGGACTAGCACTGAAAACTGTAACTCCAGGAGGAGGCCATGTAAATTACCATTGTGCTGTTCCCCACCTCTTTGACCCAGCACCAGACAAAGCCTCCCTTCAGTCTGCTATACCAAAAGGTATCCCACCTATCAGTGCAAGCTGCCATACAAAATCAACTCACTAATTAATGCCATGATTTTATGAGTAATTTTATCTGAAAAGCCCTTCACAAATTGATCACAGTGGGGCTGTGATGGACAGGAAGCTGTCCTGCCCTTGAAGGGAAAAAACCAACAACTCAGCTGAGCCTATGCAAGTGTATATACAATAAATAGACATCTGTGGATAGCTAAAGGCCACATGGAGGCTCAGCAGATTTTTTTTCTGCACACTTGGGGCACTTCTTTGGGGTGTAGAAAAGTCTGAAATTAAAAAAAAATTAAAAAGGGTTTTAAATTCCTCAGAAATAAAATTGCATTGTCTGTGCATGCACAGACAATGCAACTACCTACCTCCTCCTCCATGGTGGTGAAGGTGGCCAAGATCTAATGCTGGCCTGACAACAGCAGCAGCAAGATGTGCCAGATCTGGCAGCAGCAGCACTGATGGGGAAGGGAGAGGAATGCTATCCAGAGCAAACTAATTTATGCAGTAGCCAAATCGCTCACTCACAACTTTAATGCCAGTAAGCTCACAAAGTAGAATTTTTGCTCACAAGATTCCACAGTTTAGAGGGAGCATTGATGCCGTCTGGTCCAGGACTTTTGGAAGAGAAGAAGAAGAGATTGGATTTATACCCTGCCCTTCACTACCCAACGGTGTCTCAGAGTGGCTTACAAACTCCTTTCCCTTCCCCTCCCCACAACAGACACCCTGTGAGGTGGGTGGGGCTGAGAGAACTCTGACACAAACTGCTCTTTTTCAAGGACAGCTGTGCCAGAGCTTGTGACTGACCCAAGGTCACATCAGCAGGTGCAAGTGGAGGAGTGGGGAATCAAACCCGGTTCTCCCAGATTAGAGTCTGCACACTTAACCACTACACCAAACTGGCTGTAGAAGGTAGGTCTTTGATTGTCTTATTCTCCGGAATGATTCCAGGTCATTGCCAGGAACTGGAAATCCCTCACAGGGCCCTTGCTCAAAAAATGGTACCAGAAAATCAGGGAACAATTTTTGATGGGTAGGATTATGCATAATCCGGGGTTTTTTGGATTTAGGTACGGTAGTGCCTTTATTTGAATATGACAAAATATGGAAACCAGTTTTAGAATTTCTGTGTGTCAAGGATGTTTATTTTTATTTATTTAAGTATTTTTACCCCGCCCTCCCCGCAAGCGGGCTCAGGGCGGCTTACAAGGGGCATAGCCCAAACATAAAACCACATAAAATCCAGTAAAATCCAAAAACATTACAATCAACAATAACAATAAAGTGCTTCTTAAGTTGTTAAAAAATGATGGCATCCTTGTCCGAGAATTAGTCCGAGCCCATCCGCTGTATTCATTGCAGCATTCTAGTAGCACTACGCTCAAGGACACTCCCAACTTCGGTGTTCTTACCACCGTTGATGGTAATGGTGGCAGCGGCAGCGGCAGCGGCGGCCCCTACGTGAAAGCCTGGCGGAAGAGCTCCGTCTTGCAGGCCCTGCGGAACTGCACCAGGTCCCGCAGGGCCCTGATCTCCTCCGGGAGCTCATTCCACCAGGCAGGGGCCGCCACTGAGAAGGATCTAGTCCTTGTTGCAGCGTATTTTACGTCTCGGGGGCCCGGAACCACTAACTGGTTCTGGGTCCCCGACCGAAGTGCCCTTGGGGGTATATATGGGGAAAGGCGGTCCCTCAGGTAGGTCGGACCCAGGCCATATAGGGCTTTAAAGGTAAGCACCAGCACTTTGAAGCGGACTCGGTACGCTATAGGCAGCCAGTGCAGCGCCTTCAACCCAGGCTTGATGTGCTCCCACCTGGGGAGGTCCATCAGCAGCCTAGCTGCTGCATTCTGCACTAGCTGCAGCTTCCGGGTCAGCGACAAAGGCAGCCCCATGTAGAGAGCGTTACAGTGATCTAGCCTTGAGGTGACCGTCGCATGGATCACTGTAGCCAGGTCTTCGCGGTCGAGGAAGGGAGCCAACTGCCGAACCCGCCTCAGATGGTAAAAAGCAGATCTGGCAGTGGCTGCTACCTGGGCCTCCATCGTTAAGGAGGAGTCCAGGAGCACTCCCAAACTCCTCACCTCCGACGCAGGCACCAAAGGCACCCCGCCGAAGGCCGGGAGAGGGAGCCCCAACCCCGAACCGTTTCGACTCAGGCCCAGGACCTCCGTCTTCGCTGGATTTAGTTTCAACCGACTCAACCTGAGCCACTCAGCCACGGCCTGTAAGCCCTGGTGAAGATCTTCCGGGTCAGAGGCTGACCGGCCGCCCAACATCAGATAGAGCTGGGTGTCATCTGCATACTGATGACAACCCAGCCCATACCTCCTGGCAATCTGGGCGAGAGGGCGCATATAGATGTTAAAAAGCATCGGGGAAAGCACTGCCCCCTGCGGCACCCCACACTCAAGCGGGCGCCACCGGGACTGCTGTTCCCCTATTACCCCTCTCTGTCCCCGATCCTGGAGAAAAGAGGCAAGCCATTGAAGGGCAAGCCCCCGTATCCCCACGTCGGCGAGGCGGTGGGTCAACAACTGGTGGTCGACCGTGTCAAACGCGGCCGACAGATCTAACAACACCAGTGCCGCCACACCACCTCGATCCAGATGCCTCCGGAGGTCGTCAGTCAGGGCGACCAGCACCGTCTCTGTCCCATGACCAGGGCGAAAGCCGGACTGAAGTGGATCCAGGACAGAAGTGTCATCCAGAAAACTCTGTAGCTGTACCGCCGCCACCCTCTCAATCAATTTGCCCAAATAGGGCAAATTAGACACCGGCCGATAGTTGGCCAATTCGGTCGGGTCTAAGGTTGGTTTTTTCAAGAGAGGGCGGACCATCGCTTCCTTGAGTGCCGCCGGGAACCGTCCCTCCCCGAGGGACTTGTTAATAATCTCCCGTACGGCACCTCGAAACCCCTCGTGGCCTGCTTTAATAAGCCAGGAAGGGCACGGATCCAAGGAGCATGTGGTTGGACGCACAGTTACGAGTAACCTGTCAACTTCCTCCAGGCTGAGTGGGTCAAAACATTCTAAACCCCGCGGGGACGTGCAAGGGGCCTCAAGTTCACTCACTGTATCAACTGTGGCAGGGAGGTAAATCCTTCAATGCAACACAGTTTAGATGGTTGGTCATTATGATTTTTTGCCAGGCCAAAACCTTTCCTTTTCACTAGGTTTTTAACCAAAGGGTTTTATCTTTATAGCTCTCTTTAATTATTGCTTCTAGCCTGAGGACTGTTTTATGGATATTTTTCAGCAGCTCAGTGGTTGTTTAATTCTGTTTTTATGATCTTGGGTTGTATTTTTAACATTGTTAATTGATGTCATTAAAGTTAATTTTTAAAAAAGCAGAGAGGGTGGGGGGGAAAAGGAATGGCATGGAATGGCATGGAAAAAAGCAGAGAGGGTGTGTGTGGGGGGAAGGAATGGCATGGAATACAGCACTGCAAAGGGAAGGAGGAATATGGAGAATCGTTCCTGCTCTTGAAAGAATTCCTGTTTGCTCATGTAAGAGTTTATGGTTTGTGTGTGTGTAAAATGTTCACTGATTCACCCCCCCCCCCAAATTTAATTTCCTACACTGAATCCCATCCCAACCTGAGGGGTTCTTGATTTTCAGAAGTGGCATTTAAAGGTACCAGAGACTGCTGAAAGACGGAGAAGGTGACATGTATTCTGTCTGTGAATGAAAGTCTACTCATTGTAGGCTGGATCTGATCCACTAACTCATATAATCCTTGAGTTTCTGGTAGATTATAGAAGAATCAAATGAAATAACGGCTTAGATATTTTAAGATAATTGCATTGTCATAATAATAATATATTTATGTTCTATGGAGGTGATACTCCAAAACAAGAGTCTTTCCTTATATTCTAGGAAAAGGGTTACCAAAAATTTAAACTAGCCACTTCAGCATCTTTTACTAGCATAGTGGTGTTTTTATATTTTAGACAAAAATTGCATACATTTAAATGCATTTGTAAATTATTAATGCATATTATTCATTAAGTTTGGTGTAGTGGTTAAGTGTGCAGACTCTAATCTGGGAGAACCGGGTTTGATTCCCCACTCCTCCACTTGCACCTGCTGATGTGACCTTGGGTCAGTCACAAGCTCTGGCACAGCTGTTCCTGAAAGAGCAGTTTGTGTCGGAGTTCTCTCAGCCCCACCCACCTCACAGGGTGTCTGTTGTGGGGAGGGGAAGGGAAAGGAGTTTGTAAGCCGCTCTGAGACTCCAAGTGAAGGGCGGGGTATAAATCCAATCTCCTCTCCTCCTCCTCCTCTTCCACTGGGAAAAGTAGCAACTTACTAGCCATCTGCAGCATTATCAGATAAGGGACAACCATGTTAAAAAGGGAAACTCTCAACTCTTGCTATTTTCACTTGGGCATTCCTCTGGACATCATTGCCATGAAGCCTCTCTCTGTCAAAGCGGAAAGAACTAAAGACTCCCTGGACAGTGTGCTAACTATGCACAGAGCAGAATGTTTCATGTAGCTTGCTTTGGCTGTTAAACTGTGATTTTGCATTCATTCTGAATCATCAATTTAACCTCTGTGGCTATGAAACCCAAGGGTTCCAAGTGTTTCTAAGGGTCCTAGTATTGCAAAAGTATAGATTATGCAAAGGCAAAAGTGTTAAGGTGCTTTTCAAGCAAAATAATTCATACCAAAAATAGTCTTAGCAGGATGCAACTTCTTAAAGAAGTGCTGAGACAGATGTTTACATACTTACAAATGACAAGTTATCAATGTACTTAATTAAACAAAACCTATAACGTTAAATGCCTTAGGTGGGTCAATACCTCAGCTACAGACATCTATACAGCCTTGAATACTTCAGGAGGATCCTTAATGAAGGATGCATTTTAAAATAGTTTAAACAGGGTTCTGCGATATCCTGGATTTTGGTCCAGTATTATTTTCTTTGCTTTAACAGCATCCTAAAGGCACCGATCAAATACCACTCACTCTTTTATAGTAAATAACAAGTGGGGAACCAACAAGGACTTCTGGGGACTTGCAGGACATCTCATTTTCCCCTCCCCCCACTATTTTCTTTTCCCCTTCCCTGAAAGTCCCTACAGCATCTCCCAGTTTTCTGCTTCCTTCTCTTCTTCCTACCCACCATCCAAACTAGGTTTATCTGCCCCCTATCTTCAGTTTTCTCTCCTTATCCTGGCAAGGCACCCTCTCCTCAAGGAAACACTGCAATGTATCAGCTTCAAGGCTGTCGTCAGTTGCACAGTACCAACCACCTGACTGTGCCCTGTTGCACAGTGGGGAATCCACAAGGACATGTGTGTGTGGCTACTTCTGGTCACACTATTTCCTCTTTCTTTATTACTGGCAGCCCGCATATCTTCAGTTTTCCTTGGTTCCTTCTCTCTCTCTTACCCAGCAATCAGCTACATTTAATCTGCAACCCCATATTCAGCTATATGGTTATTTAATTACTCTCAACACTGCCACTGTCCATAATGGGTACCCAAAGCAGCTAATATCATTCTCCTCTCCTCCATTTTATTCTCACGACAACCCTGTCAGATGGGTTAGGCTGAGAATGTGTGACCAGCCTGAGGTTATCCAGTGATTTCTATGGCAGAGTGGAGTTTGAACCTGAGTCTCCCAAACCCTAGTCCAACCACTACACCACCCTGGCTTTTGTGGTGTGGCTCCTATTGAATACAGTTGGGCCTGGATGAGTCACATGGCATCCCCAATGAATCTTCCCTCAAAGGCCCCAAACACTGGAAAACAGCTCTTCCCCTGCCTTTTACTGCGAAAAAACCCAACAAAGTTTGAAGGCTGGCAGTACTGATATGGTTGCCTAGCAATGGCCACTGAGGGCATTTGTTTCTTAAAGCCACAGATGTTGCTTCTAGGATTTTTTTAACCCTTCCATTTTTTAAAAAGATTTTAGATTTTTCTGCAAACCTGGGGTTTTGCAGGTTTGTAGAAAGATCTGTTCATAGCGCCAATCTCTGGATTTAAGTATCCACAGATGGCGCCTTGTTTGGTGTAGTGGTTAAGTGCGCAGACTCTAATCTGGGAGAACCGGGTTTGATTCCCCACTCCTCTACTTGCAGCTGCTGGATGACCTCGGGCAAGCCATAGTTCTGTCAGAGCTGTTCTTGGAAAAAGAGCAGTTTCTGTCAGAGTTCTCTCAGCCCCACCTACCTCACAGGGTGTCTGTTGCGGGGAGGGGAAAGGGAAGGAGTTTGTAAGCCACTCTGAGACTCTGAGCAAAGGGCGGGGTATGAATCCATTCTCTTATTTTCTTCTTGTTGAGAATTAGATATATTGATCCTCCTAAATCATTTTCTGTAAGCAGCAGCTTACATATATAGGTGAATGATTAGATGTGAAAATTAAAGAAGCTGTGAAGGGGGCAGAAAGTCAAGGCATTCTGGAATACATGATTTGATACTGGGCAATTCTGCATCTAGCCTCTGCTCCACATTTTCTCAACTGGGAGGGAAAAGTGCAGCTCAAAACCACATTCAAATACCTCAGGGCAACACCCATACGGACTGCAAAGTCACCCCTGTACAGCGATAAATCTATGCAGAAGGTACCATAAAACCCGATGATCAAAGAAAGTGAAAGTGTCATGCAATGCAAAAACTGATGATCAAAGGAAGTGAAAGAAGCATGCAATGCAGAGGAGAATTTTTGTTCCAACATGGGTTTCGTAAAACAATAGAGGGAAAAGCCAATGCAGAATCAGCCACTATCACATACACAAAAAAAATCAGTTTACTTAAATGGAGAAAATAAAATGCAAGTTAAAGTCAGTGCTCTGTGAAATAGAATTACAAGGAGAAAATTAGAAAGAAACATCCCAAATTGTTTCATTTAGGAGTACAACCATTTGTAAAATTGGCACTGCAATAATACTTTAGATTGGCTGAGGGCTTTTATAAATTGAATTATCAAGCTCAGGGTTGATTTTCTAAGTAAACGGATATTCTTTTGATTAATTTGTACATTAATTGCCTTTTTACAAAAATCCTAAAGCACATTGAGTAAAATCTGATTCTAAGCGGCTAGTCTAGTCTGATCCATCTCCATAGAAGTAGATAAGGCAGTAACCATTCATATTTATAGAACATTTACATATAGCTTTAAAAATACATCTAAGAAGATGAAGCAATGAGTAGTTCATGTATTTTTGTCCATATTATATACTTTTGTCCATATTAGGCTATATTATGCTACAAAATATATTCCTGGAAATGTAGATCCCCTTCAACTGCATGGGTATTTCAAAGGAGCATACAAAATTGCTCCTGTAAAAGTAGCCGAAGTAAACAAATTATTTCTATTTATAGGGGAGTTCTTAAAAAGAAAAAAAAATTGTATATATTTTCAATGGTGTGGAAGCTGCTCTCAGGAAAATCTATCTATGGCTGGAGTTTATGATGTTATAAATCTCTTCTACCACCTACCCCCAGTTCCCAAAACACTTTTGCAATTCCTTATAAAAATTAGTTTTTAAAAATAAAGATATTTATAATCAAACAGGCATACAGAGCCTGTGCTGTATAGTGATTATAGTTGTCAGTAGGTCATTTGATGACCTTAGATGGCTCACACTTTCTCAGCCTAACTTCACTCTTGTGGTTGTTGTGAGGATAAAATGTAGAGCAGGGGAAGAACCATGCATGTCACCCTGAGCTCTGTTGAGAATCAGTAGGATAAAAATATATGAATACTTAGAGGCCAATGATGCTTTATTTTTATTTTTAATCAGGCAGCTACTCTGAGGCATGTGGATATAAAAGTTTGACAGGCAGAGGTCATTTCGGGGGGGGAACGCGGGGGAACGCAGTTCTCCCGGGTGAGGTGCAGGGGGGCGGGGCACATGACGAAGCCCCGCCCCCTGCTTCCGGCAGCCCTGCTTCCAGCCCTCATTCAGCCAGGAGGAGGCAGGAGAAGAGGGAGGGTAAGTTGCTTCCTCCCCGCCTCTCCCCACCCCTGCCTGCCTGGGGCCAGGGAGGGCCTTGGCAGGGCTTCCTCGCACTCCCGCTGGCCTTGCAGGTCCACCGCCGGGCCCCTGATGTCAGGGTGTGTGGCATATGCTAATAAGTTATGCTAATGAGTTCCCCTAGATCTTTTTCTACGAAATGACCCCTGTTGACAGATAAACCTATGTGTGACAGACTGCACCAAAAATAGTCTTTTTGAAAAGCTGCTTGTATCAGAGAGTCAGGGAGTTCAAGAATTAATCGTCCCTGGAGAGAAGGGCTTAGGTGATTGGCTGCTCTGCTTACTACTCTGATTGGTCATCATCAGATGAGAGAGGAAATAAAACAGCTGAACTGGAGGGGAAAGAGGTCTTTCACTGTTCGGTTTTACTAACTTCTGGATCAGTAGCCAGAGGATGGCTTCTGAGTGAAGAGACATTTGGGAGTCAGTGTTTTCTGGTAGGCAATAGTCAGAGAAGTCCTTCTACAGAGAGAAGAAGAGAAACCCCATTGTTTTAGATATATTACAATTGCTCTGAGGGAGCAGTCAGAAAAGCTACAGAACAGACTTATACAGTCAGAAAAGCTACAGAACAGTCAGAAAAGCTACAGAACAGACTTATACAGACAAAGGACACTGGAGAAGGATTTAGCATACAAGCCAAATAGAAAAAGGAGTTATTGCTCCTTAGGGACAAGGAGAATAACTTCCTGCCAGTGAAAGGGGTTGGGAAGAGAACCCTAGTCTGTGATAAAGGAGAGAAGCTTAGACACCTTAGCAGTTAGTAAAAATCTGTACTGTCTGAAGGATGAAATCAGAAACATCAATAAGAACTATGTTAGAGCTGAATTTTACTAAACAAAGTACCTCTCAAAGAAAGAAATAGAAAGCCTTGAAACAAAACTACAAATACACTCTCTTGAATGTTCTAAGAATTCAGCTCTGTATATATTAGAAAGTTTTTTACCTCAGTAATCTCAAAACCTTGACTATTCCATTTATACATATATATCCTGCCTGTTTAATAAAATCTTTAATCTGTTTTTGAAAGTTAATTTGTATTTCCAGCAGAGTTCCTGAGCTGAGAAAAAGCCGAAACTAAATATCTAAACATAGGGTGGGACAGTCAAGTCTTTTATGACAAAGAATATGTACAGTACTGTAGGGCAACTCAGTTACTGAGGGGAACTGAAGATTTGGTAGGAAAAATCTGCCAGACAGTTGTGGATATACAGGGGTTCATCATACCATATTTGTACTGTAACCTCATAAGCCTGTTCAGAGGAAGGAACCAAGGGTTCAGTTTGAGGAGTAGTTCTTGCTGCTGAGAGAAAAGAATTACCACATCAAGGGTCTTTTCACAGTTTAATCCAGAGCAGCACACCTGGGAAGAGTACTATGCAATACTTGCTGTTTCCATACTAGTGATATAACAGATGAAAAGAAAGCAGTTCTGTGCCGTAATGTGGGGGACTTCCACATATTGTTTAATGAGAAACCTATTAGCCCCTGGAAAGCCAGGATATATAACTTTTGAGGAATCAGTAAATCTGTTGAAGAACTGCTTTAAGTCACCTCCCAGGAAAATAGTAGAATGGTATAACACTGTCTGGAGAGATGGTTGCAGAGTTTGTGGCATAGGTGAGGAAGCTTTTTTAGGATTGTAATTCTGCTGCAATTCTAGCAAAGATGTAAAATGACAGGAAGGAGGAAATTCTGAACAAATGCAGAGAAGACTACTTCCTGAACTTTCTTTAATTCTGCTTTAAAGATGTCCCTGCTGTGGAATCTGCAAATGAAAAATGTACAGAATTTTTAAGCACTGGTCTTGGGAACTGTGAAGGTGAAAACCAATATACAGGTGACATGAAGAAATGTCTTTACATTTACAAAAGTGCACAAAAAGGCAATGCAGATACCTTAGTAAGGTGGTTTCTGCTGTGAAAAAAAATGCTCTAAAAGTTTGTAGCTCTGAAAATGAAAAATACCCCAGTTGTGGTCTGAGTATCCACAGAAAAAAATGTGCAGAGGTTTTTTGTTTTTTAAAAAAGTCTCCATCCATACAGAGTAGTCTAAAACCATAGGATAAGTGTCCCGGTCTAGGTCGGGAGCTCCCGGACCCGGCGGGAGACGAAGGGGGAGCAGGTGCCAGTCAACCACTCCCATGCCCCCAACTCACTGAGAGCACCAAGGAGGAAGATCGGGAGCCCAGAGGAGTGACGGACGCACGTGGGGCCGGCAGGGTGGAGACGGGCGAGGTTGGCGGAGCCTGGGGTGCCTGTGAGGTGGCCCCAAAGGAGCGACAGGAGCTGTGAAACCAAGCTGCGGCGCTGGGACAGGCCTGGGCCACTCCAAGAGCCGCTGCGGGGAAGCCAGTCGAGAGAACCTCGGGGTCCCCAGGGCAAGCGGCAGCGGCAGACAGAGAAACTGCGGGATGGTCGACGCGCCAAGGCTCGGCTCCGTCAATGGGAGGAAGGGTGGAGTCACCAGCCTCGGCGTCAAACCCTTTACAGGGGGGAGGGGCTGGAAAGGGAGGGAGAAGGAAGCTGAGGGAGTAATAAAAACCGGGGAGGAGCTGGCTAATGAGGAGGAACTGGGCTGGCTACAGCTGTAACGCGGCAGTTGCAAGTGAGAGAAGTTGGTGAGAGAGAGGACGGTAGCTGGAGGGCTGGAAAAGCCACAGCCAGAACCTAAGATGGGCAAGAGGGTGAGTCAACTCTCTGCATACCCCGTCGTCTGAAGCCAAAGCTCCCTCCGGGGGAACGACCTCCCTCGGCTCGATCTTTCTCTCTCTTCCCCCCCCTTTCCTTAATTTGTGGAAGTCGTTCGGGTGGGTGGTCCCTGCAGCACAACTCCTACGTACCGGGGCAGCACGGCAACTGGCGGCCAAACCCCCAGGGGACGCCAGGAGCTCGACTATAAGACAATAAAGAGATTGAGCAAAGAGGGTGAAACAATCTATAAGTATAACATACTGCATTTGCTGGGCTATTTAGTTATAACATTTCAGTTGTCAATTACTGGGTGCAGAGAACAGTTAGCCAAAGTTTCAAAACTCCTGAGGTGAATATTTGGCTATCCATCACCTTGTGAATTCTGAGGCATAAATTTAAATTCCTTCTGGAAGTATCAGTTATTTAGCCAGCTTTCCCCTGAAACTAGGCTCTGACATAGTTATAGTCTCCTCTTTAAAGTGTTCACTGTATTAGCCTGTTTTCTCCCAAAGCCAACTTTGAAACAACACAGTCTCCCAAGAAAAGATCCTTCCAGTATGCCTTTGTCATGATTTCGGCTGTGCAAGCATGGCCTAGCAGGCCCATGGAGCCTTGGCTAGCAGTGGGAGGAGGCTCGACCTAAAAATCCCAGAAGGCCTTGGGAAGTTTTGGCACCGATTTTGACCAATAGGGAAGAAGAGGGCTGGGAAATAAGAGAACTGGTACAGCAGGGAAAGCTGTTCTTCTTCCCAGAGGCCAGAGCCAGAAGGAAGGCTGCTGCAGGGAAGAGACCCTCATCCTGAGGGAAGGGTGAGTAGTCTAAGGCCACTGCAGATAGTGAGCTAGGGACAGTGTATATTTAAATGCATTAGGGCATTTGATTAGGGAGTGGTGGCACAGAGGATTTATCCTCTGGTTACAGTAACATCTGAACTGAACCGAACTGCTGTCAGTTCTAGCCCGTGCTGGTGTGAGCTACCAGCCTTGTCCTCAGCTCGCTGTCCACCCAGCGGTTCGAAAGCTTCGGCGAGTAGATAAAATGGGTACCACTCCTTAGAGAGGGTGGGCACACTAAACCCCCCCAGTGGGGGGAGGTGTTAGCCGGTGAAATGGAATGTCCAGCTCGTAAGCTCGTAAGCCTGGAAAGATCTCCTCGGCATCAAGAAGCCTTAGATGGGCCAATCCGGCCAGGCGGTGGCAGTGCAGTGCTGTGACTTGAAGCAGTCCTGGAAAAGGCTGACGTCATCAAGCCAAGCCGAGTGAATGCCGTCTGGAACATGTCTAAGCCTACAGCTGAACAAAATCCCCGTCGGCTGCAAACATGTGCGACTTAAAAGATTTATATGTTGTCCTCCTTTACCCCTATGAATCATTGTTAGTCCCGTGTGAATATGTGTAACTGTAAATCGCTCAGAGCCAGCAGCTCTGCAGGATTGAGTGATTAATAAATCAATATTATTATTATTATTATTCTTTTCTTTTCACCCACTTACTGTTATTCTGCACCTTGTTGTTTGACCTCCTATAAAATGAATCTTTTCCTTGTTGTACTCTGCCTGGTCCTCACACCTATTATTCAGCCAAAAGGGAGGTCTGAAGGTCTTGGGAGGATGCTCTGGGCCTTCTCAAGGGATCCTAAATCCAGAGCGGTGGCAGCATCAGGTGACCCCACCTGAGCCATGACATGGTGGCTGAAGAAGGGATGGGCTAATTTTGGACCCTGGTGAGGCAGAGTGCCATTTGGCCTTGGCAGAGATTTTTTTTTTTGCTTTTGTGCTTAAGGAAGCCCTAGTGTCTGAAGGTGTTTGCAAGACCAAATAAGGGTCTGGTAAGGTGTGGTTAAAAGGTTTTGTTTGTGTTCTAGTTATCAGGTCAACTGGATAGTGAGGCAGAGTTAGATAGTGCATGTTCCTCCGATCTGGGAAAGAAAAATCAGAGGACACGCCTGTTGCTAGATGCAAGACCCGAACAGGGGCTGCAGGTCTCATGTTGGTGGAAGATACATCAGAGAAAACAATGGCATCCCTGAGTGTAGAGACCTTACATCTCCAGCTGAAACTTAAGCAGGCAGAGCTTGAGTTAGAAAAAGCAAGGCTGCAGAAAGAGAAAGAGGAGACTGCAGTGAGACTGCAGAAAGAGTAGAAAGAGACTGCAGCTAGGATAGAGCTAGAAAGGGAGATAATGAGGATGGCACACAAGCTTGAAATGGCAAAGTTGAGAAGAGGCCCACCTTAACTTCCTCCAGATGCTGACGTACAAGAGGATAGAAGGAAATATCCTCTGCATAAGGAAGGCTGGAGTGGATCGTGGAAGGTAGCTGTGCACAATTATACCCCTGTTGCCATGTTTGTGGGGGAAGATTTAGCAGAGCAGATGACTGTGGAACCCAGAGTCCATGAACCTGAGATGGCAGAAAAGGAGGCCAATCCAGAGGAAGATGTCTACCTGCAGTTCTTAAAGGACTTCAAATATGTTCCTGAGGAACCTAGCCGGCAAACCGATGTCTGCATAGGGATGTTCACCCGTCATCGGTCTGAGAAGCAGAAGCAAGGTGAGCACACCCCGGCAACTTCTCCAGACCCTGTTGCAGAGCCGACGGTGGCAGAGTCTCCTCCAGTGACTCCAACTGTGTTCCAGAAGGATCAAGAAGAAGACGCCAGCATGGAAGAAGTTGGTATCAACTTTGATTCCATGTTCCCATCTGGGTTGGGTGACTTTCTACACAACTATGCTGCTCAAACCAGTGAACAACAGCATCAACAACCACCCCTAGAACCTAACTCTACCGGGAAAATGGAAGATATGGCATTTCCAAAGCCCTTTGAAAGTAGTTCCACAGCTGGAGCAGAAACGCCAAGAGTTGTGATGCAGCCTGAAGAGAAAGTGGAGAACAGTAGGCTGACTTGGGTAAATGACCATCAGAGTGGAGAAAAAGAGAGCCAGTTGTTCCTCAAGACTGAGTTTGCAGTGCCAGTACCAAATTCCATTAATGTTAATCACAAAAGTCAACCTGACACCAGCAGGAGAAGAGAATTTAATGAAGACTCTCTGGAGAGCTTTAGTAGCATGCCAGATCCAGTGGTTCCTACTACTGTGACAAAAACATTCAAACCAGAAACAGGCAGTGATCTTTCTGTGTTTGAAGCTTTGAGGGACACCATTTATTCTGAAGTAGCTACATTGATATCTCAAAATGAGTCTCACCGTCATGTTCTAATTGAGCTTTTTCATGAACTTCAGAGGCTAAATTCAGACTATTTGAGACAAAGAGCACTGTATGCATTACAGGATATAGTAGTCAGGCATCCATCTGAAGCCAACACAAAAGCAGAATGTCCAAAACCTCTGAACTCAATGGCGAGGTTAAGATCCAATTTAGAACTTACTCCCAGCAAAAGCCTTGCTACTACTCATGAGACGTTAGAGAAGAGCTTTGACCCAGGAGGACCTGCAATGCATTAACCTGTGATGGACCATAAAGGGTCAATGCTTAGCAGAGTCTGAGAACCTTTGAGTAAAGGCTGTTCTAACAGAATTCTGTTGAGAGAGTCAGTTAAGGACTGACAGTTGAAGAGGAGACAGTTATGCACTGATTATGGATTGGAAAGGAGGCTAAGAGAGTGAGTGGATCAAGGAGGATTCTCATTCAAGCCAAAAAACGTAAATAGCTTGTAGTAAAGAGAAGTGTCCCTGCCCAGTTAAGATAGGAAATAGCTTCTAGAAAAGAGGAGTGATCCCTGGTCTGTGTATAAAGAAGGGTTTTGGGAAATTGGTTGTATGTTCCTGCCTTCTAAACTTTACATGTCAGTGAAACTCAGAAACATATGCTTGAGTGTTAAACAATGTTCCCTCTAAGCTGTGGAGTTTTGTGAGCAAAAATTCTACTTGTGAGTTACTGGCATTAAAGTTGTGAGCAAGCGATCTGGCTACTGCATAAATTAGCTTGCTCTGGAGCCATCCTTTCTGAGCTAAGACAAAGATATGTGAGCCAGAGGCTAAAAAACTGTGAGCTAGCTTACACTAACTCAGCTTAGAGGGAACACTGGTGTTAAAGCAGAAACTGTAAAGAACGCCTCTCTCCTCAAAGTTTTAAAGGCCTTGCTAAATACCAAAAATACACTTATGTGTTGGCAACAGATTATTTGGTGTTTGTGTGCATACAAAGTTAACTCAGTTTTGTTATCTGCTCATCTCATACATACTACACTTAATTCTACCTGCCTTTTTCTCCTCCAAGTTAAATAAAACATTTTGTTTATTTTGAGCTCTCAAAAGCCTCTCATATACCATTTCAAAAGCAGAATATAAGAAAGTGACTTTGTCTTTTCCCTCAGTTCCCTGGACTGGGCCAGCATCCATCCGCCTGTCCGCCTGCCCGTCCGTCTGTCTGTCTGTCATAAAGTGACTGGGTGGACATCCATAGACAAACAAATAAGAAGAAAATAGATAAAGGGGCTGCTCAGCAAGAAAGTAGACAGAAGGGAAAATCCTGCATGTGATAAATGCAAGAGGGTGGGATTGTCATAGCCGCTTCACACACAAACCAACAGGAAAAAGGAGCCTGGCGACTGACAGCCATCTGCCCATCTGTCACAATATGTTAAACCAAATAATATATCACATTATTTCATACATCTGTACCTTTTGCAATGAAACAAAACATTTGAAGTGCAGCTGAAAAGACATAAGCCATAGATATTATTGAAACAATGAATTAATGAATTAGCAGCCCCAAATGCTTCTCTGCTGAAATCTGTTTACTCTGAATGCATACGTGGTGATTATTATTGACTATAAATATTGCAGCTGAAACAACATCCTGTTCCCTGAAGCTTAAGCATCTTTTTCTAGCATTAATGTAGATGATTCTGGTTGCAGGGTCAGCAGACCTGAAGTTTGCTTGCGGTGCCTAAAGCTCCAGTAGTCCTCAGTCTGTAAACTGTGTTGCAGAGTTTAAAAGAAGGAGGAGAGAAAGGGGGAATCAGCCATTAAAAGGAATGCCCTGCAAAATACTGAGTTACTATGTTGCTAGGATACAAGCTCTGCTGCAAACAAAGCTCAGTTGCTGCTGGCTCTCCTTTGCCTTTGTTGGGAACTTTTGCTCTCTCCTGTCACAGCCAGAGGAAAGCAGAAGGCTGGCAGGTGGCTGTGCTTGGTGTGTTGGGCAGGTACGAGACTTTCCCCACAAAGGTGGGAGATGAGACAGGAAAACCTGGCTTGGAGAAGAAGCAACAAGTCTTTCAATCTTCAAACCAACTTTCAGTGGTACTGGAATCATTCCGAGCACAAATAATAGAGTAGATTGAGAGTACTTTTACATTCAGGCTTGATATAGTAATCATATACACAGGATTATAATCCACAATTTTTTGTACCACTGAACTGGGGGATCCTGTTTGAAATCTATTCAACTCTTGGGACTCCATGCTTGTGTTGAAGAGAGAATAATTCTTTGGTATTTTTCTTACTATTTCCATTCTAGTTACATTGCAGGCTAATGAGCAGCTGGCCTGCAAAAAGGCTTGAGTTCGCACAATATGTGTTTTAGGTGTCATAGGGTTCTTTGTTTTAACATGGCTATCCCACTGGAACCCATTAATTTAGGCTCAGTTTGTTTACATTCAGCAGAATCAAATGATGTGTTTTTTTTATTTCACAGAAAAGTCAGTGTGCATTATGCTTTACAAAGGATAAGATGTCAGGTGCCCAAGGAGCTTACAGTCTGAAATTTTAGACATGGATGTTTATGTATGTCAGGAGGGAACTATGCCTTTTAGCTGGGATTGTTTGGACCTCTTCAACCACTGTCATTTTGGGACAGTAGCTGAGATGGGTGGAAGTTCTGTTCTCTATTGTTGGTCATGAATAAACTAGTTATATACAATGGTCTACAAACTGGGCAGAACGGTTGCTAGTGCTGCCACTCTCAGTTGGAAAGCACTTCTTGTTTCTGGAGTGGAGGTGCCTCCGCTACTGGAAGCAGGCCTGTAGCCATGGGAAGAGGACCTGACAAGGGCAACACCCCCAAAATGTGCCCTGCCTTCTCAGACAGCAAATGCCTGGCCAGCTGGAGGGTGGGGACACCGGCATCAGCTTCCTTTCCAGCAAGGCTTTCCCTGAGCATGGCTGGAAATTAAAACACTTACCAGCATTGGACAGCGAGATTCCTTGGCAGAAAAAGACACACTCCTTTTGTTGAAAAAATATGAATGTGTTTTGAATAAGTAAGAAACCATAAAAGCTAAGGAAAATACCCTTTTATCTTTAAAAAAAATGCACTACCATTTTATTATTAAACTAGTTATGCCAGCAATTTAGTCCCAAGTTTATTTTTCATATGAATGGTTTTTCCAGGTCTTCCTTACAGCCCCCTTAACAAAAAAACAAATAAATAAATAAATTGGCCCCTGACCAAAAAAAGAAAAGAAGAAAAAAAGGTTCTGGTGACAGGCCTGACTGTAAGTCTTGATGTTGAAAAACCTCCCAGATACACCTCTTCAAGCTGATCAAGTTGCAGAATTAATTGCTCAGGATCCCACAATGAGTCTTATTTTAAACTGGATATGGAGGGGAAGGCCAATTGAGGAACTGCCTGAGAAATTCAAGCCATTCAAATGCCACCAGCATCTACTCATAAAGGATGCTTGCTAGGGGGGAATCCATGTTGTCATTCCTAAAGAGAGTTGCAAAACCATTTTTTCCACACTATATGCTACAGACCCAGGAATTGTTGATATGAAAGCACTAGCTAGAAGCTGTGTCTGGTGGTCCGGAATTGACTCAGATATCGAAAAGTCTGTTAATGAGTGCAGCACATGCCAGACTACTAGGCATAATTAATTCCCTGGGAAGTGACCAAGAAAGTTGTGGTCAAGGATCCATATTGATTTTATGGATCCCTTTCAATGAAAAAACTTCTTGATTGTTGTAGACTCTTATTCTAAAAGTCTTGAAGTGGTCTTAGTGTTGTTACAAACAGCAACAGTCTTGGCACTGTGCAGCCTATTTTCAACCCATGGAGTGCGTAACACTATTGTCTCAGACAATGGGTCTGTGTTCTTATCTGCGGAATTCCAGAAATTTGGAGACAGGAACTTGATTAGAGCTCATTGCTTCATTCCCCCTCCCCCCAAGCAAATGGACAGGTTGAACAGGTGGTGCAAACCATAAAGTATGCTATGAAGTGGATTGTGGGAGGTGATTGGACAACACATCTTGTCATATTCCTCATTCCTCAACATGTTACTCCTCGTTCAGTGACAGGAGTCAGTCATGCTGAATTATTTACAGGGTGATGTCTTAAAACACGTTTTCACATCCAGATTTAATTGAGGACCTACAAGAACAGGAATGAGCCTTAGATACTGTTCTGTCAGTGTTGTGTATGTAATGTAATGTATTGTAATGCAATGAATGTATGAGCTTGAATCTAGAAAGGTATTGTAAATAGACCTATCAGAACAAAGGAAGTTCTGGAGGGAAGAGAAATGATTGGTCTTTATGTACTGTATGTGATTGGACCTTAGCTGACATGTGGGCGTGGCTTGCCAAGCCTGGACAGTTAAAAAGGAGCCTGTTGCTCCATTGATTTGTCTCGTTCTGGTTCTTCTGACTTAGTGTTCAATAAAGCTGTTAATCACTGTTTACCTGCTGCCTGAGTCTCATATCTAACAGTCAGAATCTTCCCTTTGTTCATTTGTACCTCAGGAATTGGTCTATGCAAGGGACTTTGGATCTGGACCATCACTGAGTTCACTAGGCCTATGCCCTACAACTTTCAGTGAGCAGATGGGCCAATGTGGCATTGGCACATTGATCAGCTGAGAAGGTGATCATTATCAAGTGGAGAGACAGTAGCAGAGTCCTTGGAAGCACCAGTTATAGACCACTACAAGGCTGTTGTGCCTTCTACTATAGCCCCTGCTCAGTTGTCAGAGCCATTAGACATTAAAACAGTAGATGCACCCCAGGAGACCCTGTACCTGGCAGGAGAACTCTGACACCAAACTGTGAAAGAGTACTTACCTTGTTGGATGAAGAACTATGCTGGGGAAGGGGTGTCATATATGTAAGTAGGGAATTGTGCCTTTTAGTTGGGGGTGTTTGGAACTCTTCAGCCACTGTAGTTTTGGGGGAGTGGCTGAAGTGGGTGGGAGTTCCTGTTCTCTGCTGTTGGTTGTTTTGGGAGTGAATAAGATAGTTATGCTTAAGACCTGCTGACCTTCATCCTTTCCACTATCAGACATTGCAGGAAGATGACAAAAAGAGGGACGAGAAGATAGAAGGGGGGGGGGACTGGGGATCAATGTGCCTTCATTCCAATAACATATACATGGGTTAGTTCCAGTAGGGGAGGGGGACCAAAGGGTTGTGCAAAAGTTTTCAAGTTTTTCCTGAGCTGTGCCTCTTCAGGAAAACATCCTCACATTCACAAAACATTTTGCACCCCATCTGAAAGACGATGAGGAAGAAGCAACTCTATACCTTATTCAGGAAGGCATTCCAGAGGCTTGGGCCAACTGCAGTAAAGGCCCTAGTCTCCATAACTAACTGAGGTTCTTGCCTCTTAGAGTGGGACCTCACCTGCTGATTTAAGAGTTGCCAACTAGTGGTGAAAAATTTACTGCCCCTTCAATAGAGGCTTAACATATTGAAATATACTATTGAAGCTTTTTGTGGCATGGATCTAAATAGCATATCATGATAATGTCCTATTAATCCTCCTTTAATAGACAGGACCCTATTTATAAGTTAGAGGCAACATTAAACTTGCTTGATATGACAGAGAAAAAAGTTGTATTTGATATGGATGAGTTTGGGCTCCCTAATTTTTGGGCTTGCTCCTAGTCCCAAAGAAAATTTGTCAAGGCCTGTATTAATAAGAAGATGGATTTTTGCAAAGGTGAACAAGAATAATTCTTGTCAACAGCTTTTTCGTAAATCAATATTATGTTACTTTCAGCTCACCCAAAACATTACTTAAATATAATTTAATTTTTGGATTGCTATTTATGCTTGCTGTCTTTGAAAGAACTATGAAGAACAGATTCAAGGAATTCCTCTATGGATGAAGAATCCTTGATGGCATCTTTACAGACTATCAAAAATAGGAAATTTACAAACATTTCCATGGGTTTTAAACAAACTGAAGAATGTTGTACCCTATTAAACAAAAAATGCTTATTCTTAGAACCAGAAGTTTTATATAGGGCATAATAGAGATGCTCATAATGCACTATACTCGGTGCTGTGCACAATATCCAAAGCCTATTTTTTCTGAGCTGAAAGTCTCTTTAGAGTAGCTAAATAACTATCAAGTTTTATGTCACTTT
Source organism: Gekko japonicus (assembly GCF_001447785.1). Taxonomy (NCBI): domain Eukaryota; kingdom Metazoa; phylum Chordata; class Lepidosauria; order Squamata; family Gekkonidae; genus Gekko; species Gekko japonicus. Next base: position 539,692 of record NW_015159718.1, read on the forward strand.
TTAATACTTCTCTGCTCTTTCTATAACACATAAGAGAAATATTAAGTTGAACTCGAGAACTTTTGAAGAAAAAAGTCTTTTTAGAATCCCAACCAGTTGTTACAGATCTGAGAACATCTAATATATTATCAACCTGATAGAGCTAGCTTTGGTGAGTAATGTTTTTCTTTCAGTGGATGGGGGATGGTTCAGTGAAAGCGATAAGATTTGTACATCAAAATCTTGTCACCTGCTTTCCATATCTATTTATTTATTTAAATTTATAACCCGCCCTCCCCGCGAATGGGCTCAGGGCGGCGTACAGATGGGGCCAATGCCCAATACATAAAACATTACAACTGCATTTTAAAAACATTCAGTACAACATAAGTGCTCTCCACAACAACTAACAAGGGAACAGATGACGTCATCAGGATGGTATCCTTAGTGGCCACAGCTCCACGCAGTACCACCATTTTTGCGCTCATGGCGAGTTGGTAATGGCTAGGACAGATAGTAATAGTCGTAGACAGATGGTAACAGTTATGGTGGCTCCTACTCAAACACCTGGTGGAAGAGCTCCGTCTTGCAGGCCCTGCGGAACTGTGAAAGGTCCCGCAGGGCCCGGATCTCCTCTGGGAGCTCATTCCACCAGGTAGGAGCCACCACCGAAAAAGCCCTAGCCCTAGTCGCTGCTAGTCTGGCCTCTTTGGAACCTGGAACCACCAGGAGATGTTTAGTCCCGGACCGTAGTGCTCGTTGGGAAACATATGGGGAGAGGGGGTCCCGTAGGTATGTCGGACCCTGGTCATCTAGGGCTTTAAAGGTAAGAACCAGCACTTTGAAGCGAATCCGGTATGCTATTGGCAGCTAGTGCAGTGCTTTCAGCACAGGCTGGATTCGTGCCCCCCTAGGAAGGCCCATCAACAGCCTGACTGCCGCATTCTGCATCAGCTGCAGCTTCCAGATTTGCGACAAAGGCAGCCCCATGTAGAGAGCGTTACAATGGTCTAGCCTCGAGGTGACTGTCGCATGGATCACTGTGGCTAGGTCATCGCGGTCGAGAAAGGGAACCAACTGCCGAGCCAGCCAAAGATGGTAGAAGGCCGCCCTGGCAGTGGCTGCTACCTGGGCCTCCATAGATAATGTGGAGTCTAGGAGCACCCCCAAACTCCTAACTTCTGACGCTGGCACCAAAGGTGCCCCCTCAAAGGTCGGGAGCGGGAGCCCCAGCCCCAAACCACAGCGACTCAAACCCAGGACCTCCGTCTTTGCCGGGTTTAGCCTCAGCCGACTCAGTCGGAGCCAACCAGCCACGGCTTGCAATGCCCGGTGCAGATCTTCTGGGCTGGAGTCCAACCGGCCACCAAACATCAGATAGAGCTGGGTGTCATCCGCATATTGATGACACCCAAGCCCAAACCTCTGGGCAATCTGGGCAAGGGGGCGCATGTAGATGTTAAACAACATCGGGGATAATACAGCCCCTTGGGGCACCCCACATTCAAGGGGGTGTCTCTGGGACTGCTGTTCCCCTATCACCACCCTTTGTCCCCGACCTTGTAGGAAAGAGGCAAGCCATTGAAGGGCAAGTCCCTGAATCCCCGTGTCGGTGAGGCGGGGGGTCAGCAACTGGTGGTCGACCGTATCAAATGCGGCCGACAGATCTAATAACAACAGTGCCGCCACACCGCCCCGATCCAAATACCTATGGAGGTCGTCAGTCAAAGCGACCAGTACCGTCTCCGTCCCATGCCCTGGACGGAAGCCGGACTGGAAAGGATCTAGGATGGAAGCGTCATCCAGAAAGCCCTGCAACTTCACAAATGGACTTCAGGGATTAACCAATATATCTGCAAGTACACAAATGTCATAAGTACACGTATCGTTGGATGCTTACAATTTGCACTGACTGCAAACCCAAGATTTCATTATCTCATGAAATGAAAGCAGTGTCGCAAATGGCATCACTAGTTATCCAGAAATAGGCTGTGACCTTCTTGGTCTATGAATAAGCAGTGCACATGGAGTTGGGAAAGAAATGGATAATGCAAATGGCCTCATTAGGACTGCCATTAGCAGAGATACCCAGGACAGTACAAAATTAGGATGAAGTATTGTTTATAGATTGCATCTGTTCTCTATCCATGAGAGCCTTAGAGGTAAATTGAGAGACATGTACAGATCATTTTTGTTGTTGTTCAGTCGCACAGCTGAGTCCGATTCTTCGCGACCCCATGGATTACATCGCACCAGGCCCTCCTGTCTTCCACCGTTCCCCGGAGTTTGCTTAACTTCATGTTTGTTGCATCGATAACATTGCCCAACCATCTTCCTTCTCATTTGGTGGCCAAAGTATTTGAGCTTCAGCTTCAGTATCTGACCTTCCAGGGAACAGTTAGGGTTGATTTCTTTTAGGATTGACTGATTTGATCTCCTTGCCATCCAAGGGGCTCTCAAGAGTCTTCTCCAGCACCATAATTCAAAAGAATCAATTCTTCGGCGCTCGGCCTTCCTTATTGTTCAGCTCTCGCAACCATACATGACTACTGGGAATACCATTGCTTTGACCATACAGACTTTTGTTGGCCGGGTGATGTCTCTACTTTTTATTATGCTGTCAACATTTGCTATCACTTTCCTCCCAAGGAGCAGGTGTCTTTTAATTTCATGGCTGCAGTCACCATTTGCAGTGATCTTGGATCCCAGGAACGTGAAGTCTCTCACTGCTTCCACGACTTCCCCTTCAGTATGCCAAGGAGTGAGGCCAAATGCCTTGATCTTAGTTTTTTATGTTGAGTTTCAAGCCAACTTTTGTGCTCCTCTTTGACAGCAATAGGCTCTTTAGGTCCTCTTCATTTTCTACCATTAGAGTGGTATCGTCTGCATATCTGAGGCTGTTCATCTTTTCCCCGGCAATCTTAATTCCGGCTTTTGATTCATCCAGGCTAGCATTTCGCATGATGTACTCTGCGTATAAATTAAATAAGCAAGGTGACAATATACATCCTTGTTGTACTCCTTTTCCGATGCTAAACCAATCAGTTGTTCCATATCCAATTCTAACTTCTTGAGCCTTATACAGGTTTCTCAAAAGACATGTGAGCTGGTCTGGTACTCCCATCTCTTTAAGGACTTGCCATAGTTTGTTGTGATCCACAGAATCAAAGGCTTTAGTGTAGTCAATGAAGCAGAAGTAGAGATTTGTTTAGGCCTCAGTCCCTAAATAGAAGAAGTATTTATCATTTATCACTAGGATTAATTATATTCTACTGAAGTATATTGTGGTGAGTCCGACTAAATGTAAGTACTTAAGAAGAGTCCTGCTGGATCAGACCAGTTGTCCATCTTTTCCAGCATACTGTTTCACACAGCAGCCAGGCAGTTACTCTGGAATGAAAAAGAGTGAAAAAAGGGGGAGACCTCTGTAGGAAACTGCAAAAGGTGCTGAATACCAGAGGCCACACAAAGGGGGGAAAGGGCTGATAATTGCATACAAAACAAATATTAATATATACAGTGCAAAGAGGACAATCTGACTAGTGAAAGCAGTACCTGTATACAGTGCATAATACAGTTAGATATGACCAGGTATAAAAGTTCAGTGTATAATACAGTGAATTATGGCAATTAGTGAATTAGAGCAATTATAGCAATTGATGGTCTGCTGGCTACTCAAGACACTGTTGCAGTATCTCCTTCAGATTGGCGTTAGTTGTTGTAGACTGTCTATAAAAGACAGGTGTCAAAACATCTTCAAGTACGATGCAACATCTAAGCTGAGTCTTCAACCCACTGATTTTAATTTTTTTGTTATTGAGAAGATTCATTCCAGGCCAGGGGTCCCCAACCTTCTGGCACATGGGGGCTGCATTAGAGTGCCCAGTGCCTAAAGAGAGCCACATCTTATATCAAAATGTAACAAAATTATTAACCTACCTATTTAGATCATTAATGAACAAATTAAAAAACATCGGACCCAGTACTGATCCCTGCGGTACCCCACTGCTTACCACCTTCCACTGAGAAAATTGCACAATTATACTCACTCTCTGTTTCCTATTAATTAGCCAGTTTTTGATCCACAAGAGGACTTGTCCTTTTATCCCATGACTGTTGAGCTTACTTAGGAGCCTTTGATGAGGAACTTTATCTATCCTTGCGAAAGACATAAACTTCATGATGAAGACTGAAAAAACACTTGAGGACTTTTACTCTGCTGAGCCACCTGACTTCTGCATGGTACAATACATCTCCATATTCTGCATCTATCGCTGAGATAAAATTTTGAAACTGATGATGAGTAAGGTCATGATGTCTGATGTAATTAATGCTGTATACAATAATACACATCACACTTTCCCACTGAAGAATCTTACTACACAAAGCTTGCTGATGGATAATGGAGTGAAATTGCATGAGAAGCATGCTGTTTAATTTTAATATCTCTTCATTGATTCTTGCAGCTACACCAGTTTTACCTTCCTCTATATTTCTTGCACTATCAGTTGTGATGCTTTTCAACTTAGACCAAGGTTTTCTATTGATTTACACTTTCAAGTTTTCTGCAGTTGTAGTTCCTTTACAACTGCAGTGCACTCAACTCTTCTGAAATTCTGAAGTTGAAATATGTCCCCCTGATAAAAAATAGTAGTTGAGCAGTGTCTGTAATGTCATTGCTCTCCTCTAATGCCAAAGGGGGAAAAAATCAAAACATTTTGCCTTGACAATCGGTGACATATGCAGCTCTTCTCCTGGTTCTTCAACACACCTGGTGATTGTAGATGCAGATAAACTGACACAACTAACACAGGATACTCTATCAGGGCACATTTCCTCCATTATTTTAACCATGCACTTTTTAATAAATCCACCATGAGTGAATGTTTTACCACTCTCAGCAATACATTTAGCAACATGATTGCTGGCCCTCACAGTAGACAGGTTCTCCTCAATGTGCTTTCTAAAACCATTTTGCTGCAAAAGCATTTGATTTTTTGAGACTTGGTCACTTGCACCTCTCAAAATATAGAGTAGCTGTTGTGACAGGATTCAAAGTGCCTTTTAACATTGTACTCCTTTAATACTGAGACAGTTTCAAGTCGTATCAGGCAAACGGCTTTATCCCTGGTTTAAAACAAAGAAGTAATAAGTAATCCATTTGTCATTAAAGACATCTGCAATTTTTTCCCTTTGAAACAGCACTTTCTTTTGCAGATATCTTCTTACAAAATTTTTAGCAGAGGAGCAGTTGCAGAATTTCAATATCATTCTTCTATATATATATAAAAGAAAGTCCCCTCACCATGAAATCAATGCCCAGGCCAAACCCCTGGACCTAGAAACACAAAATTCGAGGAGAGCACTCCTACCATGATGTAGATGCTCACTAAGAAGGAGTTTTTTAAGGAATTCGACCCCTAAGGGGGTCAAAAGGGCTAAAATGTGCTCCCCCCATTGCTTCCTATGTGGCTGCCAGGCTGCTGCCTCCTTACACCCCCCACTCTCTGATTGGTCAGTTGCAGAACTCAGTGTTCTGAGGTTAAAAAAACAATTACAGGAGACTGCAGGGAGCTAATGACAGTTGAGGAAATCAGGAATGGCCAATCCCCTGTGAGGTGCAGTAATCCTGCTGGCCCAGTCTCCCCATGGCTTCAAACACCCACCCCACCTCCTATACCTAACAGATAGTTTTCTGTCAGGTGCAGCAGCAGTTGCAGGGTGCTTAAAGCCATCAGGGAACCTCCACAATGGCTTGCAATACTCCTCCCCCTCTGTTATGTATTAGGGCTGGAACATTCCAGGACTGTCTACCAGAAACTGGCTGAGCTTGGAGATCCAGAAAAATAGCCCACCAGGACTCTGGAGGTGACCAGTGAGGAAGTAATGTTATGTAAATAGCCTATTGTTGGGAGTGGGGTGTGTTTGGGTGTGGATTTTGCATGCTATTTAAACAGGGCTAATGCCCTGGGGTTTTAGTTTTGTTCCTGAAATCACTTAACGATGCTGTTGGCCCAGCTTAGCCACACTTCCACCCACTATGGAAATATACCCCAAATTTGTAGAAAAGTGGTTTCCTGTATTAGGTTATTTAACTTCTCACAATGTGGGTTCTAGAAAATTGGTTCATATGAACTTGCTCAATATCTGATTGCTTGGATGTTGTTTTGAATATGTAGTTATGTCTCACTTCTTAAATGTAACATAAATGAGAAGCATTTTTGTAAAAAAAAAAAGAGTATGCCCTGCACACACACCTCAGGCCAAACACCTGCACCAAGAAACCCAAAATAAGAGGAGTGCATTCCTACCATGATGTCAACCCCCACTACGAAGACATTTCTGAGAAACATGACCCCTTAGGGAGTAAAAAAGGGGGAAAATGTGTTCCTCCAATTGTTTTCCATGTGCCAGGCAGGCTGCTGCCTCTTTGCCCCCCCCCCCATTGGTCAACTGTGTAGCTCAGAGTTCTGAGGTAAAGCCTGCCAGCTGCACCTCCCCCCTCCCTCTGATTGCTCAGCTGTGGATCTCAATGTTCTGAGGTAAAAACACAGTCAGAAGAGACTGCAGACAGTTGAGAACAGTTACGGAAATCAGCTATTCAAGACTCCTGAACAGACATTTTTCAAAAAAGCCAGCATGGCAATTGAGTTAATGAATGTTTATGGGGAGATAGTAAAGGACATTTCTAGGAGCCATTTCGATGTGTGCCTCCCTCATGAACCTGAAGAAATGTCCACCACATCACCACTCC
>NW_015159718.1:546849-565422 GCF_001447785.1 Gekko japonicus
CACCCTGCATGTACACACACACCCTGCCCGCCTTCCCCGACAGCTGCCAGGCCACACTGCAGAGGGGAAGGACCTTTGAATCTTTAAAATTTCCTGCTGCTGTTTTATCAGTGCTGATGAATCTTTTGGATTGCTTCTTTTGTAAAAAAATGTACAATGTATACCCGTATGCTTTTAATGTCCAATATAAAATAAATAATATATGTCGCATAGGTGCCTCTTTTTAAATGGATAGTAAGACAAGAAAGCTCAGACATTAGCCTTTCTCCTTGCCTTTAAAGTTCAAGGTTTTATGAGTGCTAACCAAACCTGGAGGTCAGGCACTGGATGACTCTTGAGTGGACTCTTGACCCCCAAGAAATCAGAAGAAGATTGAGACTGGGGAGGGCAGCCATGAAGAAGGAAAAAAAATCCTTATGTGTAAGGATGTGTCACCAGTCACCAAGATCAAGTTAATTCATGCTGTAGTATTCTCCATGATTATGTATGGGTGTGAAAGTTGGACAAAGAAGAAAGCTAGAGTTTTAGAAAGCTAGAAAGTAGATTCCTTTGAAATGTAGTGTTGGAGGAGAATTTTACAGATACCATGGATCGCCAAAAAGATAAATGAGTTCTAGACCAAATCAAGCCTGAACTCTCCCTATAAGCTAAAATGACTAGATGGAGGACCCCATAAGCGACCATTGCCCATTAAGACTCATACTTAACCTCAATGATAACATTTTTCTGAAACCAGTTCCAGAATTTGCTGAAGATATCCTACCAGGACATAGGAGACTCAGGTGGACAGAGGAACTAAATATTAAATTAGGTCAAATCCTTGCTACCCCAGAGATGGAATCTATGAAGGCAGTTCTTTCTTTGCCAGATAAGGACACTATTAAAACTTTTCAAGCTATAAACGACTATCTTAAACCTTTTTTTATTAATAGCAGGCCAATTAACCCTTTATCTAATGGCAGTAACAGCTGGTACGACCAGGAATGTAAGGCGATTAAAAAAGAGCTAACGTCTCTAATGAGACTGGTAAGACGGAACAATTATGATCATTTGATGCCTCACCTCTTGCAACTTAGGTCTTATTATAAAAACTTAATTAAAACTAAGAAAAGGGACTATGCTAAATCTTTATGGCATGAACTTGAACTGGCTGTCTTAAGGAAGGATGAAGCACGCTTCTGGGATATTGTATCCAGTGGCTTAAATAGCTCCTCCCGGCAAGCAGTGGCACATATCTCCCCCAAAACGTGGGTACAGCACTTTAGCAGGGTTTTTGGGTCTTGTGCCCCTTTTTGCCCTGTAGTGACATCCCAGCCTCAGAGATCAATCTCAGGTACTCCAGACCTCCCTGAATGGGCCCCAGTCTCAGAAAGGGAGATCAAAGGTATAATTAACTCATTGGCTTCAGGGAAGTCACCTGGGGAAGACCTGATTCCGTCAGACTTTTACAAAGCTTTTCCCACATGGTGGTCATCCGTGGTAGCTACGGTTTTCACACAAATTAATGGCACAGGTTTAATCCCTCCTGGTTGGAAGTTAAGTATTATTGTCCCCATTCACAAGAAAGGGGACAAAACAGACCCACGGAACTACAGACCAATAAGCCTGATAGATATAGCAGCTAAGGTTTATAGTAAATACCTGTTGTTCAAGTTGGATGCCTGGGTCTTTGAGAATCACATCATCCACCCCCATCAAGCAGGGTTTAGGAAAGGTCTTTCTACAATTGATCACTGCCTTACTCTTCACCAGCTGGCTTATGCAAGCTTAAATGGTCCCACTAAGTCTTTATACGTAACATTTGTAGACTTGGCTGCGGCGTTTGATTCCATCGATAGGAATAGCCTTTGGCAAAAATTGGCAGATCTGAATATTGATAAGCGGTTGTTATTCTTATTACGTGAACTACACACAGATATTAGTGCCCAGATTAGAGTGGGAACATCGGGGTCTCTAACTAACAAAATTCCAATCCATAAAGGAGTGAAACAGGGGTGTGTGCTGGCCCCTTTATTGTTTAACTTGTATATAAACAAAATTGTTGACAGGCTATCAGGTCCGCAATTCTTCCCACCTACCCTTGGGAAGCATAAAATTTCAATTTTACTTTATGCGGATGATATGGCCCTAATATCACTTACAAAAATCGGGATGAGAAGATTATTGCAGCAATTGGGAATGTACTGTAAGGAAGAGACCCTTAACATTAACTTTGATAAAACCAAAGTGATGGTCTTTAGAAAAAGAGCTCAAATTTCCTCCTGGAGCATTCTTGGCAATTCAATAAATCAGAGTAGTACCTTTAAGTATTTAGGGATTACATTTAGAGAGAATCTGAACTGGAACGCTCATATAGCCATAGTAAAAGCATCTGCGACGAGGATTGTGGGATCCATTTTGAAGTTCTATTATACCAAGGGAGGTTTTCTTATTGATCCTGTTATAAAATTATTTAAAAGTAAGGTCATTCCCCACCTCTTGTATGGTGCCGAGGTTTGGGGATGGAAAGAGGATATACTCACTAGTATTGAAACAATCCAAAATCAGTTTTTAAGGCGCATCCTGGCTCTTCCTAAGGGAACACCAGTTGCCCTGATGAGAGCAGAAACTGGTCTGCCTTCTCTAAGGGCGAGGGTGTATCTTGCGATTCTAAAATCTTGGAAGAAAATCAGAGCTGCTAGCACTGATTCGTTCAGCCAACTGGCCTTTAATTCAATGCTATCTAAAGACTTAGATCGTTCTTGCTTCCTCAATAACCTACTACTAAGATATTCCATTCCTGACGACCTCCTTAGCTCCTCAACAAATAACTTAGATCTCAGAGAATGGGTATTTAAGCATGATGCTCTGCTAGATAGACACTTCATTTTAAAAACACAGTCTGCTACCTGGTTTAAATCATTTAAGAATGATCATTTTAGATCACCTTATCTGGTTAATATAGATAATCATAACCTTAGAGCAGCTTTTACATCTTTGCGCTTTGAATCAATGCCTACGGCCGTGTTGGTCGGCCGTTACAACAGAACACCCAAGGCACAGCGTTTATGTATTTGTGGCTCTTCTGCTGTTGAGGATCTCTCCCATTACATTTTTAATTGCTCATTGTACTCCCAGCCTAGGTCAAAATTTTTATCTGGTATTTTATCAGTTTTAAGCTTTTATTCAGTCTCAGAGAAGATTATATTTTTGCTAGCCGATGCCAATGCTGATGTATCCCATAGAATGGCTTTATTTGCCTTGGCTGCAAGGAAAATACGGGCCAACGCTGCTCCTAGCTAATACTGATTTTAGTGGGTATGTTGTGACTTAATTAACTGTTCATAACCTCGGTTTTAACTGTTCATAACCTCGGTTTTAACTGTTCATAACCTCGGTTTTTTGGATTTATAATGTTGGACTGTAATGTTGGACTAGATGGAGGCGATCGTTCTTTGTTCACATTATAAGAAGTCAAGAGTCACTGGAAAAGAAAATATTGGTAGGAAGAGTTGAAGGCAGCAGGAAAAGAGGAAGAGCCAACATGAGGTTGATTGACTCAATAAAGGAAACCACGAACCTCAGTTTTGCAAGACCTGAGAACAACTGTAAATGGTAGGACATTTTAAAGGACATTAATTTATAGGGCCACCATAAGTTGGAAGGGACTTGACAGCCCTTAATACATGCATAATGTTTTCTTTTTATTATTTTTATTCTGTAAGTCACCTCAGGCAGGTTCCTGGAAAGGCAGCATGATTTCCCCTCCTAAATGAGTAAGTAGGTGTTTTTAAGTGCAATGAAAGCGGTCCAAAGGTCATCTGTGTTTTTTTAACAAGGTATACAAAGAATCTCAAATATGCAAATGAAGCATAAAACAAAAATTATAATTTAAAGTGGTTATATTAAAGAACTGCAACTAAAGTGTATATGATATAGAAATACCGCATTTAAAATTCAAAACAGTAATTGATAAATGTTAACAAAAATCCTGAAAGCACAATCCAAGGACTAATGATAAATAATACACAGTAATAGCATTCAATGAATGAAAATATGGAATAAGTTAAATAATGAGAAAGAGTACATATACAATAAATAATAATACATATGCAATAAATTACAGAGGATGAAAATGTGACACTATCAGTTCAGTAATGTTTAATATATGAATAAATCATTTAATAATAATGATGGATAATAATTCATGTAAATTACTTCCTAAGTTTATTGGAGAGGCAGGCAGCGTTAAATGCCCTTTCCTCCTGCTGCCTTTTGTCTTTCACACTTATACCAACTTTACTCAGAACTTTAAATTGTGGAAAGGGGAGGCGGATATTCCTTATCAATAGTGTCTTTCCCACACATCACAGTTCAATGTTGACGTTTCTTTTGAAATTGTCTGGTCCTGTACTGAAGCAGCAGCAGGACAACCGTGTATGCTATGAGTGGCAAACGAACTGGTGGTTCATGGTATGTGTGAAAGAATCTGGAGGCTCTTTGCTAGTGATGCTTGGAGCTGCACATGGCAAAACAGTGTGAGAGGGAACAAGAGCAGGCAGTAGTGGAACAAGGCAAAGACAGCAGGGTGGTAGCCAGCCTTCGTTGCTTGGTGGAACGGCCACATTTCCTGGTGGGAAAAAGTGTATAAGCTTGAGAGAAATAGGTATAAACACCAAACTACAAAAAGCCATCAAAATTATAACTTCAAAAATATTACCAATTTATACGATCTTTTAAATGGCAAGATAAAACCAAGAGATAGTATAAACATGAAAAAAAAAATCCAAAATGCACCAGTTTACATAGTGTTACAAACAGTTCCACCAAACTTATTGTATAGAACAAAACAGCTTGCGGCTAGTCAAGCTAAAGTAGAAGTAACATTAAAGAAACATTTAAATGCTAATAGACGCCAATAGTTTAAAGAGGTTAAGGCTGCATCCCTATTTAACTTTCAAAAAGCGTAAGGATGTCTATAAACATACAAAGCCAATGTAAATGATACAATAATTGCTCTCTTGATAGAATTTCTCTCAGAGAAACAACTGCAGTTGAGAGCTAAAAGCAAATGCAAGGAAGAATCAAGTGCTTGAATGCAGCTGAGAACAACAGTCCCTCCCCTCTCCGGAATCACAGACCAAGTTCACACAAGAGCTGCATTGCGGTTGCGCCTCCCTTTGCCCCGCTTCTATTGGTCAATTTCCTATTCGAAGCCTTGCAGCCGTGTTTTGCACCGCAACATCGTTTGATTTTCCCTGTGGTTTTGTGATCCTCAAAAAACAGGGCCAAAAAGTGGCCGCGCGGCTTCGAGTGGGAAATTGACCAATAGAAGCAGGGCAAAGGGAGGCGTGACCACAGCGCAGCTCTTGTGTGAAATCGGTCACAGTGTGCTTCAACAACTTCTCCTCAAAGCTTCAGTTAAACAAGTTGTCAATTATCATTTGGAACCCATTTTAGCAGAGCAGTTTCTGACAGCAGTTGACCACCCTTGCAATTCTCAGTCAATGCCTTCTATTCACCTTGTAGCTATATTGGGACCAGAGAAAGCAGCCATCATGCCTCCACCATGCCTGAAAATGGCTCTAAGGGTCCTTCCTCTAGTTGTCAACTTCCAGTGGATTATCCCAGGGAGGGCAGGAAGCAACCAGGCACTCCTCTATGATGCCTGGATCTACCTTTAGCTGAAGACACTCTTCACCCAGTTACCAGCTTCTGTTTCTAAGGCTCAGGGATGTAGCTGTAACTGTAAAATTTCAGGAAATTTTGAAACCATGGGGAAAGCCCCTATTAAAAATGGAAATGGGGGTGGTGGATTGAAATATGTGCAATATCTAGTTTCCTGTCAAATTAAAACTTCAAAGGCTTGCACTATTAGGCTCCTAGCATAGAGTTTTACCATTTAAAATGTATGATATCGCAATAACATGTTTTAAAATGGTTAAAATGTTTTAAAATAGTTCTCTGACTACACTTTCCTCTTACCATTGCTGATCTGTACTTCTTGCTTTTGCCTTTAGCTTTACTTTTCATCCCTCCCTGCTTGCTCTCTGTCTACTTTTTCATTTCTTTCCTTTTGTCAGCTGCCACTTCCTTCCTCCCCATTTGCTGACTCTCCTTCCCCATCATTTTGCAGTCCCTTTTATCTTTCCTTTACCCCTTCCTCTCCCCTCTTCTGCTTCCCCTATCTGTCTAATGGTGACCGTGGTCACTACTACAGTGTCAGGTACTAATGTAGGTTTCTATGGCAACTCAAATTGCCACAAAAATATATTTCTTTGTGCGTACATTCTCTTACTGTTGGAGGCTGGGTTAACCCCATTATCCCCCCCCTGCAAACTTGGAGGTTTGCCTGGGTTTGCAGAAACCTATATTGTAATATTGGCTGGCTGTTATACAGATTTCTTCAGCCACACTTGCGCTACCTATGATTAGTAAGATACAAGAATAATATTCTTCATTGGTTGATGTATAAGAAATGGGGAAACAGATGATTAAATGATGCTGTCCTGTAAAGTCTCCTGGGCTAGGGCCTGCTTCTCCACCTAGGCATGCCAGCATTTTTAATAGGAGACAGACATCACAGGATGGCTAAGCTTGTATTTTATTGCCCAGATGGCTGCTTATAATATAACAAGTTCAAATGTCCAATTACAGCCTTTGGATGTCATTTCCACCCACTCCCTCTCCCTCTGGTTGCCATCTCCCCTTCCTGATAGCAACAAGAAAATTTCAAGTATGTGTTGGGGAGGCGCTACACCTACTACTAATATCCTATCCTGGCTTCATATCCCTGAAAATGTATTTGAATTAACTGGTAACAATATGAAGAAACAAGTTTTGGTGAAGTAGTTTCACAGTTGTGTTTAAGGCATGACTCAAAGTTGGGGAACAAAGTATTTTCTGTTCTGATTATCATTGAGTTTGGATCCTGAGTTCTGTAGGCTGTAGCTCTGCTCCAGTTAAAACATTTTTTTCTCATTCACTCTAGTGAAAGCCTTTAACCACTATCAGTCCACTGTTACTATTTCCATACATTATTTCACGTTTTCTGGCAAATTATAAATAAAGTACATAGTCATAATATAATTCTTTAAATATTTAAACAGTTGACAGAAATGAGAATGCTTAATGCATCAGAGATGCTGTGCTGTCAAAATATGCAAAAATACTGTCATGAATAAATATTTAGTGGAGGAGGAATCCATTAGAATTGCTGTCTCCAAAATATTTATTTATAGTTACAATCTGTGAAGATGATAAGAATTATAAGCCATTACTTGGAAGAGTCATTAAAGAGGCTTTAAACAAGACTGTATAAAAAGTAAGAAAAAAAATCTCTGGGAAGGACTTGATTGTCCCACCACTCTAAACCTGATCACACTTTACTTGAATGTGTGTAGGAGAAAGGACCAGTGGGATTGCATGCATGGTACCAATTCCCAGTTTCATATCTGGGAGAAGGTTTGCATAGAGCCTACTTGCAAACACTCAGATGTTTCTGGGGAATCACACACATGATCTCATTCACCTCTTCAGTGCATTCGAGGGAAATGTCAACAAAACTTCTCTATATAATTCATTGTATGCAACACTAAACCCTGTTTTATTTATTTACTTCATTTATACACCACTTTTCTCTGCAATAGGGACCCAAAATGGCTTACATCATTCTCCTCTCCTCCATCTTCACAACAATCTTATCTTCACAACATTCTGTGAGTTAGGTTAGGCCAGGGGTTTGTGATTGGCACAAGTTCACCCAGGCAGCTTACTTGGTACAGTGGGGATTCAAACCTGGCCCTCCCAGATCCTATTCCAATGCCCTAACCACTACACATTTAATTTCTTTTGCCCTACCAATCACAACTAGACAATTTCAGGGAGGTATATTTTACTGTTGGTGACTGGACTCAAAGACTTATATATAAATAGATTTGAGTGGCCCTAAGGATACATCTAAGCATTTGTTTAGAGTTTTAGACAAATAAGAGTTCCACAGGGGAACAGAGAAGATGTTGCTAAATTTAATAAACAGAGATGCTAAATTTAAAACTAGAGGCAAACTGATAAAGACTTTGAGGCTTTGATCTGCAGAATGTTCCATATATTATGTGTTTGGGTATTAATTGACACAGAGTCGATGAGTGGGAGACTAATTGTTACAGTGCAATGTATTCCAATCTATATTGTAGTGTTGTTTTTTTTAAAAAAAAAATTGCATGGGCCAGTGCCATGACTTCTTACTTGTGCAGGATTAAGCTGGAGCCAGACTGAACACAAAGAACCAACTCACTCAAGAATCCTTGGTAAAGTTCTCCTGGCTCTAACCGGTTTCACCAGTATATGTCATCCCTTTACACAATGCTCACTCCATTTTAGTCTGGCTAGTTGCCATTCTAATCTATGTCAGCCTTGCATTTCCTGATAATTTGAACCTGATCCACTGGTTTGAGCTCTACCATATCTTGTGCTTTGATATTCAGTTAATACCTGTCTTTGATAAACTCGTCCATGAGTATTCTCATGAAACTTCACAGATCCTGCATCTGCTGAAAAAAATGCAGCATGATTTGCAGTAATTAGCAATTGCTTTCTGTAACCAATTTTACTATAGTCTACATAATTTACATAATACATTATTTCTATTTGTATTTTTATGTTTTCTCCCACAGAAGGCAGACTATTACTGACAGTGGGCTGACTGATGTTTTGTGTTCAGGTTCTCACTGAGAATGAAGTGCTCACCTTAATTAGTTCTTCCCTGCTGAAATGAATATGCTTGATACTTGAAAGTAATTTTAAGGAGGGGAATAAAAAACCTGTTGTGAAAATAACAAGGAGACATATATGCTCTTCAGCTTGTAGATTTAGCCTGCTGCTGAATTTTCAAGGGAAAAGTGCTAGACCTTGCTAATCTCCTTGGAATACTCTTAATGCAGGTAAGTAGCAAGGGAGGAGTTCCCTAGAGGAATTTTGTGTTCTTTATAAAACCTGTGAAAACCTCTTCTGGCTACACATTCCTAGAAGACTCACACTGTACAGCCAACATGATAAAACCAAAATTAGTCTGAAAATAATGACAACTATTAAGAGAGGAGTCTCAAAGGAACAGTTGTTTTGAATGAACTCACCAGCTGGCATCCATCAAGGGTGTGCAAGTAGCAATTCCGCTAGAATAATTGTTATTTCTGAATGATTCTCTCTTAAAAGTATAGTTAGAATCCAGTGCTTCATCTGGTGGTCTCAGAATTCAATATACAGAGATTACAAATTCATTGTATTTTCATCATATAGCAGTATTTTAATTGCCTAAATATTTTTCAGCAGCTAAGCTTTAGCTAATGGATGTGACTAAATGGCAGGAAGTGGGCTGTGTGTTCCAAGGTTTGATTAGTCTTTCTTTGTATGTTTTTCATTAATAGAAACATTTCAGGCATGGTTTATTATTAAAAAATAACATTGTGTAATATACTGTAATACCTTATTAAACACTAGATCCCCAGCTGCAGGCAGTTCAAAGAACACATCTCCAAACACCGACTTTTAGGCAACATAGTGCAATATTAGTGCAACATCAGGTATATTTTGATGACATCAGATTCTGGGACCCAGGGCACTAGAAACTGCAACCTGTCCTGTCGACCAGATGGGAGGCAAGTTCTATTAAGCACAGGATTTGACAGCTGGGGTTCTGAGGTCACAAACCAGGGTCTGTGTATTCAAAGTTGAAGTCAGAAGGCAGTCTAAGGTTAGGCTACATAGTACAAAAGCAGAGTCAAAACCAGCCCAAGGGTCAGGTAACAAGGATATAAAGCAAATCAGGCAGCTGGTAGGATAGTCAACAAGACTGCAGACAAGTTGATCCTGCTCTGGCTGCAGCCTTGTATAGGAAGTTTCCCCACAGCTACTTCTGGTTATCATGTTGGGCTCTTCCCTGCAAGGTGGGCTATCTCTATTCTCTCTGCTAAAACAAGACCAGGAGCTGATTGTGGTACAGAACATGAGCTGCTGATATTGAAGATCAGAATAAAGTTGGGAAAAAACCACCAAAATATTCATAGTGCAAAAATACAATCTAAATAACATTCCTGAAGAGTTTATAGACTATGTAAAGAACAGATTTGCATTAGTAAGTTCAAGTGAATGTGAACCAGAAAAACTGTGAGTTGGAACCAGAGGTATTATCAAGGAAGAATACACAAAGAGTATTCCTGTAGCCAAAAGAATTGAAAAGCCTCAATGGATGACTGATGAAACTCTTAAAATTATTAAAGATAGATGAGAAGCAAAAGTAAAAAGTTACAGAAATAGAATCAAAAAGTCTAAATGCAGCGTTCTAGTGACTGGCACATAGAGACAAAGAGAACTATTATAATGACCAGTGTAAAGAAATAGAATAGAACAAACAACAAGAAAGTATGAACAAGAGGTCTGTTCCAGGCCGAGTACTGATCCCTGCGGTACCCCACTGCTTACCACCCTCCACTGAAAAAAATGCCCATTTATACTCACTCTCTGTTTCCTATTAATTAGCCAGTTTTTGATCCACAAAAGGACTTGTCCTTTTATCCTGTGATTGTTGAGCTTACTTAGGAGCCTTTGATGAGGAACTTTATCAAAAGCTTTCTGGAAGTCAAGGTAAACAATATCTATTGGGTCCCCCTTGTCCACATGTTTGTTCACCCCCTCAAAGAACACTAACAGGTTAGTGAGACAAGATCTTCCCTTACAGAAACCGTGCTGAGTCTGCCTCAATAGGTTTTGTTCATCTATGTGCCTACTAATTCTTTCCTTAATAATGGTTTCCACCAATTTACCCGGAATCGACGTCAGACTGACTGGCCTGTAATTTCCCGGATCTCCCCTGGAACCCTTTTTAAAGATGGGAGTGACATTAGCTACCTTCCAATCCTCAGGAATGGAGGCAGATTTTAAGGAAAGATTACATATCTTTGTCAGGAGATCCACAAGTTCACAATTGAGTTCTTTCAGAACTCTCGGATGTATGCCATCTGGGCCTGGTGATTTATCAGTTTTTAAGTTGTCTATCAGTTTTAGGACCTCCTCTCTCGTCACCTCAATCTGACTCAGGTCTTCCAACACCCCTCCTGAAATCAGTGGTTCTGGAGTGGGCAAGCACTTCTCATCTTCCACAGTGAAGACGGAGGCAAAAAATGCATTTAGCTGCCTCCGCTGCCTCCGGGAGAGCCCTCATGCTTCTTAGCCCTCACAGCTTGTCTCAGCTCAGGAAGGCAGCCTCAGAGCAACGTGATTAATGCAGCAGACAAATCTCTCACTCAAAACCGGTTGGTTTCCAGCCACGCTTCCCGCGCTCCAAAGAATGCTCCCCCCCCTGCCGCCTCTGGGAGAGCCCTCATGCTTCTTAGCCCTCCAACTTACAGCTTGTCTCAGCTCAGGAAGGCAGCCTCAGAGCAACGTGATTAATGCAGCAGACAAATCTCTCACTCAAAACCGGTTGGTTTCCAGCCACGCTTCCCGCGCTCCAAAGAATGCTCCCCCCCCTGCCGCCTCTGGGAGAGCCCTCATGCTTCTTAGCCCTCCAACTTACAGCTTGTCTCAGCTCAGGAAGGCAGCCTCAGAGCAACGTGATTAATGCAGCAGACAAATCTCTCACTCACAACTGTGATGCCAGCAGCTCACGAAGGAGAACTTTTGCTCCATGGCAAAAGTTAAGAGTATTGCAAGCGTCCCCCTCCCCCCTCCCTCCAAGTCTTTCCAAGAAAGTATCGGCTTACCCACATCCCCACGCTACGCTGCAACCAAGCCTGAAGTGAGGCAGCCTGATAGGCAGCCCCACCGGGTCCAATCGGAGCTTCAGCTTTACCCAGCCATCCAATCCTTTGCCTCAGGAGGCGGGACGCCAGCGAGGTTAGGCTGTGATCAGCTCTCATCTCCACAGCAGATCTAGTGCAAGGCAGTGACTGTGTTTTCCTTCTGGTCCCTGAGGAAAAGTTCTGAAGCTTTGCTTTGTGTTGTTTTGTTCATCTTGTTAAATGGTATTGTGTAGTTTTCTCTATCTTTCTCTTGGTATTCAAAGTTTTCAGAATTATGGCAGAGTTTCTTTCATCTGGTTCCTGACCAGTTGCTGTAATGAATCAGTGAACCTATAGTGCCTTTTCAGGCCACACTCTAGTGGAAGATTGATGTGGGTTCAGGTTACTGGGTTTTCTTGCACAAATGTCTGTGAGTCTAAAGGAAAATCCCTTTGCTATTGGTTCCTGGTACCACTTCCACTGTGTGCTAACAATTTCAAGACTGTTGCCCCATTACACTTTTTGGTTCAGAATATTTTTTCCCTGTTTTCCTCCTTTAAAAACCAGGTGCGTCTTATGCTCAGGTGCGTCTTATGGTCCGAAAAATACGGTATTTGTTGGATTTCTATACCGCCCTCCAAGTGGTCTATCAGTCGTAGGACCTCCTCTCTTGTCACCTCAATCTGACTCAGGTCTTTCAAGACCCCTCCTGAAATCAGCGGTTCTTGAATCTTAGCCTGAATCTGCTTTAATAACTCTGATGCATTATTAAAGATTTCCTTGTAATAAACCTGGATCTCTTGTGTTGGTTCATAGAATCATCGAGTTGGAAGGAACTTCCTGGGTCATCTAGTCCAACCCCCTGCACAATGCAGGAAATTCACAAATACCTCTCCCCACACCCCCAGTGACTTCTGTTCCATGCACAAAAGATGCCAGAAAATGCCAACAACACAAAACCCTCCAGTATCTTCAGCGAAACTGGCCTGTAGAAAAATTGCTTCCTGACCCCAAAGTGGCAATCAGCATTTTCCTGGGCATGTAAGGGCCACAAGACCTAAGCATTGAGGCAACCCTTCCTATCCTCCCTTCTCATTATTTGCCTAAGTTCACAGAATCAGCATTGCTGTCAGATGACCATCTAGCCTCTGTTTGAAAACCTCCAAAGAAGGGGAGAGCACCACCTCCTGAGGAAGCCTGTTCCAACGAGGAACAGCTCTGTCAGGAAGTTCTTCCTAATGTTTAGCTGAAAATTCTTTTGCTTTAGATTCAACCTGTTGGATCTGGTCCAACCTTTTGAGGCAACAGAAAACAACTCTGCACCATTCTCTATATGGCAGCCCTTCCAGTACTTGAAGATGGTTATCATTTCACCTCTCAGTCATCTCCTCTCCAGGCAAAACATACCTAGCTTCTTCAATCTTTCCTTATAGAACTTGGTCTCCAGACCTCTCACCATCTTTGTTGCCCTCCTCTGGACATGTTCCAGCTTGTCTATATCCTTCTTAAATTGTGATACCCGAAACTGAATACAATACTCTCGGTGAGGTCTAACCCAAGCAGAGTAGAGTGATATCATCACTTTGCATGATCTTGTCAGGGACTTCAGTCAATCACACTGAACAACGTTCCTTCAGAAGTTTCAGTTTATTGAGAGTGAGTACTTAAGACACCATGAACCTCTGTATCAGGAATGGAGGAATAGTGAAAGGAACCCCAAATATACTCCTTTCATAAAAGACCCCCTGATACGAAAAGGCCAATGAGCAAGCACCTGGGAACGCGGGCAAAAAGCAATGGTTACATTCCCAGCGGGAAGCTAGGAGCAGGCAATACACAAGGACACTACTATGATAACAGCTCAAGATGTACAGAAGCAGGGAGGGGGAGTGAGAGACATGGACAGCCACCCACACATTCCATTACATGGCAGCCTTAGCTGACAGATCTGGGCACTATACTTCTGTTGATACAGCCCCAAATGGACTTTGCCTTTTTAGATACTGCATCACACTGCCAACTCATGTTCAGTGTATGGTCAACTAAGACCCCTAGATCCTTTTCACACATACTACTGCCAAGACAAGTCTCCCCCATCCTATAATTATGCATTTGATTTTTCCTACCTAAATGCAGAAAAAAGTTCTTTGGGAATTTCTGCGAACCTATGGAGCCCATGGTCAGGGTCCATAACAGCCCCTTACAGCACTGTTAAATGGCTTAGTTCAGCTCTAAAATGACATCAGCATCCACAGGTTGGACCCCTGAATGCAATAACGCCTGGTTAACCCTTAGCCAGGCAGCTCTTTAGAACCCCCTTCTCCTTAATAGGGCATGAGCAGCTCTCATGATCCCTTCCCTGGGATCAGATTGACTGGGTCACCTGTCTCCCTTTCCTTCCTCCCACCTATGTCCTGGGAAACCAGGAAAAACAAACAAAAAAGAAACTTCCAAGCAAAACAACTGAAAGGCTTCCTAATTCTGTGCTTTTCTGATATTATTGGGAAGCGAATTACTGGAATCCAGAATTACTGGTATTCTTTCCTGTGGTGTTGGATGCTGCTGACCTGATATGATCAGGTCAGCCATGTTATTGGGTTGCCAACATCCAACTGCACATCCCTATTACATATGTAGGTCCTGGGTGGCAACTAAATAGATATGTATGGAATGAACTTACCACATCCTTATGTGAATAGAATCCATTCTGAAGTCAGAAGAATGGAGGGCTCAAATTAAGCATGAATTTTCTGCTGGGGTTTAGATCACGAATCTTTGATTTAAATACAAGCATTACTTGATTTTGCAGGGAATAGTTTTTAATATAATTTTATTATTGTTCCTAAGTACTAGGATCTCTAGTAGGTTTGACTTAAGGCTCAGGGGTAAGCTGGCTAAGAAAACTACTATGAAAGTCTCTGTTAGGCTTTGTGTTCCTTTCTTTGTTCATTTGGAATAAAGTTATATAACATTTACTTACCCTCTGAATCTTCCTGAGAAACTGTTGCATTTTATATTTATCAAGATTAATATAATGATTACTTAACTTTTAAAGACCATAAGGCCAAATTCCACCCACAATTTCATCCATATAGTTTGATCTGTTTCACCATAACTGCTCTTGGTCAATGCATAATTTGCTGAGAGCAAAATTAGGCTCACACTATGCTTGCTGTGTAAAATCCTCATTATTTGTCTAGGTTGATTTAGTTAGCACCATTCTTTCAGAAAGCAGTTTTAGCTCAGAGGTTTTTAAAATAGTATTTCACCATGATATAATGGAATCCAGAAGGACATCTTATCACTTTGAAGGCTTTTTGGAGAGTGAGATCCATGCTATTTCTGTTTTTTAAAATTGGATTAGCTCGTTAACGATATACATTTTTTGCTATGTATACAGCTACCATATAAATACTTTTACTTTCAGCCTTTAGCAATATGCGTGTGGGAGAAAATCAAAGTCTTAAGTTCAGACCTATGTAGCAATTAACTGACTACCAAAAATGCACAGAAGGAAGTTAGCTGGAACCTCCAGAACATGTAAAAACATATTGAGAAACTGGAACACAGGCCTTCAAGGTTGTATTCAAACATTATTAATCCAGATTAGTTTAAATTATTCAGCTATCCACAATTAATGAAGCAGAAGATCAAGATTCACCAGTGTCTGCTCTGAAGTCCTGGTTTTTCTGCTACTAGTGAGAGGCAACTGCAGAAGGAGTGCCAAGGGTTATTTTGTTGCTCTGGGGCTGCAACTTTGTGCCCTAGAGATGGTGCTAGTGAACAAATGGGAATCAAGCCAAGATTCCTGGTTTTGGACGTTATGATTAACTGATGAGCCAGAATAAAAAAAAAAAACGAGGAAGTAAGTCTGGTTAAAAATCTTGGTTTGTAGTTTACTTACTAATGATAGCTAGTGGGGTGGCCAGCATTCAAATGTCACACTACTGGAGTTAAAACCAACTGTGGTTTGCAACCATCTTTTAGCATGATGACTGAATACAGCTTTACTGTGTTCCAGAGGTCATCATACAGTGTAGCATTTGCAAACAAGCCTTCATTTTCTTGGACTTTGTCTTCCATATTGGTATTGAGACCAGCTGTTTGTTACCAGTCACATGAGGTCCAGACAATTCCCATGACAAAGGCTACAAATAGGATTAGATGCATATCCATCTTGATCTCCTCATCTTGATTCCCTTTTACTCACTGGAAAATATTTACTTAATTTTATTACAACCCTAGATAAACTAGCAATAACATAATCAACAGAGTCAGCAACACATAAAAGAAAATATGAACATACATCACTGGGGGGGGGGGGAAGCAGTCTCAAACCACACCCAGATCATGATTCAGGAACTGTCAGAAATCAGTCAAAGTATGTAAGTATGGTTGCCATATCACTGAACTCTGAGGCCCTGGACAGAAGTCCAGGAAGGGGCCCCAGCATCACCTCTCTCCTGCTGGGCTCACCCTTCCACCAGGACCAAGCTGTCCCAATGTTGGGACTCCCCAGACCCCTCCACCTGGTGGCTGTCCCCCAAAGCACCCACAGAGGGCTCACCCCCCTGGGCCCCATGCTTACCTGGGACTATGGGAGGGAGGAGGTGGAGGTGGCCAGGGGCCCTGGGACCAAGGCGGTGGGCCACAGGGTGCATGGCTGGCCCAGATCGTCGGTGATGGGTGAGGTGCTATCCTCGACCAAGCAGGGAACCTGGCATGCGGAGCCTCTCCCGGGCAGCAGGGACCCGACCCAGGGGTCCTTGGCCCAGGTTGCTCGGTGCATGTGACAGCAAGGCCAGCATGAGGCGGGCTGACTGGCTGGAAGCAGAGGCCCCACCCTGCTGGGAAACTCGATGTCTCCAGCTAAGTACAGGGGTGGAGCAGGTGCAATCAGCTGTTGCCATGGAGCTGCCTGCCTGAACTTCTTATGCAAGCAGCAGTGGGAACCTGCTCTTCTTCTTGTCCCCCTAAGTTGGGGAGGATGCTGCTGTGGATGGTCTTCTCAGTGCATGGCCACCTGCCCTGGTTGCCCATTGGGTAAGACTGCCTCTGTGCCAATTGTTGCCTGAATTCTCATTCCTTTTCCCAACTATGGGAAAAAATTTTATCTTCTGTCTGTTAGTCGAGTCCAAACCCTATATCTGAAGGCAGAATCTATTTTGAAAGATGCTTCTGACCTGCTCCAAACTCAGTATCTGAGCAGTGGCTTCAACTCCCTGTTTGTGCAGTGACACACGGACTTTACCTAACCATTAGCATACTCTGATGGATTATTGACTGCCCACACATTTGGGAGCCCAGCCAAAGCAATATCTGCTCAGATCAATCGTTGCAAGCCTGTGCTTTCATCTCTCATTCTATGGCCTCTTTTCTGTTCGAGTAGAAACATAGACAGTGTTGGGACATTTGGAATATTTGTGTTCTTTTAACTAAATACTAAATAATTGTACTGAATAATATTTTAGCAATATGGAAATATCATATGTAAATGACATGCATAACATATTATGTGATGAGAGGTCAAAACATTCCATTAGTATTAAATTAGCATTACTAGAATTACTATAAAATGCCATCTAAATACAACTGAGAAAATTAATAACATTATTCCCTTTGCATAACACTGCATTTCAAGTTTAAAATCTCCTGCTGCTGCTTCTGTAACCCCGATTTATTTAACCTCCCAATGTATTCTTTTAAGATTTCAAATTTTTCTGCAAGTCTAGGACTGTTGCCCCAGTACCCAAATAACAACTTGAGAGAAATGTATTCAAATCTGCTGATCTGTGTCATAAATTAATTAAGATAATATTTAATTGAGGGCGGGCTGTGCTAGGCAGCCTGTCCATGGCTGCCTTTGTTTTGGCAAATCCATCCTGGCTCCAAACTCGGCCAGCAGCTACTGCCAGCCTTGTTTATTCTCACCTGCACATAGAGTGCTGAGAGGTGCCCAGCCCCAGCCCCCTACTCTTATGTACTGTTAAGCCACTACCAGAAAGATAATGTGAAGGTATAGAGTATGTGTGCTTGGAACGGGCAACTCTGCGTCACGCCCTCGCCGGGAGGAGGCGCCAGCCCAGAGGGCGCCAGCCCAAAGGAGGCATGCGTGCGCGGCTCTGGCTCCTCCAGCTTCCTTCCCTCCCTTTCTCCTCCCCTCGGCCGGGCCGGCCTCACCTCCCTCCTTCCCTCGCCCGCCCTCCCCGCACACGGTCCCCAACCAGCAGCTCCACGTTCTCTGCGCCCGGCGCCAGCTCCTCCTCTCTGCACCTCTGGCAAGAGGGGGAGGTCGCCTGTGGCTGGTGGGGGCAGCTGGGCTGAGCTGAGCTGGGGGGGGGGAGGATGGCCCGCCTACTTGCCCGCCAGCCAGCCAGCCACCGCCTCTGCACTTCCTGTTCCCTAGATGTTGGGTGGGAGCCCTAAAAATTGGGGGAACCCCTGTCTTCACCTGGGGACTGGCATCCCTAAAATGTAAGTGAATGCCTGTGTGAATGTTTGATTTTTAAAAATGCATTTAAGCCACTTTAAACCTGCTTTTCTTCTTGAATGGGATTGAAAATGGCACACAATAAAGGATAAAAGGAGTAATGGCCAGAATTACAAACCTTCACAAGTAGTTTAACTTCATGGGTGGAATGCATACACAAGATTGTTTCATAACGTTCTCAGTGCTGAGGCCTGTGCTGCTTGCTGCTGTAGTAAGTGTGGCAAAACACAGTGCCACCCAGCCCCCAGTGCCAAATTGCAGGTATAGAGGGAAGGGGAGGGAGCCAGAAACAAGGCCCCAATGACAGGCCGCTGTACTGTGGGGAAA
>NW_015159718.1:565540-639351 GCF_001447785.1 Gekko japonicus
AAAAAAACAAAACATTGAGGCGCTGCTGTAAGCCGCCCGGCAGCCACAAGCCTCCCAATCCTGCGGATTGGATCGCCACCCTGGCCCCCGGGAACAAGCCGCCGCCACCCCAACACTCTGGCCGCAGATGCGGCCGCGACATCCTGCCCGGTGCTGTGGCCTGAATCACGGCCACCGCCGCGGCCCGACGTTATGGCTTTTGCCGCAGCCCAAAGCTTGGCCGCCATCGTGGCCCGCCGTTCTGGCCAGCGCCATGGCCCGATGCTCTGTCCTCCGCGGCTCAGCTGCTCAGGCTGCCGCCGCAGCCCGCTGCTGCCCGGGCCCTCCTCCAAAGCCCTGGCCTTAACATTCAGCAGCTACTGCTGCACCTCAGGCTGAAGGCCTCTCAGAGACAGCATACCCAGTCCTCGTGTGCACTTCAACCAAGCGTGCCGAGGATTGCTAAGAACTGCTGAGGCAGGGGGCAGGAGCCAAGCCTAAATAGGCTGGCTCCACCCCATGCCTGGCGCTGCACTTCACGCAGCGCTGGTGCCTTTTCTTTATGCCTCACGAGGAGGCAAATCAGCCCTCTCCTGCCAGTGCAGGCTCAGTGGGAGTTTGGACTCGTAGTGTGAGAAAATTTTCTGAATTTTGGTAGTGACTGCTCATTCCTTATATTTGCAGATATGCTGTATATTGCTAACTAACAGTTTGCTATTATTTGTGTACCTTCCATTAATGAAAATCTAGAGGTTTCTATGCAGCCATGTTTGCCCTTTTGATCCATGCACACAATTTCCCTGAAGCAACAGGGTACTTACAGGGAGAACTGCAAACCTTCAAACTGATTTGACTGCAGTGGTGCAGCACACACATACAAGACTGAACTGTTTCATAAAGGTTTTTGGGTCCAAGGCCTATGTTGCTTGCTGCTGTGATAATGAGGTGCACTTTTACAAAAGCAGATCTGTGTTTTGAGATTTCTACCCAAACCTTTCTGAATCTGCTGTGCTTTCTGTCTGTTTCTTGCCTTGTGGCAAGAACTGATAACTGCCTGATTAGAATGAACATGACTATGATGAACCCTTTTCACTTCCCTCCCTCAGAGGCTAGATTTTCCCTTCATTTCTCTGGTCCTTAACTGACTGAGCAGTCCTGTTAATGTGTTTTCTTTTCCTCTGAAGAAACTTTTGCTGTCCCACCATGTCAGTAAGATATGTTTTGACTATTTGTTCAGCCCAGGACCCTGAAGAAAGGGACAGGATCAGCCTTTAACTTAAACCCTTGAAAATGGTAGTTGAGACACTTTTAAAATTCAAGAATAACAAAAGATTTTATTTAACATTAAAGGGAAAAGTCACTAACTCTTTTGGTGCCCAGATGGCTGCTACCCTCTTCCCAGTACCCAAATCCCTTCTCTTTGAACACCAGTGTCATGAACTATCGGAACCCTGCCTTGAGTTACTGCCCTGACCCGGGCCACTCCCTTAGACCTACAGGATGTAAAATTTATCTTCTGCCAAGGTTTGTTTTATCAGTGCACTGGAAGATAATATGTCAGGAGGCTCATTAGCGATTCCTTCTTTGGTAGCGTTCAAAGACTGGTGCCTCGCCAATTAAGTCAAATAAGTTTATTACAAAACTAAATAAAAACATACAAATTAGGGGAAAGGCTTGAGACACAAAGAAAACAACAAAAGCTTACGCTAGCTAAACTAAGTACTTATCCCTGGGCATTGCCCCAAAGCAGCTGTGCAGACCGACCAAGCTGGGGCTGAGCTTCAAGGTTCTTCCCTCGGTTGACGCAGTCCTAGGACGGGCCTCCGAGCATC
Organism: Gekko japonicus; assembly: GCF_001447785.1. Lineage (NCBI taxonomy): Eukaryota > Metazoa > Chordata > Lepidosauria > Squamata > Gekkonidae > Gekko > Gekko japonicus. Next base: position 567,352 of record NW_015159718.1, read on the forward strand.
TGGCCTCCTCCAGCAAATGCGAGCACTTCAATGAAGTTCCCTGGCTCAGTCGGAAGCCAGTCTCAGGTTTCCCTGTCCTTTTTGGTGCTCTGTCTCGCCTCTTAATTTATGGTGGACCAACTGTCAACTCCCGATGACATCACTGAGGCAAGCAAGTGGCTACTGAGATCTGTTCCTGTCATAGATCTTAGGATTCTGACATTTTGCAGCATCAAGCTGTTTTCCGGGTCAATAATTGATGTCAGGTGCAGGGCTAGATGTGCTACTAACTACTTCTACAGATAATACCTTACAATTTGGTCCTGCAACAACTCCTGAGATTTAAAGGGGACCACTATCTTGACAACCAGTACTCTTCTTGAGTTGTTCACTGACTTTGAGGTCTCTACAGGCAGTTTTTAATCACACCAGACCAGGGATCTCTGTACTCCTGAGAGATAACACTCCCTGTTTAACTGGGTAGGGAATCTTCTCTCTCTAGATCTATCCCCTTTCCTTTTGCCTGAATGGGAGTCTTCTGTACCACCCAAACTTCCTTGCCAAACTCTCCCCCCAGTTCTCTGTCTCTTTTCAATCTGCTCTTACTTACTGCTGAATTCAGTCAATGTTGAAACCTGATTCTGTCAGCACTAAACCCCTTTTCTGTCAGGGCTATTCACAGACAGTCTCAATACATGTCTCTTCTCAGTTAAGGCAGGTATCTGACTCCCCTCAGCATCCAGCTCTCTCAAGATTTTCTTTGCTCAGCTGATGCTAACCAATCAGATTGCTTAGTGCAGCCTGTCACTCAAGACTCTCTGACTGTGAAGAATTAACCCTTCACAGTCCTTTAGTTGTTGGTACAGCACTTCTAAGCTTATTTAAAAAGTGCAGTCCATCACAATGATATGATTAGATCCTAAAATCAGCCATAAATTACAAGTTTTTGCTTAAAAATTGGGTCTCAGATTATGTTTTGAAGAAATGTCAGCCATTTCCTTCTTGTCTTTTTCTAAATCTGTAGAAGAGCTATAGAACAAAAGATACATAAAGACTGATTTTCTTCTTCCCCATTTGCTCTCTATCACTGATTGGTCAGAGGTTTATTTAAAGTTGAAGCTGCACAGATGGGTGATGGTTTGAAAGCACAGATGGAATTCAGGGAACCCCTTGTTCACTGGCAGAGCCAATTGATCTAACAGGAAGGAATTGATAAGGAGAATGCAGAAACAGAGACTCTAGAGACAAAATATTGACATCCAACTGTTTATTAGAGAATATAGTATTTTTCTTGCAAATAAAGAGAGCAAATCTGTTTTTAAAACACATCAACGCCATTGAATTCCATAAAGTAAATTCTTGGTAGTAGACAGATTTTTTTTTCTCCTCAGCAAATAAGAAAGGAAACATTCTTTAAAATGTTTTCTTTATTTTAACATGTTATGTTCTTTCAAATACAGAAGCAGTGGGATTTTGGCATCAATGTTTTATCAATGTTGTTATAAGTATACTGCTGAAAAGCAGATATGAGACTGTTTTACCATTGAATATGCCAACATTGTTCTGCCGCAGCAAAGTTTGCGTCCACACAATCATTATGATTTGCAGGGCACTTCACTGATCAAGTGAAGTAAATTACTGGTATTCCTGGACAGCGTTGCCAGCTAGCCGGCGATGTTATTTACCTCCATGCCAAGAAAAACAAGAGCTGCGCATTTGCACACATTAAGTCCATATTAAACAGACAAGCCTTTTCTCTGGATCCTTCAGTATCTCTGCACTCTAAAAGATAGGAAATTGATGCCTCAAATTGTCACTGGCTAAAGTCTGTATCAGAAGAGAACGTCTCTGATCCAGTTCCAAATCCACTGGATTGCCAACTGTGGAAACAATACCAATAGGAAAGGTGGGTTGTTCTCTCACTGCCTTGGAGCTCCTTAGAGAACTCTCCACTGTGTGCATGCAGACCTGAACGGGGAGGCGTCCATTGTTTTAAATCCAGTGACTGCTCCAATAAGGCATTTTCCAATACTTAATCTATTTAATTGTTACTAGTTCCTTAATAACTACAATGACACATTCCAGCAAAATGGGGTTTGTCTGGCTCTTAAGACATGACATTGCCAATCCACAATGTGGTGTCACTTCAAAAACCTGTAAAATATTTGGATATGTTATCTTATTTAATTATTATTATTATTATTATTATTATTATTATTATTTCCATCCTAAAAACCAATGACAGGCATTCAGTAAATGTGACTGGCTCTGTCTTCCCAACGGTAAATGCACATACATGTGGGCTGTATGCTCATTCATTGTAATGTGAACATGGCTTAGGAAACCTATTCACATATACATGAGAAAGGCTGGACTACCAGGTCAGGAAGTAGCTTCTTTCCTGGCTAAGTGTGTGGGCAGAACAGCTGTCTGACCCCCTGGCCCCCAAAGCCCTGCCAGCCCCCCGCACCATTCCTGGTGGTGTGGCTGTGCCGCCACAGCCCAGCCGGCGCTGTCCACAGCCTGTTGTGACCAACTCCACTCTTCCAGGCCCTGCAACTCACTAGACCTCCCTTTAAAGACAAATGCGCTATTCAACCTGTGTAGCCGCTCATTAGGACCAAACCAATGACATGTAATGGCGTGCGGGACGTCAAATTCCAAGATCACAGCTTTGGGTTGGAAATCACACTGTATTCCTGCTAAAAGGAAAAACAGAAGGTACAACTGATGAATTGCAATGGATAGTTTAGAATCCTAACACATGACAAAGCCAATTCAGAGTGCATTCACACTGTCAAACTCACACGTTGCTGACAAGGATCCCTTCGCAAAAGGCAACCCTTATAAAATCCATTCAGATTACACTTGATTTCACCCCCATACACTGAGGGCACAATCAAGCTACCCCGTTTCAAGTAGCTGATCTCAGTGGCTGTACTCCCACACCTCAAAATTCCGTTTCTATTTGCAGATTACACTTAGATACCATTAAAGGCCTCTATAGTTTCCTAGAGAAGAAAATTAAACAGAAAAGACCGGATTTTTACACCCACTCTTCAATTGGAGAGAGTGGCTCACAATCACCTTCCTTTCCCCTCCGCTTAACATACAGCCTGTGAGGTAAGTGGAGCTGGAAACCTCCAGAAAACCACCCTCGAGCGAACAGCTCCAAAAGAACTGTGACTTTAATCAAAGTCACCCAGCTGACTTGCAGGTGCCTGCAGTGGAGGGATTGGGAATCAAACTGGGTTCGCATTAGTGCCAAATGTTTTAATAGAAGATTGGCGAGTTATATTACCGCTCTCTGGATAGGTAAGGTAAAAGTTTCCCTTGCTCAAAAGCCATTCGAATCTGACTCCAAGGTCGTGACTCTAGGGTTGCAGCACCCGTCTCCGCCTCCAAGCTTGAGTGCAAGTGCCGTCTGAAGACGTCTTCGTGGCCATGCGCCAGAATGACCAGATGTCAAGGAGCATGGAATACTGTTGCCTTACCACTGAAGTGGCACCCATTAACCACTTGCAATTTCCTGCTTTCAAATTGCTGGGTTGGCAGGAACTGGGACCGGAGACAGGAGATCACTCCATCACACAGCACTCGGGTCCCAAACTGGCGAACTACCAACCTTCCAGCCTGCAGTTCAGCATAGAGCCCTATAAAAATTACTATTGGCATAAAAAAATCCCTGTCTACACTCTCGATATAAAATAAGGCCCCCTGCCATCAGTAGATAATCCAGAATTATTCTGCATAAGGATCATGCCAATATTCATAAGGAATAACCCATCTATAGCACTGTACACAATTAAGCTCACTAAACTGAGCATTGCTTACTTAGCTAGCAAAGGCCCTCCAGGTCTCAGGCAGAGATCTTTCATGTCATCCACTGCCAATCCCCAAACTAGCGATGCTGAGAACTGAACCTGGGACACACTGCATGCCAAGCAGCAGACCTTCCACATGCCAAGCAAACGGTCTCTCTCACTGAGACACATCCCCTTGCAAAATGCCCTCAAGGCAGTCATTACAAAGATTTGTTCCATTATAGCCTAGCATAGATTAATGCCAGCAATCAGCGACAGAGGTCTCAAGAAACAATAAACTAGCAGTAGATACTCCTCTCCCCTCAGATGATTCCTCTCAAGCATTTTTCTTACAACAGGAACTACACCTCCCCGCAGCACCAGTCAAATCTTTATGGCCATTTAGAGGCAGTGGAGAGTCCCAGTCCCACAAATGGGTGGGGGATTTGGGTGCCAACAAGGTGTTTCTGGCACCCACATGTTGCATCAGCTCAGAGGGCATTCCCCATATATAAAGATAGAGGTAATAGAGCTGGCTTATAAGTTCGCTAATAATTCACCCCTTGAGATTCATATAGGGTGGAAAGCCAGCATGAGAATATTGTATATAAAATTGAGTGAAGGGGGTATCACTTCAAACCCAGTTGGCCACCTGAACGCCCTTCATTTAATGGCCTCTGAAAAAATGATCCCAAAATGGCTAGCCAGGGCACCCACCTAAAATGGCCACCGCTGCCTAAATTACTGTGAGAAAATGGCTGCCAAAACATAGTTACAAAATGGCAGCTTGTAACACGGCTCCTTAAATAGCTGCCCCACGTTATAAATTGAAAAAAAAGCTGCCCCACACAAGCACTACCTAAAAATTGGCCGTTTAGTTATGCAATGGCTGTCAAAAGCACAGTCCCCAAAATGGCCACTCCAATTAATGCAGAGGGAGGCAGGAACACCGCCAGAATGAGGCAGCCCTACCTTGCTGCACCCCACTGTCTACCTCCGGTCCCCAGGCCAAGCTCACCTGACCGCAAGGAGGGGGGGTAATATGTGGGAACAGACGGACGATGGAGAGTAAGCTTGGGCCCAGAGTCCCTCACAGATGCTCCAACCCCCTGCAGGCCTCTGCACAGTGGCACTAATCAGTGGGGTGAAGGTGAAAGGGGTTGGGGGTGACCAGCAGCCTCACCCACTGCAGCCACCCACCACCGGGGCCTAAGAGAGGTTACCCCCCACCACAAAAGAAGGGACAATTTGCTGTAAAACAGCCGGGAGGTGCAAGGCTCCGACGCGGCCCTAAATCCAGCTGCAATGTGGCCCCAGGCCAAGGAGCAAGCCACTGTTGTGCGTAGGCCTCAGGCCAGCTACCAAGCCACCACGCAGCCCCTCGGATCAGGGCCCACCATTCCAGCTGCGACACGACCCAGCACTCCAGCTGTGATGCGGCTCCGACCTTCCTGACAGCCCGCCACTGGCCCCGATGAGCCTTTGACTCTCCGGCCCATGACTCCTTCTTTCATGGGAGCTGCCACTGCACCGCTGCATATATTTTTTAAAAGACTGAAACTCACAGACTGTTCTTGGGTTGCTGAACAGCCAGACCCAACTTGCCGCTATATACCTAAGGTATGCCTATGCAAACCTCCAGGCATGCTCGGAGCTGTTACAGCTACTGAGCACGAGGCGCAGACTGCCTGAATGGGGCCGGGGCCAGCCGCTAAGACGGTGTCAGCCCTACCTCCTAAAGGACCCGGCTGCAGCAGCCAAACTCCTCCCTCCTTTCATGGAGGCAAAGTCGGCTCCCAGCAGTACGCCTTCAGCATCTGCTGGGGAACTGGATTTGTAGTCCAAAAATCAGGACAAAGGTACCTGAGGGGAGAAGGGTATGAAGTTGTGCAAGGTAAAGTTCACATCTTCTTCTACTGTTTGTGCCCACCCCTAATCTATTGTGGGTGTGATCCATGTGATTGGAGTTGATCAGCTATTTTCCCTCTCCATTTATTTTATTTTTATTTATTTTAGCAAATGGGGTTTGGAGGGACAGAATTTTTGCTAGAATCTAATGTTTGCACATGCTTCTTTGGGTTGGATGTTTTGTTCACCAAAGGGCACTGCTGGCTTTAACCTTTCATTCCATATGACTTTTATACCTTGTGACTCTTTACGCCACTGAATGCTGCATTGCCTTTCTTAGTCAAGTGCTTCTAAACATTAAATTGTGTAATTTATTGCTACTAACAGACATTTCATTTTTAATTCTAATGCCCACATTATCAAAGGGAAGAAAGTGATGAGACAGTAGGAGGGAGTCTGGCTCAATCTCATTCATTGACAATTTACATGCCAGTAAGAGACTGCATTGTCTCTTCTTGTATTGAGACACAGAAAGGAATTATTGAGCATGAAATTATTCTTTAACTATTTGGAACTTCAAGAAAAGATTATCTGTTTTGTGAAGACAATGGGGAATTAGCAAAATTATTACTCAAGTATGTGCAGTGTATAATAAATATCAGATGCTATGGTAGAATATTTAATTAACTTTTTTGGTATGAATAAAGACAGTAGACACAAGAGAGTTTGTGCTCTAAAGGTCAGGTTCAATAAAATCTCTATCTTTAGTACTGTGCAATCCCTGGAAAATTGATTTTTCTGTCTGTCTATTTCCAAAGCACCCAGCCAAGGTTTATGCTGTCCTCTGTGGTATGAAAATTTTGTAATTTTTTTTTTTTTTGCTGAAAACTGCCCAACATCCTGTTTCTATCAAAGCTTTTACAAGATTACTTTCTTCTTGGCCTGTTTCTCAGGGGATAACAGATGTATTTAGGTATTTTAATTTCACTGAATAATTTTGCTGATTTTTAACTTATTTTGGGGTTACAATGTTTTGAAACACCTAGAGAATGTTTCTAATAGTCTGCATGTATGAAGTATTCATACCAAATTAGTATTCATACCAAATTAGTAATGCATATATTTGCATTTAAATACTCTATCCCATGTATCTTTATGTGAACTGGAGACTGTCTGAAACAAGTTCCACCACTGCAGGCTTCATTATTCTAGGGCTTAAATGAGAGAGAAAAATGGATCACCTCTTTCTAAGCAGAACTCAGTACACTGCAAATCTTAATGACCAATCCTGTAACATTCATGTGCAACATCTATAATACAATGTTACTGAAAAGTACTGGGTTTGCCGCATGGAGGACTCAGACAACAACATGCTGTAGCACACGTTTATTGTACACATAGACAAAGACTAACTCTAACGGCCAACAGGGCCAACTATATACATATCCACCAGCAACCCCCCCACTCCCATTGGAGGGTTTAAATGTCCCACCAAGGTGGCTATTGGTTGGGGCTGGGGAATCCAGGATCCAAAGTTTCCTTTGTTTTTGGATCCAAGCTCTGGCCTGTCCGCGGACCCCTGGAGGCGGTCCACGTACATAACAGTTACCATGTGTGCTCAGGAAGATGTGGGTAGATTAATCATGTGCCTGGGTGAATGAGACCTGCTTTCTTTGGGTTTACATTAACTCTAGGAAAACCAAGCATAAAACTTCTCCTTTGCCACCTCTCATTCCTGTTCTAAAAAAGCTGCAGGTTTAGATATTAAAACCTGGCTTAAGAGAGAGGACACACACATTCGACAAATCTCTGAGACAGACTTGATAAAAAGCTTGGAATAAAGTGGAACAGCCCTGTAGCTAGATAATTTTCAGTGGGGGGCACTGGATGGAGGAGGGTGGGGAAGGCAAAAGAATGGAGCATGTGCATGGCAGAGGAAGGGGGTATGGCAGGAAGGAGTGGGCTGCTGCAGAGGATCCAAGGAAGGCCTGTGCAAGCCAGAGCAGCTCTGAGGTACGGGCCAAGCTTGTGGGCAGGAGCCAGGAAGCAGCTCTCAGCACAGTTTGGGAGCAAGGAGGAGAAGACATTCCCCTGCCAAGATGTATGGGAAGAAAGGGCCTCTTGCACAAGAGCTCTTCCCATGGCGGGATTGTAGAACCTTCCCAGACAGGTGCAGGAAAGGCCCCTTTGGAGATGGTTGTCATGGTTCCCATGGCCAGGGCAACCAGGCACCGGGAAAGCCAAGCACCACCCCACCTCATCTCTGGCCAGTGCACTGCAAGTGAGTGGGCAAGCTCTGCTTGCAGGTGGTTGGGGCCCATGCTCCTGGCTGGAGGAGGTCACCTTCTTTTGGTTGCACTCAGGGTGAGATAGACTCAGAGCTGGCCTTCAGGAGGACCAGCTGGGCCACAGCTCCAGGGGTTGCCCTGGCCATGGCATCCCTGATATGGGGGGTGGGTCAAGCAAGTCCTCCAGCTGGCCAGATGGCTGTGTTGTGGGCAAGTGCCTGCAAATATCTGTACTGTGCAATACGTAACTCAAAAAGGAAAGACTCTGAGAGAGAGGGAGAGAGAAAATACCAAGAGATGAACGCTGGTTACCTATCCCATTCTGTGTGTTTGTTTGTGGGGGAGAGAATCAAGCCAGTTGATAATCCAAGCAGACCTCAGACCTATACACAAAAAGAGTTTTTTGTCAGATGGAAAACTTGGTGGGGGAGCCAAGCAGAGATCCAAGCAGAGATTTAGGTAGTACTTCAAAGATGATGCAAAGAGAAAGCATGTGAAGTAGAACAAAAATCCAGGGTACACAGTAGGCACATCCGATGTTCCTTCTAAGCTCCAGAGTTTTGTGAGCAAAAATTCTACTTTGTGAGTGTTGTGAGTGAGTGATTTGTCTACTGCATAAATTAGTTTGCTCTGGAGCCATCCTTCCTGAGCTAAGACAAAAATGTGTGAGCCAGAGGCTAAAAAACTGTGAGCTAGCTCACACTAACTCAGCTTAGAGGGAACACTGGTAAGAACCTGAGATGGTATGGCTGATGTTGCTGGGTCCACTGATGGTGTTGCTAGGATCTATATGAGAGCAAAGTTGGCATCTTGGTTTGTTGCAGGCCTTTGTGCCAGAGTCCATCTTACGGTTAAGTAGTTTGTCATTGTGGGTGAGAAGTTGTTTTAGGTTAACAGACTGTCTATAAGCAAGAAAAGGTAGTCCCCCTGGTGCCTGTGTGAGCGAAGTGTCACTATACTGTAGGACATTAATAATGAGAAGAACTGGCTTTTGAGCTGTAGGTGACCACCAGTGGTGTTCTGTTATTTTCTTCAGGCTTGTCTTGTAGCAAGCTGTCCTTGGGTATCATTTTGGCTTTTCCAATCATTTTTGTCACCATATCAGGAGGACGTTGTGGGTGCAAAAATGCCTGTTGCAGATCCTTCAAGTGAGTATCTCTGCAGGGTTGGAGCAGATGTGACTACAGCATAGGCCAAGTAATTCTTGTGGTGAGCTGTGTACTTGCTTTCCATATAGATCAGGTGGCACCATACAGTTTTTCCATGCTGCAGCAAACCAAGGCAGAAATGTTTTGCCATGATGTTTATTGAGCCAGTGAACCTAGGCAGCTTTCCTCATGGAACAGCTGCTTTAATGGTTCAGTTTTCATGTTCTTTCTTTATATGAGATAGGTCTTAACCCATTTCAAATTTGTAAGTTAGGACATAATTAAAAGAAAATATAGGAACTGCGGTGGCTCAAGTGGTTAAGACGCTGAACTGCAGGCTGTGGAACGTCAGTAGTTCAGCAGTTCGAGACCCGAGTTGCCACATGATGGAGTGAACTCCCGTCTTTAGTTCCAGCTCCTGCCAACCTAGCAGTTCGAAAGCAAGAAATTGCAAGTAGATAAATAGGTACCACTTCGGTGGGAAGGTAACAGCGTTCCGTGGGTCTTGGTGTTTAGTCGTGCCGGCCACATGACCACGGAAACGTCTTCGGACAGCGCTGGCTCTTCGGCTTTGAGACGGAGATGAGCACCGCAACCCTAGAGTCGGATTTGACTGGCTTTCGAGCAAGGGAACCTTTACCTTTACTTTAAAAGAAAATATATAAGAATTTACAAGAAGGGTCACTCCTGATGACAAAAGCAACAGAATGACTAACATTTCAAACTGAAGGTAAGGGACCATTGTTAAAAAAATAGTGTTCAGTTCCCATTCTGACACCAGTTGAAGTACATAGATTTCAGAAATACTATGCAACCAGCCTCTTGTGTTGTTTTCATTCATTCTTGAGAACAGTAGGTGCTCTTGGCTCCTGAGTGCTTTTTATATCTGGCTAACGTTTCAGCTACTTGGAAGCTCAACACTTTTTCAATCTGCCATAACCTATATGTCATTAGTAGTCATTTTAAGAGAAAATCCTACTGAGTGTAGTATAAAAGCATTCTACACTAAGCAAGAATCATTGTTTGCCAAGCTAAGTGTCTGGTACCACAAATCTCCCCCCCCCATGCTACATTTAGGATAACTACAAGTGGGAACCTGCAAGAAACTTTTGGGAGCAGCTATCCCATTCCCCTCACTTCTGCTTCTCCCCCTCTCCCCCTGCTTCTCTCACACCCTTTCTCCTTCCTGCCACCCCTTTTCTTACTCTCTCTCCCGTCCATGCCTGTTACTTCCTTTGTGCCCCCACCCCATCAGTCTTTCTGCCCCTGTCACACTCCTGGCTTCCCACCTGCTTCCTCCTCCCCACAGCAGCAGTGGCAGCAGCTGCTCTCCAGGAATCACAATGGTTTGCCCAAATACAGAGATCAGTTCCTCTTAGGGTTGCCAGCTCCATGTTGGGAAATTCCTGGAGATTTGGGGGTGGAGCCTTTGGAGGATGAGGTTTGAGCTTGGGAGTGATCTCAGCAGGATATAGTACCATATACTCCACCATTCAAAGCACCATTTTCTCCAGGGAATTGACCTCTGTCATCTGGAGATCAGTTGTAATTCCAGGGGATTTCCAGCCCTCACCTGGAGGTTGGCAACATTAGTTCTTCTGGAGGAAATGACTGCTTTGGAGGGTGGAGTCTATGGCATTATATCTGTCGAAGTCCCTCCCTGCCTCAATCCCCACCATCCCCACGCTCCACCCCTCAAATATTCAGGAATTTCCCAACCTGGAATTGGCATCCCTATCTCCTTTCCACTCAACAGCCAACCTGCCTTTATCAGCCCATCTGTCATCAGCTTTCCATCTCCTTTCCCCCTGCAGATTCTACTGAAGAAAACTGTGGTTTTTCTCCACAGTGGGGACTAAAGCAGTTTACATTATTTTCTCCTTCTTTTTATCCTCACAACAACCATATGAGGTAAGTTAGGCTGAAAGTAAGTGATTGGTCCAAAATCACCCAGTGAGCTTCCACAGCAAGATTGGGATCTAAACCTGGGTCTTGTAAACCCTACTCTGAAGTTCTGACCATTATACTACCAGATTTTCATAGGGTGGCTGCTGTTGAACAGTAGAAAGCAGCCAGGCCTAGTTGAATCATGCAAGTCAGGTGGTATCAAGTCACCCAGAGGGTGCTGCTAGGCCTAGGTGGGACCTGGAGATCCAGGTGGGACCAGGAGATTCCCCAGAATTACAACTGAACTCCAGACAACAGAGATCTGCCCCCCTGGAGAAAATGAGTAGACTCTGTGGCATTATATCCAGCTGAGGCCTCTCCCACTCCCAAACTCTGCACTCCTCAGACGTCACCACAGAATCTCCAGGAATTTCCCAACCTAGAGCAGGGAATCCTAGTCCCAGGCCTGGCTCCAACCCCCCCTGCTGTGTAGCCATGCATACTGCAGGAGGAATCCTTCCCAATCTGAGCGCTCCAGTCCTGCTTTTGCTTCCTGCACCCCCCCCCGGCTCTTTCACTGTTGGTAGGGTGGGGCCTGGAGTAGACTCCCTGGAGAGGCCATTTCAAAAGGTATAGGGAGGATTGAACCCTCCCTGAGGTTTTTTAAAAAAACTTTTTGGATTTTTCTGCAGTCCCACGGAGTCCCCCGAGTCTGTAGAAAAACCTGTTGGAGAAGAGTGTGCTCCCTAACTGCAGAAATAGGTATCCGCACGCAGAGGGGGCTGTTGAGATTTAGATATATAGATGTCTGGTTCCTCCTTTTGGATACACATCTTAACATGGTGAGGGGGCTTGCATGTGTCAGTGAAGCTGAGAGCAATATCGTAAGGAGTTTAGGCTAAACACCTAGCAGAGTCACTCAAGGTGGAATGGGCACAGCTGAGACACCAGACTAAGATGCATCCAACCTCCCTCAGGAATCAATGACAACATCAGCAAAGGAGAACAGAGAGTTCCAATGGTGATGAAGGTGGAGGAATCCTTGAAGGATAGCTACTGGTCAGCAGCAGTAGTGGAAGGTGATACTGGTGCATAATCTATCATAGACAACAGCAGTGCTCTTCAGCTAACCTTGACTAGTACTGCACAGAAGAAGGCAATGGTAAACTACTACTAATCATCTCTTAGCTTGAAATCCCTATGATGAGACAATCCAATCTTTTAAAAATATAACGCTGGAAGACAGGATCCCCAGGTCAGATGGCACTTAATCAACTACTGGGGAAGAACTGAGGATAAGTACGAATAGCTCTATTGCAACTGAACTAAAGCAGAAAGTTGTTGACATGAATGGATGCAGTCAAATATATTTGTAGGCCCCCTGGACCTTCAGGGGAAGTGCTTCTCTCCTTCCTTACCTGGGGGTGGGTGGGTGGGGAGGTTTTCCCTGGAGATGGACAGTGAGCTAGGCAGGCAGAGCCTTCAACACTCAGTGGAGGTGAATTGTGGGATGACTGGGGCTTGTGGCGAGATGCACTACAGCTGGAGCCTGGCAAAACACTGGCCCTGTCCATCCCAACCACCCACATGGAGGTGAATCTTGGCAAACCAGAGGAGAGCGAGGCTGCTGAGGGAAAGCGCTCTGATGATAGGCATGCTGACTCCCCTGAGAACAAATAGCAAAAGTGTCCACAAGGGAGTGAAGGCATCGCTGGGCCTACGTTGGTGGGACAGAGGTGAGAAAGATAGGTTGCACTCCGAGTCACCAGTTACATCAGTGGGAAACTCAGAGACAGTGGTATGGGGAGGGAAAGGGAGGAGTAGGACAAGGAACAATGGTTCTTATTGGAGCAAAGGAAAAGGGGGTGGTGGACCAACCTGCCTTTAAATAAAGGCACTTCCCAGATGGCCAGGGAGGCTGGAGGGTTCCTAGGTATGAGAACCAGCTAGCCAGGGCAACAGAGCCTTCAGGGGTCATTAAATCTCCTCTGAAGTCCATTCTGAGGCCAAGGAAGCTTCCCTGGGCAGAGCTAAAATCACACTGGAGTGCAGGCTGACCAGCCAGATGTAGGACATGCCTCACAGTATTTGAGACTGGCTGGCTCAGGCATCACTGACAAGGATCCCACAGGGTTACTTTTACATTTTCACCTCAGTGTTAGTGGCAACCAATCACTTGTGGCAACACCAATGGGAAAAGTAATAAATGTGCTCCTTATCCCTGATCATCTCAATAACTGCGGATTACATTTGTAGTTTCTCAACTGTTTGGTGGTTGGGTTCTGTTTCTAGATCATGGTATACTGTGATATTGGGGACTGAGGTCGAATCTGCATTGGTATCTTCCGCTGCTTTGGCAACACTCCCGCTCCGTCTCAAAAAAAGATGTCTACATCTCTTTCAGATTTGCTCTCCTACTGTACCGTTATAATTTCTGCAGTCTACATTATTTTACTGCCCTATGGCTTCTACTCCGTTGTGATTGCAGCGTCTCATCGGCTCAACTGGATCTGGTTACAAAGCACTCTAAGCCACCCGAAAAGCGCCATTTAGTGATGAAGACTTGAATCGACCAGATTGGAAGAATTTCTAGAACAGGCATCACTCCAGCATAAAGAAAGATGGTGCTGAGACTGCTTTAAAAATGAAGATTCAGACATGACCTGAATCAGATTTTTGGAATTTAGATGGCTGGCTGGCTGGCTGGACAGAAACATACACACACATGTACATGCCCACCTATGTGTTCATGCATACACAACCAGACATATGCAAAATAAGTCTTCTGTACAGAAATCATCTCCTTCCTGTAATTTGTATCTAACTTAGCACATCTTTGATTTTTAATGAAAGTTTAGTAATATTAGCATCCGTAATTTAAAGAACCACAAAACAAGGAACTTCAAAATTAATTCTTTGTCAGTGGTATTTGACACCCCATCAATTATTTTTATGTAAATTTAAGGCTAATCCAAATTGTTGGAAGGGTTGTGGACTGACAGGATCCTTTTTCCATTGTTGGTGGGAGTGCCCCAATATAATTCAATTTTGGAATGAGGTTGTTTCAATAATTTCGAAGATTGTGAATCATAAAATCCCAGTTACACCAATATCAATATTGTTAATTTTTTGGCCAAACTTATCTTTAACTAAAAAAAAAAAAGAATTGATCTCAATATTATTATCCGTGGCTAAAAGTTTGATTGCACAGGTTTGGAATCAAGTCAGGATACCTTCCATGAGGCAATAGATGTTGAAATGCTGGGATATGGCAGTGGCTGATAAAATAGCTACTCAATTGATGGTTGCCCAAACTCCAACATTAGCAAAAAAAAAAATTGGAACGTTGGTATCCATTTTTTGACTATACTACTTCAAGCACTGGTGCACTATTTAAATTACCAGATAAATATTTACATTTTGCCTTTTATTAATATTTATATTTGGATTTTGAAAATTGTATTAACATTGTTAGTTGGTTATAGAGATATGTGTTTTTAGTTATGGGGGAAGGGAGGTGGTAGTTTGTTACCTGTTTCAGATTGTACCTGAGAAGTATATATGTTGTTTATATTTGTAAGTTTTATGGAAAAAATAAAAAAGTTTTGGTTTTTTAAAAAAGTAATTCTTTGTCATTTGCAGCATCAAAGCACATCGTATAACAATCAAACTATCTTTATTAGAATGCAGACTGCCAAAGCTACCAACATGTTTTGGCCATGGAGAGGCAAAACTCATTGGTCAAGTTCATACTTTGCATACAGGGCATGTTATGTTCAATCCCTGGCATCTCCAGTTAAAAATATCTCTGTCAAGAAGTCCAAGGCTTAACTCCGTTGGTCCCCAGGGCTTGGAATGGCTTCAGAGGGCTGCTGGTAGTTGATAGAAATAGGGTCTGCACTTCACACATTTCTGGAACTGCCTTCTGGAAGTAGTAAGATTATTTGTGTGTAAGCATGAAACACCAACATAATCTGTTGACTTTATTTTTATGAGCCATTACAAAAAAATCCTTGAAGCTTGAGGGTTCTGAGATCTGAACACAAGTTATTTTTGTATATTTGTATGATTTGGCACTGCCATATTGCTGCTGAAGGGTTTAAAAATAATTATTCAGTTAAAGGTAAAGGTAAGGGTTTCCCTTGCTCGAAAGCCAGTTGAATCCAACTCTAGGGTGTGGTGCTCATCTCCGTTTCCAAGCCAACGAGCCAGCGCTGTCCAAAGGCGTTTCCATGGTCATGTGGGTGGACGGAGTGAGCTCCTGTCTCTGGTCCCAGCTCCTGCCAACCTAGCAGTTCGAAAGCAAAAAATTGCAAATAGATAAATAGGTACCACTTAGGTGGGAAGGTAACAGCAAATATTCGGTTACTAGCACTTACATTTCCATTTTGTTACTATGCATATGCAAGACAGCTTAATTTACAATAACCAAAACCAAAACCATATCCCTAAAGGGGGCTAAGTGTGTTCAAAAACATTTTTTTCTTAAACAAGTTGCATACCATGTAATACTTCAGAAGCATTTATGTCTTTCTGTTTGTCATGCAATAATTGGCTCTATTTGTTGCTGTTAATTAGAAAGTAGAGATGGGAATGGTCTTCCTTGTTTGAGCCAAGTAAAGTGTCAAGATTAATTAATATTAAATTGATACCAGATTATGACCTTGTAACTTTCTTATATATAACTAGGAATAAGGTCTGTTGTGGAATAAAATACAACAAGCTCTAGAAAGAAGCTCTGGGTGGGTGCCGTGGCCTTGGGCACTCAGCGTCAATTTGCTGTGGCGACCTCAGCATGGTATAATGACACAGAACTTACCGTTTTCTCCAGGGGAACTGATCTCTGCCATCTGAAGAGCAGTTGTAATTCTGAGTGCTCTCCAGAGTCCTCCACTGGAGATTGCCAACAATGGTTCCCCAGGAGGAAATGTCTGGTTTGGAGGGTAGAGTCTATGGCATTGTACCTGTCTTGGAGGTAGCAGCCCTATCTCCATCCCAGCCAAGTCCATAGGCGTAAAGTTCGTGGGGGTGGCGGGGCGTCAGCCTTCCCGAAATTTTCAGGAAGGTGCTCAGCCTCCCCCAGGGGCAACTGGTTCCAGCCACCCTTGTTCCCCCCCCCCATTCTGAAACTATGTTCAGCGGCTGGGTTGGGACCGGGAGGGAGGGAGGGAAGTTAGGGCGGGGGCTTGCTTCCTCCTGGAATTGAAGCCTCGCCCTCAGCTTCCATCAGCCCTTAGTTCTGCCGGGCTGCACGTGGAGTCTGGCTTTCCTGGTTTCCTGCGCGCACACAAAGGTAGGAAGCATGCTTGCCCGGGCTCTCCCTTATTGCTGAGTCTCCGAGGCGCATTCGTTCAGCCCGCCTCTCTGCCCCCCTCACCCAGCTACCAGTAAAATCAGCGTGGACCGGGAGGGGAACTTGGCCCGGCGGACTTGCCCTGCCGAAGGGAACGCCGAAGCTCAGGGGCTGCAGTCCCTCCCACATCCCGGACGGCCTCCATGGCACCTCCTCCACTTGTTGCACCCGACTGCTGCCTTCCTCTGATTCCGCTTCACTGCTGCTCTTGCTGCTGCACGCTGGGACCAAGTTGGCCGGCTTTGTCAGCTCTGACTAGTATTTGGATGGGAGACCTCCAAGGAATACCAGGGACATGATGCAGAGTCGGGCAATGGCAAATCATCCTTCAATGTCTCTTGCCTTGAAAACCCTACAGGGTTACCATGAGTTGGCTATGACTTGCTAGTATTTTCCATCACCACAGGGCAAGTGTGCTTTAATGGCCAGAACCATTTGGGATGGACCCACAGCTCAATTGGTTCTCATATCACTGCTATAACATACAAAATACTAAAAATCTCAGTAGCACCTTTAAGACTAACAAACTGTATTGTAGCATAATTATTCCTGGAGCACAAGGGTTTTCAGAAAGCCACACACTCTTTTCCAATCTCACTTCAGTGCCAGTTCCTGTCCTCAGATTCACAGAGAAACCCAAACACTCTCATTTTTGGTAGAATGACACTCCTCCCCTCCTCCACCTGGCTGTTGTGCATCCTATACGAAGTGGGGTGATTTGGCAAATGCAAGCCAATGCGCAGGTGATCTCTAGAGACTCAGACAGAGAAAGATCCTTTCCAACACCTGTTTTCTTAGACCTTCTCGGTTTAAACCTTTATCCTTTGGCACACAAAGCATGATTTCTCTACCATCAGTCTATCAGTGTCATCATTGTCTACTCAGACTGGCAGTGGTTCTCCAGGGTTTTATGTAGAGGATTTTGCCCATGCCATGCTTAGGGGGGTTCTCAAGGGTTTCCAGGTCCCCATAAATTTCTGGAGAACCCCTTCCTAAATCCCACATGGCTCCGCCTCCATAAATAGTGACAATGGCCTGTGACGTCACTGGACCTCGGTTCTTTTAAGGACCTGGCACAGCAATGCTTCTGGCCCAGGCCCAGCCCCCCCCCCCGAAATTGGAAAGTCTACGCCCTTGCAGCCAACCATCAACATACTATTATCTACCACTCTGACTTCAGTTTTCTATCTCCCCCCTACTCACCTGGAGCCTCTACCTAGGAAAAGTACAGTCTTTCTCCTCCTCAGTGGGGACCAAATCAGGAGGGGAAGCGACCTCAGCAGGGTATAATGACTCAGAGTCCACCTTGCAAAGCAGCCATTTTCTCTAGGGGAACTGATCTGTGCCATCTGGAGAGCAGTTCTAAAATTCTGAGTAATCTTTAGCCCTCACCTGAAGAATGGCAGCAATGGTTCCCCAGGAGGAAATGGCTGGTTTAGAGGGTGGAGTCTATGGCATTGTACCTGTCTGATGTCCCACCACTCCTCAAACCCCACCCTCTTCAGGCTCCGCCCCTCAAATCTCCAGGAATTTCCCAACCTGGAGTTGGCAACCCATCTCCTTCCCAGCCAACCATCAACCTACTGCTATCTGCCCCTGGTCTCTACCATCTGGAGAGCAGTTTTAATTCTGAGTGAGCTTCAGGTGAAAGTAATAATATAGATGGCATTTTACAGTTTGGTTTTTATAAATAGAAAAAAACATATATGGATACACTAGCCCTTTAAATACTGTTTGCATAGGCAGACCATGGCTGGTAGCAATTAGCAGTGGAGACTTTATGTTTGACTTTGAGAATCCAGCTAATACATTGTGAAGACCTTGGGTTCTGGAATGTTTCCTTCAGGAGTTGATAAGTAATGATGTGAGTGACAGTTTTGTGTGTAATGGTTTTGTTATGATTCTTTAAGCTACATCTATAATTGAATGTGTATTTTCTTCCTTTTAGTGATAAGAATTGGGATTGCTACATGCTTAGATAAAGCAAAAATTGTGAAACGAATTGTTCATTGCTCAGTATTCGTTAGTGTGTGAGCGATAATAGAAGAAACTTTTCTACAGAAATTACGACAGTAAACATTCTTGCAACTTATCTTTATTGGCTCTTCATTATTTTTGTCACGAATGTTGTTTTTGGTATTCCCCCTTACCTGGAGATTGGCAGCAATGGTTCCTCGGGAGGAAACATACAGTCTTTCTTTGCAGTTCTCTGCAGTGGAGACCAAAGCAGCTTACATCAGTCTCCATTCTCCCTTTTGATCTGCACAACAACCCTGTGAGGTAGGTTAGGCTGAAAGTCTGTGACTGGTCCGAATTCACCCATCTCAACTTCCACAGCAAGAACCTGTGCCTAGCAGACCCTGCTCTGAAGTGCTAACTGCTACGCCTAGGGTAGCCAACCTCCACGTGGAGCTTAAAGATCACCAGGTATCACAACTGAACTCCAGGCAATAGATCTCTTTGGAGGGTGGGCTCTATTGCATTCTGTCCAGCTGAGGCCTCTCCCCTCCCTAAACTCTGGCTTCCTTAGACTCCACCACAGAATATCCAGGAATTTCCCAACTTGGAGCTGACAACCCTAATCAGGACTGGCCCCAATGAGTTCTTCATAAAGGTCTGGAAAGGGCTTCATTCCTTTGCCTTTTTACTGACAGAACCCAGCTTGATTGCCTAGCAGTAGCCACTGAGGGAAAAACTAGTTCCACAGGAGCCAAGAAGAAGTGTCTTCATCAGGAGAGATAGCCATTTTGTGAGGGAAGAGTGTCCAGGCTGGTGGTGGGCAGGGGAGACGAGTGGACTCAGCATGCGAGTACTCTTGAGTGGTGATTGATGGGCACTGATGCACACTGCACAGCCAATGGGAGACCTGGAAATGGCCAATACGTAAGGGAATTATATATATGATGACGATTGGCCTAATTAAATCTCCTCTGTGCATGGGCAAACTCTATATTTGTATTGGAAATTCATGCTCCCATTAGCAGTTACTAGACCGCAGCATATATTTCTATCCAGGGATTTCTTAATCTGATTTTTTAATAGATTTCCCCACCATTCCAGTTCAGCATTGTATTTTATTTTTTGTTGTGTGAACTTTTTCCTCCTATGTTGATTTCACCACAAAGGTGCAGAACAGTCTATGGGTTGGATCCAGCCAATTTTTTAACTTAATCACTCCCAAGTAACCACTCCCCTTCTTACAGACATTGTCCCTTATAGCATTTGTCCATTCAAGTCCTGTAATACCTAGCATTAAGTTTTTGGTAGTCGTAGGGGACCCACTGACCAGTAATTAAAAATGCAGTCGACAGCCCCAAAATATGGAGTACAAATTCAAGACTCAGTCCACATTGTGAAACATAGCAGTCAGATTATAAAACAGAAAGGAAACCAGAAGGTGCCCTAGAAAACAAAACCTTTGGTAAAGATGGAAAGCCAACTTCCAAGCTTGGCATTCAACTGATACAAGACCCAATTCCAGTTAGAGGAACACAGAGGCTACACAACAGGGGGCTGTTAATTTTCCAAAGGAAAGCTTCAGAGCATTGATCAATAATGCTATCAATTCCTAGCAAATCAATATATTGCATAATAAATTGATATGCAGGTGGATATTTATCAGTTTCTATTACGTGTAGTACTGTCTGTAAAATGTAGAGCATTTTGTGTTTTTCAGGACTGGAAACCATGTCCTATTTATTTTTAAACTCTCTTCATTTCTGTTGAAATTGTGTTTATGTTTATGAATTTCAATGGCTTTCCTGTGTAATCTGACACATCCAATTACCATGTCAGATTACACAGGGAAGCCATTGAAATTCATAAATATAAATACAATTTCAACAGGAATGAAGAGAGTTTAAAAATATGGGGCATGGTTTCCAGTCCTGAAAAACACAAAATGCTCTACATGTTACAACAGCACTACAGATAGGATTAGGATTTCAACAGCCAATCCATACGCAAAAGAACCTCCTCAGGAAAGCTCCTCCATTAGCATGTCACTGCCTGGGAAACACCTACAAGATAATGGCTCAGCCCTACCCCACCTTCCTGAGTAGATATAAATTACCTGCCTACCATTTTTCTTCTCACATTGACACAGAGAGTACTCCATCTTTCTGTGTTATACCTCTGAGGATGCCAGTCACAGCTTCTGGCAAAATGTCTGGTACTACAATGCCAAGACCACGCCCATACAGCCCGGAAAATCTACAACTATGTAAGAATTTATCTTATGCTTGCATATAATCTTGACTGATTTATGATGTTATTTTCACAGCTGTTAATAGAATTTAACCCACTGCAATTGATGGTTTTCTAGAAATAAAATTTTCACATTCAGTACGAAGATTTACTTGTATGATCGCAGTTTTAGATTATTTTAGCCATCCCATTCTGAACATTACTTTCACTGTTGGTCCACAAATGTCGTTTGGGTAAAAAATTAATGTCTGGCATCGTAATAACATATTTATGAAAAAAACTAGGCAGTTCTGTAGGTAATAGGGCAACTTTTCACAGCAGTCTTTGGTTACTATATGGGTCTCTGCTGTGCAGCAAGCAAACATGTAATTATTCTAAAATATAGAAGAAGAGGGTTTTCTCCTGTTGTGGTCAAGATGTTTTGATAGTGAGGGTTGTTTTTTCCCCTGTGAGAAGTTGTTAAAATGTTTTCCTAAGGCCATTGCCATAATCAATATTCAGTTTTACTCAAGCCTTCTTTGGCAGAATTCTTGTTGAACGCAGTTTGCTGTAGAGTTGAGTGACTGAAGAAGAGTCTCATTCAGTTGAAGTTAAAGGGGACTTTCCAGTATCTTTGGATTGGGCCCACAGCAAGGAAGAATTTCACTTGATTGCAAGAATCTAAAGGATATTTTAGAAGGGAAAAGATCAGCATTCCAAATTAATTAAGGTGTTTATAATCTATTAGGGCAAATCCAAGCCTTCTTGAACACTCTACTCGCTGGAGTACTTTACAGGATGGAAAATACATTGAAATGGTCAAATCTGTGGAGTAACTTTTTTTGGGGAAAGGGACCCTGTGTAGAGTCTTTGGCTTTAATTTATTCTCATTGTGTAGGCTGTTTGTAGACTAGCTGCTTAGCTAGTCTAATTCTTCAAGGTACTATGTCCCGCAACAATAAATAGTAAAGTGGGATACCACTATTATATACTTCATTCATGATACAAAAATATTACAATCTGTGATTGCTAAGTCAAGTCTTCTACATGATTTATTGCTTGAAAAACATTTTTTTTCTGATGAGGTACTTTTAAGCAGTTTCTTAATGGTTAAGGATCATGGAACATTAGGCACCAAATAAGGTATGTCCCATAGCCTAAAATGAGTGATTCCATCCACAGCAACACCTCAGTGAAGTCACTTATCACAGTCTTGTCATCACAGAAGGAAAACAGTGTGCTCTGATGAGCTTTTAATTTTATGTTACAAGCAAGGTAGAAGTCATATTTGGGAATGCAGTGTACACACACAGAATAGGGGACAAAGCAGGTGGTCTACAGAGGGAAAGAAAATTCATGGAAACATTACACAGTCATCTGCAAATGGAAATATCATTCAGTTGGAGAAACGATGTGGTGGTGCTACTGTGTTCAGAAAAACCTACCTTCCCATAATTTTAGTCTGGAAACTGTTTTAAGCTGTCAGAGATCTGTTTTATCATCTGTGTTTCTATGCTGAGCTAAATTTTTAATGCTGGATTTGAATCAATATCTTTTAATGTGTTGTTTTTTTAATTGATTTTTGTTTTTTAAGTCACCTCAGGCAGGTTCCTGGAGAGATAGCAGAAGCGTTTTCTAAATAAATGAATAATACCCTTTTGTAGTAAAGGAGAGTATGAACCAATATAGACTTTTAGTAGTATTCATTGTATGGAGATCACAACTTCTCTTTCCACTGGAATGATAGAAATTTTTTTACATTGAAAGGTACCTTACATTCCAGATGGGTAACAGCAACTAGCTGACTGTACTTTAAGAAGGTAACAGTCTCTATGTTATGGGTGATGCTACCTGTACTGCCCCAGCAAAGTATATAGAAAAATATATAGTAAGAAGTCTGTATTAATGTAGAAAAATAAGTACTGTACTTTCAAAATGATGAATGAGGGGAAATGTAGTTTAGTAACCCCTAAGGTAAGATGCTCTGAGATACCCTTCCATATTGGTTAGGAAGAGCTTCTCTTTTCAGTTGTTAGGGAGTCCGCAAAATCTCTTTATTATTCTTTTGTGTCCTTTGTTAGAAAACTACTAGCAGTTAGGGAAGATGTACAGAATCATCTCTTTCACCACTAAGTCATAAAGATGGACTCTGATCACTAAAGATGTAACCTCTGAACCAGTCACCATTTGAATCATGAGTAATGATCTTCTGAATGTATGTGGAGGAAATAAAAATGAGTTGAGACTGTATACTTGTGCAATGATAATTTAGCTCCCAGCCAGCCTCTGAGCAGCACAGTGAGATATTCTGTACATCTTTCCTAACCTCTTTTTCACTGTCCAGGAACTAGCTGGAGCTGATCTCTTCTAGGTGTGATCAAACACACAGCCACATAAAAGACTCAGTAACTTTATTTTACTCCACATGCATCCAAAGATGATTACTCATGATCCAAGTTGTTGAATGATCAGAAGTGTTCATGTTTAGTGATCAAAATCGTTCTGTGGCCAGTGGTGAAAAAGAGATGGACTTTCCCATCACCTTGCCGTTTTGAGATTACAAGCAATGACACAGAAGAGAGCAATAAAGGTTTTTGCGGGCTTCTTTTCCCACCGGAAATAAGCCAATAGGGAAATCTATATATGAGCATCTGACCTAAGGAGTAAACTATATTTCCCATCATGTATTACTTTAAAGGAATAATACATACAGACTGCTTACTATATATTTTTCTATATACTCTGCGGGGCAGTACTCTACCTCTGTTCAATTAAGAGATGCAGACACAGAATAAATTATACATTTATCTGCAGCTGTTAGATGTTACTTACATCCTAGAGATTTCTAAATACTTACATCTGATCAAGACACTGTATTTCAGTGGTGTCCTCTGTTTCAGATGATGGTATCCAGTTTAAACTTTTCAAAACATTAACCCAGCTGTCAAATAAAGGAGAACACTTGGGCAAATTCTAGACCTTGTCACAACATTGCCAGACTGAATGAAATGTAATTACTGATCTCTCCTACATCAGTGATAACGTATATCCATAATATGACAGATCAAGATCAGTACATTTCTTTAATCATGTGCTGCAGCCCAACAGTGCAGTGCTAAGTAAAGTTTCGCCCTTCTAAGTTCATTCTAAGTACATTAAAATATGTATATACCATCTTTTCTCATGGCTCAAAGTGGTTTGCAAATCATAATTAAAATATTCCAAATTAGAAGCAAGTCTAAAATCTGTGAATAACCTCCTGGCACCAAAAGATACCAGCAGTATATAGTTCATTAAAAGCCCTGGTAAATAAAATGGTCTTGTAGTGCCTCCTACAAATTTATAAAAACAGAGAGTTCCTCAGTAAGTCTGTTCCACAGTGGGTATGACTAGGGGTGTGCAAGGAAAAAATTGTATTTTTTGGGGTCGGGTATATTGAAGGGGGGGGTGCTGTTTTTTGAGGTAGAGGCACCAAAATTTTAGCATAGCTGTTGATGCCTCTTCTCAACCCCCCCAAAGTTTCGAAGAGATTGTTTCCAATGGAGGGGAAAAGGCACTTAAAGAATCTGTCCCTTTAAATGTGTGCCTTCTCCAAGCTGCATATCTCCATGGTGAATGAACTCCAAAGGCATGGACCCCAGAAGAAGGTGCCCCACTCCTCCATTGTTTCTAATGGAGGAAAGGCATGTAAAGAATCTGTCCCTTTAAATGCCTGATTTCTCCAAGCATATCTTCAGAGTTCATTTGCCATGGAGACATGTGGCTTGCTGAAGGCAGGCATTTAAAGGGCCAGTGCCTTTAAGTGCCTGCCTTGCTTTTGTTCACTTGCCAAGTTGGGTCACAGTAGCAGGGCTTGGAGGAGGCATGCCTTGGTGGTGGGGCTTGAAAGAGGCATACAGCTTGGGGGAGGCCTTGTGGTGGCAGTACAACTCTGAAAATTAACTTAGAAGGCATTTAAAGAGACTGTGGTCTCTTTAAATGCCTTATCCATGATATGCCAATGCCGTCACTGCAGCAGAACTCCGCGAATGAACTCAAAAGGCATTTAAAGAGACCATGGTGAATCAGTCAGGCTTTAAGGTTCTTCCAATATTCTGGAAGATAGAGGAAGAAAATGGTGGAATGGGCAAAGATAGAAGAAGCCCTCAAGTTGAAAATGAGTATCATTAACCACAGTGAATAGCACTGTAAATATGAATAATGTAAATAAAATGTGATTGAAAAGATGTTTGAAAAGACAAACATATCAATGCGATGCACTTTGGCTTGAGTATATGTCCGCTGATTTGTCATTGAATCTATCATTTTCACATGTGTTGAGTCATTCTTTTATTAATATATAACAGGAGGATGTTTCCTACTATTACCAAATATCATTAATTTTGACATTGGATTTTTACAATGACTATATTTAATATCAGAATGTACTGCAACTCTTTGTGACTGATCAGAGACCTTGCCCAAGTATGTATGTTCCTCAGGAACTTTCCAGAAATCACTCCTGCCTGTATTATAAAGAAATTCAACGGTATCTCAGTAAAAAACTGAGGCATGAGCTGGAGAGGTGTGTTTTGGTGGAGTGTATAAAATCCTATGCAGAAGAGAGCAATTGTACCTCCTCAAGAAAGCTGTTTCATATTTCCCAGCCATTGGTGAGCTGTCACCAGATTTAAACATTTTTTTTCCAGTGGGGAGCTTGTGACTATAATGCTGGAATTTCATTTAAGTATCATCTTTGAAAATGGCCTACAACTATAGTCCTATGCTCATTTACTAGAGACTGGTTCTTATTAAACTCAGTGGTACTTCAGGTATAACATACATAGGATTTGTCGGTGTGGCAGAAAAGTATACAGAGCTGGGACCTGTATAGAGCTTTGCAATTTGTTTTATAGTGTTTTCATTTAGTGGGTGGTAGATATTATGTACTTGCTTTCAACTGAAAATACTGAATTCCCTCCTTGTAGATTTGACAGACCACTAAATTTCCATAGCTTTAATCAAAACTGAAATAATTGTGTTTTCTTAAAAATTACCCTGATTTATATTTCCCACTGCCCACCCAGATTTATATTTTCCCTAGCAGTATAAATTGTTTGCAATAGACATGCAGAATAGGTTCAATTCACCAGAAAAGTATTTATGATATAATTTCCCATCATTATCAGACTTTGCTTGCTGGATTTTGACATATCAAAGGAATGATACACATATTGTGGTTGCCAGCTCTGACTTGGGGGATCCCTGGAGATTTGGGCACAGAGCCTGGGGAGGAAGCATTTGGAAAGAGGAGACATCTCCAATTGGGATGTGATGGCAATGTGATTCCATAGAGTCTACCTAGAGAAGCTACTTTTTCTTCCAGGGGAACTGATATCTGTATCCTGGAGATCAGTATAATTCTAGGAAAATTGCAGGCTCACATGGAGGTTGGCAACCTTAGAAAGATAGGGCAGATATAGGGGCATGATAATTAGATAGGGGCATGCTTAGGGGCCTACCACATATTTAACACATTCAAGAAGATTATACCTAAATTAAATCTAGCAGGCACTGGGGAAAAAAACTAAACAGAACTAATTAATCCTGTACTCTGTATTGTTCCATTTCATAATGCAGTGCTTGGTAGACAATGGTAAGTGTGCATGCAGACTTAGTCAAGTGAAAAGAAATAAAAATCCTGTTAACACTGAAATGATGTGGGTAACTTGCTATGCCAGGTTTTGTTCTCAATAACTAGAGTGTTCCTGGAGTTGATGGCTGTGTTAATATTGCAAAGGCACCCATCCTCCTTACTAGCACCATATATCCTCTTACTAGCAGCACATACTATAAACATGAAATTACCTTGTACTGAGTTGGACCACTGGCATATTAAGGTCAGCGCTGTCTACTTTGACGAGCAGTGGCTCTCTACAATCTCAGGTAGTGATCTTTCACACTGAATGATACCTGATAATTTAAAACTGAAGACTCCAGAAAATTACATTACATTATGTTACATATTGGATTTCTATACCGCTCCTTCCCGGAGGCTCGGAGCGGTTTACATTGAACATTTACACACCTACCTAGGGCCACAGTGCAGGGGTGGGGTGGGGGGAAATGGAACCTATGACCTTCTGCGTGCAAAACTGATGGCCCTACTACCTCTAACATTCGATGAAAATGCTCACTGAAAGTTAAACACCCATAAGTTGCCCTGAGCTATATTTATAAAAGCATTCAGGAAATTTATATCAAACCCTTTAAGTTTAAAGAATACAAAAGAACAGGAGTAGGAACATGGCACGTAGAAACTTGGCACCCCACAGTTCATAGATTTATGTTTTACCTGCTACAGAAATAAAATGACTTTAATGGCATAATGTTACAGTGCTTTTGCCTTATATGCTATGTGATCACTGATGTCAAATGCTTATACTGGAGAAAAAATGCCTAAGAACTTCCCATAGCTAGTAATCACTGTTTTCTACTGCCAAGCAGAAAGAGTTTGCATCAGCTAGAAGAAACCGTTGATTATGTTTTCCTCTATGGCTATTAATATTTGTACACAAATGTGGCAATTATATCAATCATAGCCTCATGTGCTTCCTTTTGTAGCCTGGGCTTGTGTTTGAATGTAGTCATTATTGTTTATTCGTTATTGTCTTTTGTCCCTCATCATTGATTTACATGTATGGTACATAATAATGAGGAAGCTGTGAAACACAATTAATTAATATTATAGGAAAGAAGTAGCCTCTTTCTGTCTGCTAAAAATAAATCCTGTGAGAAAAGATAGTTCAGTTAAACTGCTGTATCAATGTCTATTGCTTCATAAGTGGTAGGGGTTTGCAAGAGTTAAGTCTCAGAGCTATAGGTCAGTCAGAATATAGGTCAGTCAATCAAATACAGTCAGAAACTATCTTCATTTCTATATGAAGTGCTCAGAAAAGAATAAGTGCAGGATACAGGCTTAGAATAAGAGAAGGTAAAAAAAATCTAGTGCAGGGGACAGGATTTAATAACAATAAATATTATAATTAAACAAGTGGAGACCCGCAAGAAACTTGCAGAATGGTTATCCTATTCCTCACACCTTTGCTTCCTCCTGTCTCCCTCTACCTCTCTCACACTCTTTTTCCCTTCTGCCCCCCCTTTCTTTTTCTCCTCCAGCTATGGCATTATACTGATCTGTAGTTCCTTCCCTCCTCCAATCTCACCCTCCCCAGGCTCCACCCCACAAAGGTCCAGGAATTTCCCAACCTGGAGTTGGCAACACAATTTCCTTCCCACCCAACAGCCAACCTACCTTTATCTGCCTCTCTGTCTGCAACTTTCCATCTCCACACCCCTCCCCCACAGCCTCTACCTAGGAAAATTACAGTTTTTCTCCACAGTGGGGACCAAAACAGCTTACATTATTCTCTCCTACTTTTTATCTGCACAACAACCCAGCTTTCATAGGGTGGCTGCTGATGAACAGTAGCAAGCAGCTGGGCCTACTTGAGTCATGCAAATCAGGTGGTATCAAGTCACCCAGAGGGTGCTGCCGAGGGATGCCAGCCTCCAGGTGGGACCTGGGGATCCCCTGTAATTCCTGCTCATTTCCAGACTACAGAGATAACTTCCCATGGAGAAAATGGATGCTTTGGAGGGTGGACTCTGTGACATTGTACCCCACTGAGGTCCCTGTCCTCCCCAGGCTCCTCCCACAAATCTCCAGGAGTTTCCCAGCCTGGACCTGGCAACCTTATCCAGAATCCCCTGTTGGTGGCCAGGGGGGGAACCTGGCAACCCTAAAGTGCTGGCAGGCCTAGGCTTGGCAATCTCTAAGTGGGGCCCGAAGGAACCCCCACCCCCACCCCAGATTTACAACTGAACTCAAGGCAGCAGAGATCTGTCTCCC
The DNA here is from genome assembly GCF_001447785.1 of Gekko japonicus. Lineage (NCBI taxonomy): Eukaryota > Metazoa > Chordata > Lepidosauria > Squamata > Gekkonidae > Gekko > Gekko japonicus. The sequence goes on from NW_015159718.1 coordinate 595,734, forward strand.
TGGAGAAAATGACTGCTTTAGAAGGTGGACTCTGTGGCATTATACCCAGCTGAGACCTCTCCCTTCCCCAATCCCACCTCCAAACCTCTAGGGACTCCCCAGGCCAGGCCCCAAGGCTCCCTCCCTCCCTGAAAAGCCAAAGGAGGCCTGGAAAAGGGCCCTTCCCCCACACCCTTTGACTCACAGAGCCGGTTAGAAGCCTCCCCCCGCCGCCCTGAACATTCTAACCTCTCTCTCACAGTTGGTGTCTGAAGCAGATCCCTGCAGAGGCCATTTCAAAAGGGTTTGGGGGGAATTCAGCCATCCCTGGAGGGATTTTCTTAGTTTTTGCATTTTTCTGCAGATACAGGAAGTCTACAGAGTATGTAGGAGAAGCTCCTGGGCCAGAGGGAGCTTCCTTTCCCTGGGACTAAGTATCCGCACGGCGCCATCTGTTGGAGATTAGATATATAGATTCATGGGGATTGTTTGCCTGCTTTGCTCTGTCAGGTCCAGAAGGCATTGTAAATAATAGGTTGTGGAAAATGGTATGTTCACTGTACAATAAATTGCAACTAGACATGATGGTAGAGAGTATAGAACTGGTGTCCAGAGTTGCTTACATAGAAACATGTATAGGTATGAGTACACATTTATTTATTGCTTCTCTAATGAATGATTTTAGTTTCAAGTGGGTAGCTGTGTTGGTCTGAAGCAGTAGAACAAAGCTGGTGTCCAGTGGCACCTTTAAAGGCGACTTTATTTGTTTAACAGTCGAATAAGCCACCTTTTGAAAAAATACCAATCACTAAAATTATTCGAACAAAGTTTGTGTCCAGTGGTACCTTTAAGACCAACAAAGTTTTATTAAAGGGATGAGTTTTTGTGTGCACACACACTTCTTCAGATGCACTGAAATGGAAGTCACCAGTCCATACATTTAGATAGAGGGTGAGCAGCAAATTAGTACACAACATAATGATGTTTTAACAGATGCAAGCCCAAACAGGAATAACAAGCTAAGTTTCCCCCTCAGAATTAAATGCAATCAAATGGTGACCATATAAAACTTAGCCGCCCTGAGCATGCGGTGGTGGGGAGGGCGGGGTATAAATCTAATATAATTAATTAATTAAAACATCTTCATCATGTTGTATGCTAATTTGCTTCTCACCTTCTAGCTGTATGTGTGGACTGGTAACTTCCATTTCAGTGTATCTGAAGAAGTGTGTGTGCAAAATGCCATTTCTTTAGTGTCCCTGTCACCAAAGTCCCCACATGTGATATGAGGCAAGAGAAAGAGCCCAAAGCAGTATACTGTGTAATCTGGAACAAATGTTTCTAGCTGGGGACAGGAGACTTGTCACACTGGCTGGGAGTTTATATACTATTTAAGAGAGTTGTAATTGGCTGGAGACTTAATTAGATTCCCAATTTATGCCATGGCTGTTCGGGTGTGGTGGGAAGCTAGTGGTGGAAAATAGAACTGACAACATAGACCTTGATTCACCAATGGCTTGACTGAATATGAGGTAGTTTCATGTGCTTCTTGTTAGGGGTAGTCTCAGTGATTTTGGGGCCTGGGCAGAAGTCCACCCCTGGCCCCGCACTGGGGCCAAGCAGGGAGTGTTACTCACCCCATGTCAGGTGGGTGGGAGCCACTGCTGTCACTAGCTGCCAGCTGCGCAAGCCCCAGGGAGGCAGGTGCAGGTGGCAGAAGCCTGTTCATCATCTTCTTTGCCTCTCCATTTGGCCTGTGGCAGCTGACCTCATTGTCCACTGGCTAAGACCGTACTTACTTCCTGTGCATCTCTCTTTGTAAAAAAAAAAAGAGGCAGCTGCTAATTCTCTTCTGAAAAACATTTCTTTCATCCTGTGTAACTGTCTGTAGCAACAAGTAATCATAGAATAATTTCTGACCAGTTATAAGATTATTGTAAAAACTCATTTTGAGAGTGATTTTTGGCCATTCAGGCAAGCGTACGTCCTGAGGATTGAACCTGAAATTCAGTTTGGAGAGGTTTAATGGCTTTAGATCTGTTTTTTTCCATTTCAATATTTTGTAAGTTGATATGGATATAGTTATAAACTTGTATTAATCAGATCCTCTAACAGAGTTCTGCATAGTGATTTACTTTTACATGATTGAATGCATTGTGAAAATTTAATTGACTGCATGGATGTTGCATTCTGTCTTTAGCATTTTTTAAGCACACAGCTGTCTCTTTGATAGCATCTTGGTTCTGTAAGTGCTAGTAAAAATAACGGGTAATAACTGATGCCATTACCAGGCAGTTAATTTGTAAAAGGCCATGAATTAACAGTTTTTGCTATTTATGTGGCATGCTAATTTTTCTTGCAAAAGAAAATCTACACTGATGAATAATTTAAATCCCAGTTTCCCTGCAAGTCTATAATCACATGCCCTACAGAGACTGGAGTACATTCTGCTGTGAGTATTGTGCAAAAGATTAGTAGCTCCTTGGTGGCGAGGCTGCTGTAGCAGTGTGAACTGCACTTTTAATTTGTCTTCCCATCTGACAGGGCATCTAATTATACTTTCTAAAATCTGTTCTAAATTATGCTTTTTAAATCCTTAGTTGTAGGATATTTACATAAAAAGGTAAAGATTAAATAAATTGTTTTAAGTCGTATCAGCAAATCATTTAAATGAGATTGCCTTTTCCTCTGTATTTGAAGCTGAGTGCTCATTCTATCCCCACCATGTTCAGTTCCAGTCAGTCAAATCCAGCAATAAACTGGTTGCTGTTTTTTAAACAATGAAATTAGATGTGAAAAATGTGATAGGTGCATTGTACTTGAAGTTGATGCAAGTCTTCTGGTTGCTGACTTGTTGATTACATTGGGGCTGCAACGTATTTTAAACTCAATGTTTTCTGTAAAATCTTTTTTTTTCCAGACAAGCAGAAAAATTGTTAATTAATCAGGTTTATATAATAAAAGAACAAACTACACATTCAGGGGAAATTGTTACCTTCCCCATCTCTTGTTCTTTTTCTGTCTCAGTGTAGAAGATTTTATAGAATATAATACCTCTTCTGTTTGATGGTGCATCATTATAATTCCACAAAATAGCAAACTGCATTCATATTTTTTCTCACTTTATGTGTGGCATAAAAGGAGGATGAATCTCTGTTCCTGGACACATGGGATTGGAGCCAGTGTACCACTTGCAGAATTCCAAAAACATAATAGCATTTTTCTGTTTCCACACTGCTACTTCGTTCCATTGTGCCTCCTGACCTGAAGTGCTGTCCCCTAGGAATAGCAGTGGGTGGGATTTGGGGTCTGCAGTAGCCTGGGGAAATCAGTAAAAATTTCCTGTTGTCCAAACTGTTGGAAATGACATTTTGTGAACATAAAATAAGTTTTGGATCAACTCGTTGGACATTAACAATTTGAGTGGATGTGTCGAAATTTCAGAACAGCTTCTGATATTGCTCACCAGACTAGGGGGTGCCAGATACCCTGTTTCCCCGAAAATAAGACCTACCCCAAAAATAAGCCCTAGCAGGATTTCTATGCATTTGTGGTATAAGCCATAGTGTGTCTTCTTGAGAAAAAATAAATATAAGACAGTGTCTTATTTTCGGAGAAACACGGTAGTACCTGGCAACTGGTGGGTGGGTTGTTGGGGGAGGGCACAGAATCACATGAGAAAAATAAAAAATAAAGCCTTGACACTTACCAGAAACTGATGCAAGAAGTGACAAGGGTAGCTCTAGGAATCACTAGAAACTGGTAGAGCTATAGAGACGAAGAGCAGGCAGAGGAGCAGCAGCCGATGGAAGAGCCCGCCTGGCTTCTGAGGGGTTCAAGTAGCTTGTGAAGCAGAAAACCGACACAACCTAGTGAGGCTGTACTAGCAAAAGACACCCTGGAAAAGCATTGGGGGGGGGGGAGCCAAGCCGAGGCAGGGGCCCTGTGCCTGAAAGAGCTTGAGAGCACCAGATGTGACTGGGGTTGTGTCTGCAATGCGGGAAATCTGGACAGTTTGCGGTAAATTGTCCAGGCTCGAAAAGCCCAGAAAGAGAGCAACGCAAAGGAATCAAGGAGAAGAGATCAAAGACCCCAAGTAAACATCCCAAGACACCCAAAGCATTGCAAGCCAGAGCCTGAGACACCTCAGAGGGGACCTCAGCCAGTGGAAGCAAGTTGCCTCAGGGTGTTGTAAAGATGACTGAGGAAAATATAAACAAGTGCTGTCTAAATGCTCATAAGTAATTATATTATTATTATTGTTATTATCATCATTATTATTCCTGTTAGCTTCATTCCTTTACAATGATAATGAATCATCCAAGTGGTGTGAGGAGAAAAATTGTAAAAAGCCAGCATCACATGCAAAATGATGACAACTTAGGAATTGCCAGAAACTCTGTTATTTTACCATAGGGTTTCCAGCAATTCCTAGAACAGTGTGACAGCAATTCGTAGAACAGAGTTCCCAGCAATTCCTAGAACAAGGGAAACTGGAAGTGAAATCATAGCACATGTGACACCAGCACCCCCATGTTCCTCCCCCAGGCTCCTGCCAATTGCCAGGCATGACAAATATGTCACTCAAAAGCCATTAGAGAAAGTCTAGGAATTTAGGAAGGAGCCATACAACCATTGTGCCTACCCCAGTAATTATTTATTTCCAGTGTACTTTTCTTCATCCATGATGAACTCAAAATGGTGTATATAAATCACCGATACACAAAAAAAGAAAAGAAAAATATAATGCGACCCAATACTTACAAAAATCTAGAACCAACAAATATTATATTCCAGGGCAACTACTGTCACTCATGAGCTAAGATCCATATATATTTGGGCCTTCTGAATAAACCAGTATGAATTTGATGTCTCATGGCTATGCCATTCAGCAAATTTCACAGTGGAAGAAAAACTGTAACTATGGTTTCTTCTGCAAGGCAGTTCAACTTTTAAGACAAGCTTTAAAAGAAATATGTTTGTTTTGATTTCCAGTAGGCATGCTTTTGATATTTTTTCACAGAGTGTTATAATTACTTAATTTAGAAAAGTAGATTTATTTTGAAATGTAAGATACTAATAAACTTGAAAACTCTCCATAAGAGGACACCACATTTTAAGAACTGGAACTGGTGCTATGTCAGATGGATGTAATGTTGGCATATACAGAACATCTGCTGCTTAATAAAACATTCTCTTAAGCCCAAAAATAGGCAGGTAATTCATTTTCTTTGTTCTTTGGGTCATAATGGTATTTTGTTCTGGGTGACGTTTAATAAACTTTAAGATGAGGGCATTTCTCATAAACTAGGGTACATGCCTTTGCTTTGAATACTAAGAGCATTTCGGAGACTGAATTTTGAAGCATTGTTTTTTTAATAATGTTGATGGCATACCATTTTGAGCAACTATTTGGTGGTGATAGCTTCTGAATTATGCTTCTCTCCTGTAATGGCATTAAAAATTAAACCCAACTCCCTTGGTGTTGAGAATTTTGCTCAGTGTTGATTGATCTCTTAAATCTATGTGTTTGCCTTGGGCATTGATAGTTCATTTTTTATTCATCAAAGTGTACCACAATTTGTAAAATAGGGAAATTCTGCACAATTTAGCATCTTTCCTTTGAAAAAGGAAATGACTCTAATTTTTAATAGTGTTAGAGGTGATCTTGTGTATGTAGCATGCTTTGGATGAAAGAAACTTCAAGAAAAGATAACCATCTTTTTATCCTCTTTGCACAGTAGAGCAGTCTATGCACACTGAACAGGAAGTTGCAGCCAATCCCAACTTCCTGACAGGCATACGTAAAAAAAACTGATTTCATGTTCAATAATGATATGCATACATAAGAAATATAGTAATAACATTAAATATACAATAGATATAAATATATAAGCTTTCAAATATAAAAAAATATAAAATATAAAAATGCATACCTGCAAAATGTTAATAAAATTTATTTGTATCATCACATTTTTTCAAGCCAATTTTAAACAATTAAGGTATGTATGGAATGTTCAAAACTGTCTGCAACATAAACAAAGTTTGAGTCCAGTGGCACCTTTAAGATCAACAAAGTTTTATAAGCTTCTGTGTACAAGCACACTTCTCCTTATACAGTGAAACAGAATTTCCTCAACCATTACATATAGGAAGAAATGGGGGGGGTGTGTTAGTTGACAGGAAGGGCTAGTCAGAATCAAGTTGCATAAGTAACTGGGCAATTATAGCTGAGATTGGATTAAGGCGTTTTGTTAAAATCTGTGAATGGCATTAAATTAGCATACAAATACAAGCGTTAACAAACAGATGTGAGAACGAAGTTTTGAGTCCAGTACCACCTTCAAGACCAACAAAGTTCAATTCTGGGTATAAGTGATAACTGAGAGACTTGGCATGCGTAGATGCACACTCCTTCAGATACTGTGAAACAGATTTCCTCAGATATTACATACAGGTGGTGGTGGGGATTAGTTGCCAGAAGAGCTAATTAGAGTCAAGATGCATAAGTAACTGAGCAATAAATACAGCTAAGACTGGAATAACAATAAAAGTAGCTGTATTATTGCAAAGGAATTTCAGAAACAGAATGGAACAGGAGATTGCTGAATTACAAGTTATTACAACACTTGGGACAGTGGAACCTCCAGGATTTAATAGAGATATCTGCTTCTTATCTCACTATGCATGCTAAGTCACTCAGTTCTCACTTATACCCAGAAACTAAACTTTGTTGGTCTTAAAGGTGCCACTGGACTCAGACTTAATTGTGGAGTGTGGACTGCCCCATGGAATGGTGCTTTCCCTGATACTATTTAATATCTATATGCGCCTCCTTGCCCAGATTGCCTGGAGTCATTGACTGGGATGCCATCAGTACGCTGATGACACCCAGCTCTATCTGTTGTTGGGTGGTCAGTCTGACTAAACAGGAAGATCAGGACCGGGCGTTACAAGCCATGGCTGGATGGTTTAGATTGAGCCGACTGAAACCTAATCTGATGAAAACAGAGGTCCTGTGCCTGAGCCAGGGTGGGCTGAGGGCAGGGATGCCAGTCCCAACCTTCGATGGGGCTCCATTGGTGCTAGCGCTGGAGGTGGGGAGTTTGGGAGTGCTCTTCCTGGCAACTAACCCCCCTTACCTATATGTATGTGAGGAAGTGAGTAGTGATTTATGAAAGCTCATACCCCACCACATATTTTGTTAGTGTTTAAGGTGCTACTGGACTCTTTTTTCTACTGCTACAAGCAGACTAACATGGCTACCCATCTTGATCTATCTCCATGGAAGGTACCACATTTAGCCGTACAGAATGGAAATCCATCAACCTTATGAAGAAACTTGCACAGGTACAAATGGATATCATCTTTCCTCACCAAATGTGAGACCAACAAAGTTCAATTCTGAGTATAAGCAAGAACTGACGTTATACCAAAGGGACTGAGAATAAAAAAGGTATCTGAAGAAGTGATCAGTGATTCATGAAAGCTCAAACCTTGCTACATATTTTGTTAGTCTTTAAGGTGCTACTGGGTTCTTGCTCTTTTCTACTGCTACAGACAGATTAACACGGCTACCTATTTTGATCTACCTTTATGTAATATTTGAGGAAATCTGTTTCAAAGTATCTGAAGGAGTGTGCATCTTTACATGCCAAGTCTCTCAGTTCTCGCTTATACCCAGAATTGAACTTTGTTGGCCTTGAAGGTGCCACTGGACTCAAAGCTTCGTTCTGACAAATATTTTAAAAATCGTTCTTGGATATAATGGATTTAAGTAACTATTAGTCAGTGACAAATCTGTCACTGGGAAGACAGTTCTGTGAAGAGTGGTGGAAAAACAATTCCTAATGTTGTTGAAATATCTAGTAGGGTTGCCAACCTTCAGGTAGCACCTAGAGATCTCTCGCAATTAGAATCAATCTCTAGGCATTAGAATTAAGCTCCCCTGGAAAAAAATGGGTGCTTTGGAGGGTGGGCTCTATGGCATTATACCTTGCTGAGGTTCCTCCCCTCCCCAAACCCTGCCCTCCACAGGTTCCACCCCCAAAATCTCCAGATGTTTCCCAACCCAGAGCTGGCAACCCTATTTTCTGGATAATTTTAAATCTGGATTCCAACATGCTTATGTTACAGGAAACACCTTGTTTCTATCTCTAGATCACAGTCTAGAGTCAACTGCAAGAGGGACTTTGTCTGGACCTCTCTTTTGCTTTTTGATACCATCAGTCTTCTGAATTGAATTACTGAAATGGTTCTAGATGGTACAGACCTGTGATCTTTTCTGGAGGATAGTTCTCGGAAGGTGTTGTTGGGAGACCTGCTCCTGACCATGGCTTATAGGTAATTCAAGGCTGCATATTGTCTCCCATTCTATTTAACATTTACACTAACCCTCTGGAAGAGATCTGTCTTTCACAGCTTCTACTCTCAGCTTCTGGAATTTCCCCTGAAAGCTTTTGAATGATTTGTATTTTATACATTTCTTAAGGAGAAATGACTATATTTCTCCTATAATTTTTATTTTATATTGAAGCCCATTTCATATTTTGTAGTTCTGGTGTATCAGAACATGGAATAGTTCCAAGCTAGGTTTTTGTTATGGCTAACTCTACAGACTGGAATTAGGCAAACTGCTATTAAGAACTCTGGTGGGCCTCTTTCTCTATTGTTTGTTTCATACAAATGGTTCTGAATAAAATTATACTCTGTTTACATCAACATATTCTTGAGTGATTGCAGCATTGTATGTAGACTTTTCTCCCATTTTGTCACATATTCCAAATTCCTTTTGAATTAAATTTTTATGCTTAAAAAAGATGTAATACAGAGGTATTGAACTCCTTTTTTACAAGGGCCAGATCTCACATAAATGAGACTTTGTCAGGCCGGGCCATGTGTATCACAAAATGTAATGCCAGGTATAAACTTTATAAAGGACACAAACACAAAGATTTTTAAAGCTTAAAATAAAACATGCTTAAAACATTAGCACTCTTGCAAAACTTTATTTAACAGTCTTTGATAACTGACACCTCTTGCTCTGAATTATTGCATCAAAATCTGTAGACAATGTCTGTGCTGTCGCAATCTTGAGTATGCTGTTCAGGTGTTGTACAGGTGTGTATCTGTAAGTTGCAAACCTACTTTTGATTTATTGGCATTCATTTCATTACAGAAATCTCATGGTCAATGTTTTAAGCCTAAGACTCAGAGGAAATCATGAAATGGCTGGGCATTGTGAGCTTTTGTACATAAGTTGCTCATGTGATGGTCAAGAATATGTGAAGGCACCATGACACAGACTGAGGGCTATGTGTTTGTCTACAAAACTATAGTCTTCCCTAGAGGAATAACCACACCTCCTATGAGGCAGTGCAAGAATACAGAGACAGCCATATAGTGGTCAGTATCAACCTGCTATCTGGAAAGTCTAAGTTCAGAATCCCCAGCCAACAAAGGAAATCTGCTGGGTGAACTTGGTCTGGACATACAGTCTCAGCCTAATCCACCTCAATGGCTTGATGTTATTCTTCATCTAAAATAGTTCACGTTTCTTTCCTACTGAGAAAGACTGTATCATGAGGGAATGAATACAGTGATAAAGGGGAGAGAAACCCAGTTTCACCCAGGAGAGTCCTGGCATAATGAACCCAACAACACACACACACACTCTCTCTCTCAACCAAAAAAGCTCGTAACTTGAATAAAACTTTGTTGGTCTTAAAGGTGATTGAGGGAACTGGGCAAAGGAAGCTCTTGCTCTTTCCCTTCCATCTCCCCAGAGAATGAGGGAAAGGAGCCTCAGCCAGTGAAAGGAAGAGAGGCTTGGCTCAATAGCTCTGCCCCAGGGGACAAGGAGGGTGAGGAGCCTTCACCAATAGAGGGAAGAGAGGCTTGGCTGAGTAGCTCTGCTGCATGATTGAGAGAGTCTGGCAAAGCAAGTTCTCGCTCTTTACCTCCCTCCCTCCCTCCTCAAGAAAGGAGGAGTCTGAGCCAATGGAGGGAAGAAAAGCTTTACTCTATAGCTCCTGTGTAATTGAGAGGCCCTGGCAAAGCAAGTTGTGATGCAGAAGGAAGCAGGAGATAAGGAGAATAAAGCAGACGACAGCCAGTTGCTCGCAGGCCACATAAAATCCCTGTGGGGGCTGGATCTGGCCCTGGGGCTGTATGTTTGACACCCCTAACATAATGTATCCTGATACATTATCTTTTAGGATAGTTAAAAAGTCTAATCTGAAAGTACTGATAAGCAACCATTTCCGCCTATTCTGTTATCCTTTAAGCAGTCCTGTAAAAAATTAACCTTAGAAAATATTACTTTGGCTTGGGATAGAAATATACCCCAAATACAATATATGTAACTCAGGGGAGGGGGGTTGAGCAGAACCATTCCCACAAAGACATTTTTGTTTGTGTTGGCAGTAGTCATTGGGTGATTTCGCATTAGAGTTGCCTCACAGCGCAGCTGCCGCTTGCCCCAACACAAACATGTTAATTTCACACCCGAGGCTGCGGGGCTGCATTTTGACTCGCGGCTTTGCCCGATTTCCTCCGCAGTTTCGTGATCCTGGTTTTTGAGGATGACGAAACTGCGGAGGAAATCAGGCGAAGACGCGGGTCAAATGCAGCCCCGCAGCCTCGGGTGTGAAATTAACATGTTTGTGTCGGGGCAAACGGGGCTGCGCCACAAGGCAGCTCTAGTGCGAAATCGCCCATTGTGTTTCATAATAAAACATACCTTGAAAACACATTGACATGAGTCAGAATGTTTGTTTTGCATAGATTTACCTTTCCCCCTTTGTATATTGCATATACCAGTATAGGTTTTTGTTTTTTTACAAAGCTATAATTTTCTTTAAATTTGACATAGCAAAAACTATGCTTTGAACCTAAGATATTAGAAAACTAACATAAGGCTTTAATGACCTTTAAGGAAACATCTACAATTTATAATTTCCAACATTTTTGGATCTTTGGGTATTTTTCTACTCAATGGACATATCTCTCTGTGATGGTAAATATTTTCCAGGAAGGGTCACCAGGTTGTCATGAAGGCTCTGTCTTTCCAAAGCCTTAAAATAGTTCCCTGGATCAGTGGTTTCTTAATAAATTAATGGGGTAAATTTTGCCCTGAACATTAAATGGGTTAAAATGTATAATACATAGGTTACTGGGGTTGCTTGGTAAGTTGATAATGTTTATTACTATACAGGTGATAATGTCCTAAAAAGACAAAATTGTACGACTTTATGCTTTCTGTCAGGGTTTTTTTTCTGGGGGAATATGCTGGAATGGAGTTCTGGAACCTCTTTGTCAAAATTCTTTTAAAATGTTTAAAAGTTTTTAAAAATATATATATTTATTGGGTTTTTAGAATGCTATATACACACCACATAAACACAAAAACAAACATACACCTATACATAAAGTTCCACTGTTATCTACCTACAACTCCACCACGATTACTTATATCTTTCTTTAACTAAACCCATTTTTCTACAATACCTTGTTATATTCATTACATACTTATTAATCAGTTTACCTTTAACAATTCATCTTGGCTGTTATCCTTTAAATGGAGATTTCACAACTTCATATATTGTGATTGCACCATATAATTTCAATAAGCAAGCACTATTCTACAGCTTCACCACACCCTTTTCTACATTTGATTATATTTTGATCAGACATTATTTACTATTATTTTTTAGACAAAAACATTTCATTACTTCACATATAATAATAACCGGACAGTTTTAACTCAATAACCAGTCTCTATTTTCCATTGCCAAATTACATAAAAATCCTATATCTTTCCCAATATATTTATCAAACTCTACTTATATCCAATGCTATATACTCACATTCCCCAAATACATTATATCAACCAAAATAAATATGATCACCCCCTACCTTGAATTTTATTTTCTTCCCATAGAGTTATTTCATCCTTTTATGCAATAAACATAAATACAAACTTGTAAATAACTAAAAACCAAACGTAAGGGTCTGCTTCTATCTATCCCAATGATTCTATTTGTCTTGTCCAGGCTTTCAGACCTTTAGTACTATGTTACTTTCCTCTTAGACAAAGCCAGAAAACTGTTTTTCTAGTCATCTCTAGGGTTCTCATTTATCATGAATCAACTATTAACCAAAAATAAATAAATAAATAAAAATAAGAAATAGGAAAATCATAAAAAGAAAGATAAAGAAAAGGGAAAAGGGAAAGGGCAAAAATCACCCCTAAGTGTATAATGAACAATATCACGCTAAAACAAGAACCATCACATTCTTTTTCCATATAAACACAAATCAGAAACAAAAACATTTCATCCTTTGTATATCTTGATTTCCCCCCTAAAAATCTGTAACCTATTTTTAGCCTCAATGAGTTCACGTGTCTTCTTTCTTTATAGGTTGACAGATTTGCTTCTTTAATGTCCCCTTTACGTCTAAGCCACACTGAATCCCATGTTTTATTTTCAATCTCAGGTTTCCCAACATGTCTTTTTAGTCTCTTTTCTTTCCACTTTCTTCCTCCTCTAAGAACAGTCCTTTGCACTTTCATTTTTTTAAAATTTAAGTTTACATAGGTCCTTCTCTTTATTTTCTTTTCCACTTCTTTAGCTACTGCAAACTGTGTGATGATAAGTAGCTCCTCAGGCTGGCAGACCTGTTGCTCGATTTCACTCTGTACATCCTGTAGCAACTCCTCCTTGTTTTCCAAAGTTGGTTGATCATTTTGTTGCTTTTCAAATATATTGGCACAAGCTATCTCAATTCCTTTTTGTATACTATCTTTCAATAAATTCAAAAATTGCTCCACAGTTAGCTCTCCTATTTGCATGTTCTCATCCAACTCCTGTAGCTCCGTTTCCTCTGCAGAAGCCATTTTAGTTGCACAATTGATTTTCCTTTAAATAACTCAATTTCTGTAGCCCATTTGAGTATCACATATAATTGTACAATCTTGCTTCAAAGTTTTTTTTTAACCCCACGAGTTCACAAGAATATTTCCCCCAGTCTTTCACTGGCTGCTAATCTTCTCAATTTATGGGCTCAGCATTTCAGGGTAAATTTATAGATGGCCATCTCTTCTGTTAATTTAAAAAAAACATTCGTACTCATGGACTCTTGGCATTGTATAGTTCAAAAAAAATTTCTTCCTTTGCATTGTTTTGTTGCTGTAGGTAATCCAAATTATACGTTTATGGTGACACGCTGGCGGATGCATCTCCCGGACCTCCCGAGGATGTGATCTGTGCACTAGCGGAAAAGAGAGGGGGGCGACGGGTTGCTACCCCCCCCGGAGCATTGGCAAAAGGCTCCTAGCCATGGGGCTTTTGAAGGGTGGTCTCTTCGCCAGTGCGATGCTGGGGAATTGAGGCACTCCTCTGCCCCAACGGTCCTACCGCTGAGTGTCTGTATGGATCTAGAGCCGCTGACCGGGACAAGCGTTGGAGATCGAACATTTTGAATGTATGCCGAAAGAGGTCATATGACCAACAATGAACTGTGAGTCGGGTTAAAGTGAATCAAGAATTTAAAAAGAAAGCTGCCCCCCTGAGAATGGTGAAAAAGTGAGCGAGGGAGGGGCCCCTCCCATACACATGAACTAAACAACAAAATACTAAGGGGGGAGCGGAAGAAAAAGTGGTGAAATCTGTTTTGAGAGACTTACCAGAGCGTGGATAAGTGCATGGGCATATTTCAGAGACTTTAGCAAATTTTTATAAAAGTAAACAATCCATAAAGATGGCGGGGAAGAGGCCAGATAAAGACAAACCAGCAAAAGTGAAACCAGCCAGGATCATGAGCCCTCAACCGGAAGAGACCACTGAGCTTTCCAAAATGTTGGCAGAGTCTTTGCGCCCTCTGCTGGACCAGATGACTAACATAGAACAACAGCTGACGAATCTAAACCAAAGCCTGGTAACTCAGCAGCTCCAACTGACTGAGACTTTAAAAATAATGGAGCAAACAGCTGAGAAGGTGAAGGAAATGGACGCCAATGCTAAAAAAGTTAAGAAAAAGGTGCAAAAGCTGGAAAAGAAACAAGCTTCAGAAGAAACACAACTTTTACAGCTGCAAATGGAGAAAGCAAATTTGGTCCTACGGTTTCAAGGGGTCCCAGAATCAAAAGGTGAGAATCTGAAGCAGCTCCTTAGTGAAGCATTAGCCCCAGTTACAGATTTGAAAGTGGAGTATCTTGTAAGCAAAATGGATGTGGTCTACAGGTCCTATTCCATGTACATCAAAAAGAATAATCTGCCTGGGGAAATAGTGGCGAGATTCTCAAAGCGACATGTAAGGAGCAACAACAGGAACACCCTTGAAAATTGGGGACAATACCATCAGGATTCTAAAAGATATTCCATTTGAAATAAGACAAAAGAGAAATAAATATAAAGATCTAATTCTTTTTCTCCAAACAAACAGCATTGTTTACAGATGGTTAATTCCAGAAGATGTCATTTTCAAAATACAAGATAAAAAAGAAAAGATTGACTCTGTTTCCTAAGCACATGAGTTCCTGAGAGTCCAGCTGGGAGAGCCAGCCGGGGTCGAGAAGGAAGAAGATGACAGCAAATCCAGTGGCAAATTGGACTCAGTGTCTTCCGACGAGAACTCTCTCTCTGACAAGGGGGCGGCTGCCCCCAAGTGTACATATAAAGTGAGGATTAGAAAAGATAAGACAAAATGAAGGCTGAAGGACTCTGAATTGTGCCTTTAAACTTTAGTTTTATTGGGGGATGCTCTGGGGACTCTCTCAAATGGTTAAAACATTGGATAAAAGACAAAAAATATAGCATAGCCAACTATGTTCAAAGTAGGAGACTTGTGCACTATCGGCAAGCCGGTCAAGTGCGCGGGTCGTTTTGCCCCCTGGAGGAAATGTGGCAGACAGCTGTGCTGAGACGCAGCGTGTCTCAGCAGAGAGGGGGACGGGCCAGCCTTTATAGGCTCGGCCCCGTTCCCCTCATTGACAGTTGCGCCTCATGCTCGGCCCACCTGCCCATCCTGTGACTCGGTGTAGGCTGGTGCTGGTCGCTTGTCGGGGGCCGGGTAGGAATTTTTTACTCTCATCCAGATTGGCATGTGGATGAGTGTGTTTTTGCCTACCCTACAGCGAACACATGGGAATCTGTTCGGGCTTTGTGAGGAGCATGGGGCAGTAATTAGCTGGTCACTTTGGCAGAGTAGGGTGGGAAAGAATGCAGAACTTTCAGCCAGTTCCGGTTGGGGACCAGGGGGTCATCAGGAACGGCCCCAGGGCTGTAAAGCTTAGGACTAGGAATGGTGACCACCTCAGGGAGCCTCTTGGGTAAGCTCCTCCCTGAGGCTGTAGGGCTTCAGGGGTAGGTGCTCCTGGGAGGTGACCTGTGCGCTGGGCTGCCGGTCGCGGGCCAGAGACATGGTCCTAGACTGGGGCTAGTGACTTGCCCATACATCTAGGCTAGGAGGTTGGCTGGTGTGACACCTGCCTTGCCTGTTCTGCTCCCACTTAGTTCCCTTGCTGTTGAATTATTATGCAAAATAAATAGTTAATAAAGTGGTCCTTGTTTGAATTCCAAACAGTTGTCTGTCTCTTTATTTCCCGGCTCGGGGGGCAAAAGCTAGCATTTTAAGATTAACATTTATATAAGCTGTTGTAATGATCTCCTATACTTGGGGTTTTAGTTAGTTGTGGTTATCTTTCCTTTCTCCCTAGATGTAGTTACCCCTTCCTATTTTTTTCATTGTAGTTTTGTAGTCTATTAAAAAATACAATAAAAAATCCCCTCCGGGGGCCAAAAAAAAAGAGAATTAAAAAGAATGGGTGGCTACAGCTACGTGAAACATGGCGTCCATGCTACACCCCGCAAGCCGCTCCTGCTTCTGGGCATGGATGGTCACCCCCCCGCTTTTTCCAGTTGCGGGAGGGGCTAAAAACAAAGCCCCCTGCTCCAGATCTCTCTATGGGAGGTCTGGCGGAGCTCTCCCAGGCACGGGAGACTCCAAAAAGAGCGAAAAGGGGTTGCTCGGCGTGAGCCAAAAGCCCCCGTCGCTGTGCCGTGCCGGAACCAGAATCTCAAAATGTTTAAAAGTTCATGAGTTTTCAGTATACAGATTGAAAACTTCATTTCCCTCTTGAGAGTTCTGGCACTTGTTTTTGTTTGTTGGTTGTTTATTTAAAGCCCTGTTTTCTGCAAACAAAAGTGCAGTGAAGGTGGGAAATTCACCCAAGCCATAGGACCAGGAATTTATAAAACAGCACAATTTATTTCTCATCAAACACTATCTTGCCAGTTTAAAAAAAATACCAAGATGCCCATCTAAATTGAAAAAAATGTTCCTTGATGTAACAGAAGGTATAAGAAGGGCTAATCTGTTCAATGCTTATCTCAGGCAAGCATTTAAGAGTCCATTATAAAGTTATCAGCTAGATAAATTAATTTTCTTTTTGATTTCCTTCCCGTATAAAATATCTTAAATGAATCTTATTATTTTGGTCTACAAGTAAACATGCCAATGTTGTAATTTTTTTATCCTCTGTAATAACAATATGAATGTACTGGCATAATTTGGGATACTCAATTCTTGCTCTTTGAAATAATCACTTGCTATTGTACTGTTGACTCTTGGTCCATTTTATTCCTAATAAATCACGTTGGGGTGATGGTTTTGTGTGTGTGTGTGTGTGTGTGTGTGTTTGGCAGCCACATAACCTTCTCCCCAAGGATATAAATTAGAATATTTTGAAACAAAAATTACTTTTTTCCTAGGTAGAGGCAGGATTTTCAGCTCAGTGGAAGTGGAATCCTAAGAATGCTTTTATGGGAGTAAGCCCCATTGAATAGACCTGAGTAGAATTCAGAGTAGACCCGCTTAGGATTGCTCTTGGATTGGATCCTACAGAAAACTGAGCAGTACTCATGAAAACATAATGCCACAGAGTGAGGAGGGTAAACTCCAACTGCATCTCCCCTGCACCAGCAGTTTCTGCCATTTTGTTTACAATGAATCCCAAACTCAGCAGATAATTTTCAGGGAAAGCAGGAAGCTGCTGAGAAAAGGGGGAAATGGGAAAATATACCACCATGAACTTTTTCTCTTCCATGGGAACTAGTCAGTTCTTTATTTTAAAGGGGTAAATTTAAATCTGCTCTTTGCTAAGGGACAATCTTGCTGAGGACACTTTGGCTCAAACTAAACAATTACTGAAAGGCCCTTCCCCCCTACAGAAAGAGATGTTTTCCAGCAAATGTTTGTTACATTTGTATTAGATATTTTAAACTGTACATGCCACATCTTAATGTGAATTGATTCTCGCTAAAATCCTAATATTTAAAGGATATGTTTCTATTATATTCTTTCTAATCTGTTGCGACCTTATTGTTTTGCTTTTGAACATAGAGTTGGGGTTATATGCTGGTGTATATGCCCAACCATACGAACAGTATTTGTACTGCAGTCAACAGTTATTTCAGACATCTAACTTTTTATGTCTTGTTTAAAGGAGTATCTTTACTACCTTTTGATCAGTAGATACCAGAGCCATGAGAATGCACTGGCAGACACCATAGCTTTATGTGAAAATCACACTTAGCAGGATAAGGGCTCTCCATAATAGCTACTTCTCTGCAAATGTAGTACACCATTGCTACAATTTTAAAAGGAGGAGGAGGAGGATGACACATCTACTTGTCACTCTGAGTGGGAAAACAGTTGTTGATGGCTAAGAGAGGGTATTACATCCTTTTCTCATGCACTGTAATTGCTACCTTTTATGTAAGGATTTCCAGCTACAAAGAACAAGGATGAAGGACTGATTTTTGCATAATGTTGAAGTGCTATCATGATATACACTATGAGATCATTTAGTTATGAAATGGTGTTATCACTTACAGGCTAGCATTATTTAAATTAATTTTTATGTTAAACAATCCACAGCATCCTTTATATATAATTGCCCTACGTATCAGCACTTTCTGGCTCTCCCATTGGCTGTGCTGTGCGCTCCATCAGCCATTGGCCTATCAACTGCCACTCAAAAGTACTCGCTTGCCATTGGCTGGGTCCGCTCCTCTCCCCTGACCACTGCCAGCCTGGACACTCTTCCCTGATGGAATAAATTGCCAAAACGGCTGTCTCTCCTGATGAAGACACTTCTACTCCTACTTGGTCCCTGCTGTGGGGCTAACTTTTCTCTCAGTGGCTGTTGCTAGGCAACGAAGCTTGGTTCTGTCAGTAAAAATGCAGGGGAGAAGAAGACATTTCCAGGCCTACTTTGGCCTTTGTGGGGAACTCATTGGGGCCAGTCCCAACTAGGCTTGCCAGCTTCAGGTTGGGAAATTCCTGGAGATTTTGTGGTAGAATCTACAGAAGCCAGAGTTTGGGGAGGGGAGAGGCCTCAGCTGAATAGAATGCCATAGACTCCACCCTCCAAACCAGCTGTTTCCTCCTGGGGAACCATTGCTGCCATTCTGCAGGTGAGGGCTGGAGATCACTCAGAATTACAACTGCTCTCCAGATGGCAGAGCTCAGTTTCCTTGGAGAAAACAGCTGCTTTGCAGGGTGGACTCCATCATTATACCCTGCTGAGGTCACTTCCCTCCTGCTTGGGTCCCCACTGTGGAGAAAGACTACTTTTCCTAGGTAGAGGCTGCAGGTGGTGGTGGGGAGATGGAAAGGTGAAATCAGAGGGCAGATAAAGGTAGGTTGATGGTTGGCTGGGAAGGATAGGGTTGCCAACTCCAGGTTAGGAAATCGTGGAGATTTGAGGGGTGGAGCCTGGAGAGGGTGGAGTTTGAGGAGGGGTGGGACCTCAGACAGGTATAATGCCATAGACTCCACCCTCCAAACCAGCCATTTCCTCCTGGGGAACCATTGTTGCCAATCTCCAGATGAGGGCTGGAGATCACTCAGAATTACAACTGCTGTCCAGGTGGCAGAGGTCAGTTCCCCTGGAGAAAATGGTTGACTCTGTGTCATTATACCCTGCTGAGGTGGCCCCCTCATGACAGACAGTGTGACAGCCAGTAAGCTCTGTGTCATTAAACCCTGCTGAGGTCACCATAGCAAATTGACGCTAAGGGCCAAAAGCCAGGGCACCTGCCCAGAGCCTCTTTCTAGAGTTTGTTGTATTTATTTCCACAACGGGCCTTATTCCTGGTTAGACTATAATTCCTGTGTGTGCTGTAGACATATAAAATATATTTTCCAGGATATCTTTATTGTAATATTCCCCATTGTTATGTATGGTTGTGAGAGTTGGACAGTGAAGAAAGCCTGGAGAAAGAAAGTTGATTCATTTGGAATATGGTGTTGCAGAAGAGTTTTACAGATACTGTGGACTGCTAAAAAGACAAAAAAAATGTCTTCTAGATCAAATCAAGCCTAGAAGCTAAAATGACCAAACTGAGGCTATCATACTTTGATCACATTATGAGAAGAGTCCCTGGAAGAGGCAGTAGGAAAAAGATATCAAATTTATAATCATCCAGACACTAAGAGAAAATTGGTACAAAATGTTTTTCAGATGGTATATAACTCCAAAGGACATTGAGAAAGCATATAAGAACTACAAAGCAATGCTGGAAATGTCAAGATATAGATGGAACCTTCCTTCATATGTGGTGGACTTGTAAAAAGGTAAAAATATATTGGAAAGAACTACATTGAAAAATGCAGATTATATTAAAGTTTGACTTCCCAATGGAAGCCAATAGTATGCTATTAGATGTTCTGCCTAACAAATTACCAAAAATTCTAGAAGAAATATTCAAATACATGGTGACAGTGTCTAGAACTATTTTTGCAGCAAAATGGAAAGTAGACATTTCTCCATGTTTGGAAGAGTGGGAAAATAAACTTGCTGAATATTCAGTAATGGCAAAATTAACAACCTATTTGAGAAAGAGATCTACTACTGAATTTGAGGACAGATGGAGTATGTATGATGCGTATTATGCTGTTGTTGACCTTGAAGGTGACAATTCAGTAAATTGCTTATAGACGCTGTAGCCCATACTGACTGTTTGGAGTATATTGCTTAAACATGTTTAAATCTCTTTTATGCAAACATCAGGCATCCTCATCATCTCATAACATTTAAAACAATGATTTCTACCCATCTGGTTGTTATATTCCACCCATCTGACTTTAGAAATTCTTTCCAGAGATTGACTATAATCACCCCAACTTCCAAGATTGTTTGGATTGAATTACTAAACAAAATAGGGTTTGGCTTATATATACATCCTCCAAATACTCATATCATTTAAGATACAAAATCTGTATAGGCATCAGATTACTTCCCCTTGCATCTTAGTTACCTTCCCCCCAATCTAATATTTTAATATTGACAGAGCCTATTTTAATTAAACTTGCTGAAGTCATTTCAAGAGGCTTCAACATCTCCTCCATTTATAATCCTAGTCTAAATTGATATAATACTAGTTCTCAGAGAATCACCACAATACATTTAAGTTTCATTTAAGCAGTCACTATCAACCATCTTCCTTTTCTATATGAGCCCTTTACCCCCGTTTTACCAAAAAACACCCCCAAAAAAACTTCACTTAAAAGTCTTCTTCTCTCAGTCTTCTTCAGCCAGCAGTCCATGTTGTTAATATCTTCTGAAAATCCCTATATATATTAAAAAGATAGCTATCTTCTGGACAATTAAACCACCCATCAACCTTTCCCACAACATTTTTTATAATGCTGATCATTCCTACTCTTAGCTCTGTCCCCCCCGCCAGAATAGTTTTTTTTATTTTCTAAGAGGAGAGTGCCCCCCCGCTTATTGGAGGAGGACTTCGCTCCTTTGCCACCCTTCTCAGGAATGTTTATTGTCCAGCTACGCCTTCCACTTCCTGAAGAGGACTGAGTTTCATTTTAATTCTTTTGACGCCATCTGTGACCATTTTCGGGGTTTGTTTATCTTCTTTTAATTACCAAATTGCAAGAGTCCCATATATTCGTCTGTTCATTTCGCCATCTCTAGTGATTCTTTAAGTATTGTCCATTCCTGTATTTCGACTCCATCTTACCTGTATAGATTCAAAGTTATTTTATTTTATTTTTAGAGAGGGGTACCCCCCCCCTCTGTCTGCTAAGGAAAGATTTCGCCGCACTCTACAGCTGCCATTCAAGGAGATGTTTACAGTCTCTTTAAAAAGAAAGTTTCCAATATCTTTTGGGAGTGCTTGCAAGCTCTTACAAAGTTATTTTATTTTTAGAGGGGGGTTCCCCCCCTCTATTTGCTGAGAGAGGATTCTGCCACACTCTACTACCGCCATCCATGAAGATGTTTACAGTCTCTTTTAAAAAAGAAAGCTTCCGATGCCCAATGAAGATGTTTACTGTCTCTTTACAAAGAAGATTTCCAGTGTCTGTATAAGCGCTTCAACCCCCGTAGGTTTTCCAATTCAATCCTTTCTCTCTTTTCGCTCCACCCACCCCCTTAAAAAATTTATATTTTCGTTATTATACAGGGAGCAAACTTTTCTTCCAGCTTCTTTTTTTTGGGGGGGGAGGGTGGCCTTTGCTTCACTCTGACCCTTTCGGGAATGTTAACAATCTTTAAGAAGAAATTTCCAAGTGCATTCATCCTAGCCATTTCCAGCCACCAACTGTGCTTCACTCTAGCCATTCCCAGCCAGACAGGTTTTGAAGATAAATATTTTCGATTAAGATTTTTAGTCCTGAATGTTTGCTTGTTAGTCAGTTCTTAAATCTCAGCGATTCTCCATCTCAGTCCCTTCAAGCTTTGTTTATCCAATAGTAATTAATCCCATTGTCTGGGGAAAGGGGGGGTCCGCGGCTACCTCCCCCCATGCTTGCAAGGATAAACTTCGCTTCCCTCTGATGCTTCAATTTACTTTTACTCACTCTTCATCCATCAATTCATCAATTTCGCCAGTTGCTTAATTAAAACTTGATCAGCGCTCGCTTGGTCCAGTGTGCGTAGCTTAGTACAATACTGGAACACAGCAGAGAGACCATCGGGGCAAAAGGACGCCCCCACCTCCAGGCAACAAGCCCGAGGGGTGGTGAACCTCAGTGCCCCCTGACTCAGGACCCATCCCATGGGTCCTGGGAGGGTGCGTACAATCGCACCCCCTTCTCTACCTGCTGGTTTGCAGTCTGTGTCCTTGGGAGCTGGGAGAGACGGCTGCCATCAGCCCTCCAAAACCGGAAGCAGTCCCTTCAGCAGCTCACAACATATTAACCATACTTGCTACTACTGGTACAAAGAGACCTTAGGGACTATACTTAATTAAAATAAGTAAAGAGAGTAAGGTTCTAATCCTGGATTTACATTAGGCACTTTTGAGCCCTTTTGAGCTTTGTTGAAGGGAGCCCATTTTAGCATTGGATTAACAGAAGGCTCTTTCTTATTCTCCTGAAAAACCTGCTCTGAAAGTTTATCAAAGACCAGACTTTGATAAGTCATTGGTGCAGTGAGGGCACATTATGAAGCTTCCATTGCTGAGCCATAACTGTTTTGGCTGCTGTGAATAAAATAGATATTAATTCTCTGTCTTTCTTCGGGATGTTGGTCTTCAGACATAAATTTAAGAGAATAATGGAAGGGTCTTTAGGAATCATATGGCCTGTCCAACTATTTATTTGGACAGAAGAAGCTTATAAAGCATAGAGTTCATGCCTTGTGCTAAAAATCCTTTGGAGTTCAGTAGCCTTTCAAACAGAGAATAATGGAAGGGTCTTTAGGAATCATATGGACTGTCCAACTATTTATTTCCACTAGAATCTCACCCCAGAATTCCTCAACTAGTGGACAGGACCACCAATTGTGAAAATAGGTACCTTTACACCCACACTGGTTCCAACAGAGGGGGGAGATTGCCTGATTATAAAGCATAGAGTTCATGCCTTGTGCTAAAAATCCTTTGGAGTTCAGTAGCCTTTCAAACAGAGAATAATGGAAGGGTCTTTAGGAATCATATGGCCTGTCCAACTATTTATTTCCACTAGAATCTCACCCCAGAATTCCTTAACTAGTGGACATGACCACCAATTGTGAAAATAGGTACCTTTGCACCCACACTGGTTCCAACAGAGGGGGGAGA
Source organism: Gekko japonicus (assembly GCF_001447785.1). NCBI lineage: Eukaryota > Metazoa > Chordata > Lepidosauria > Squamata > Gekkonidae > Gekko > Gekko japonicus. Next base: position 618,800 of record NW_015159718.1, read on the forward strand.
TTGCCTGATTGACAAGTGCTAGCTTAACTGGAGTTAGGTACCATCGCATGAGGAGTTTAATGGATTGGGTCTGGATAAGCGTTGAACGTGAGGAATATATTGATGACTTCCAAATATTATCCCATTGTTCTGGTGTAAATTGTCTGTTTAGATCTTTATGCCATGCACACTGATAAGGAATCATTGGCGAATCAGGATTGGACAGAAGAAGCTTATAAAGCATAGAGTTCATGCCTTGTGCTAAAAATCCTTTGGAGTTCAGTAGCCTTTCAAACAGACTTAGTGGTTCCATAATAGTTATTTTGTCTTTCAAAGAGTAGAAAAGATGTTTCAACTGGAGGTATTCTAACCAAGGGAGGGTTGTTGACCTCACCTTCTCAAGTATAGCCTTGTCCATAATGCAGCCTTGCTTCACAATGTCTACAAATCTGGTTAGGCGCACTTTTCTCCAATTGCCAAATGCTCCAGGGTGGTTACTTGGTGGGAACCATGTTTTGTCTACAAAACTGGTCAGAGAGGACCATGAGGGAACAAGATGATTCCGATGCCTATCCCAAGTGTGGAATGCTGCTTTTAGAAAGATATGGTTTTGGGATTTGTGTTGTCTTTTGGAGGGGGGGGCTGCCACAATGCTTCTCGGAATGAAGCAGAGCTCAGAGAGGAATCTTCTACTAGTTTCCAATCGGCTTCATACAAAACATGATAATGTTTGACCACATTTGTTAAAACAGTTGCCGAGTAGTACAAATGAAGATCAGGGACAGCTAGATCTCCTCTAGACTTTAGTCTGCGCATCGTGTTGAACTGAACCCTAGGTGTCTTAAAGTTCCAAATAAAGTTGTTGAGGTTCCTCTGCCAACATTTAAACAATGCAGCAGGATTAAATAAAGGCAGCGATCTGAAAAGATATAAGAATCTGGGCAGGATCATTGATTTAGTAGCACTAATGCCAGGAGACAAACTTAAAGTGAGAAGATATCAAGTTCAAGTTAGCCTTTATTGGCATAAATTGTTGATACATAATATACAATTTAAGAGCAAAATAAAAACACAATCCACAGGTACATCAATAAAAAAGGGAAAAATTATATCTCTAGAATCTCTTTGTGCAGGTTTAAAGCAGAGTGGAGAAACTTGGTGATGTCAGAGGAGAAGCCATTCAGAAGTCGGTGTATCTGGAGTGCATCAGAGCAGTCCATCATACTGCTTAAAGTAGAATGTAAATATATATACCTTAGATCCACATACAGGTGACAATGCAAAAGAACATGAATAATTTACTCAACACATTGAGTCAATTTGTATAATATACAAATGTATGGTAATGAAATAGAAGTAGAATTAAAATCTTTTCCAAAGGTAATATCTCCAATACAAATGGGTTCTCTATATGAGATATATAATAGCCTTTCTTTTACATCATGAGATACTACTTATCTATTAAAAGTGCTAATGGATATTCAGAAGTGGCGAAAATATGTTATATTGAATACATAGTAATGATGAAACCAGTGATGTAGTCAAAATAGATTAATTATGAAGTTTGAAACTTAAATGATAAATACAATTGTACCCCAACAGAAATAAGACCTTTTGTATTTTATAGATAATACCTTAAAATTATAATGAAAGGGGTGAAAGGGAAAATATTCTCTGTTCTATATATTATGTACTACATGGTTGTCTTTGACAAATGTAATTATGTTATATAATCCCTTCCCCCCTTTTCTTTTCTGTATCCCCACAGTTATCCTAAAGTAAAAGGGGGGGAGGCAGCAGGAAAAGAGGGAGCCCCAACATAAGATGCATTGAGTCAATCAAGGAAATCATGGCCCTCAGTTTGTAAAACCTGAGCAAGGCAACGATAGGATATTTTGCTACTTAATTTGTTATTAATGATTTGGAATTTGGAATGAGTAGTGTAGTGGCCAAGTTTTTAGGTGATATTTAGGAACATGAAAGCAGATTGTGAAGAGCTCCAAGGTTTCCAGATATGAATCTCTCCAAATTGCCTGAGTGAACAACAGAGTGCAAATGAAGTTCAATGTAGGTAGTAAGTTCAAGATGATGCACATTGGAGCAGCCAGCACAAGATGGGTTTAAAGACCTGTCTTTTCTGGAGGACCTTTGAGTTAGATCAATAAGAATTTACCTATGGGTGTGTGTACGTGCGTGCAGGGGTCCTACTGGATATTGTATTTTATTATTTTATGGTATTTTATTGATCTTACTGGCCTATTCTTGATGTTATTGTATTTTACTTTATTGGAAACCCCCTTACAGAGTTTTAGTAAAAACAGAATATATAAATACACTAGCCTCATCTGTTGATGGTGTCTGAACTGATGAAATCTGAGAGATCTTGGGGTGTAATGGACATCCCAAAGAAAATGTTGACTTAGTATGCAGCAACAGAGAAAAAAAAGGCAATCTCCATGATTATTAGAAAATGGATTCAGAATAAAATAGGCAATATTGTAGTGCCCTTGTGTATGATGTGGCCTCATTTAGACTATTGTGTTCCATTGTAGTTGCCATACCTTAAAAAAAATACTGTGGAGCTGGCAAAAGCAACAGAAGAGGACAACAAAGATGATTAAGTAGAACCCCTTTCCTACCTAGAACTTTTCCCTTTCTCTTAATACTAAAACTTAAGTGCATCCAATAAAATTGATGGGCAATAGATTCAGGAAAGACAAAATGAAGTGCTTCTTCCAACCACAAATAATTAAATGGTGGAGTTCCCTGCCAGTGGATATAGTGATATTAGAATTAGATTAATGGGTGATAGGCTATTATGACTACAGAGAATCTCCATATGCAGAGGGAGAAAGCTTCTGAATACCAATGCCAGAAGGCAGCATCAGGGGAATTGTCTTCTATATCCTGTTTGTTGACTCTCCAGGGCAGCTTATTAGTCACTGCATGAAACAGGATACTGGACTACATGGTCCACTGGTCTGATTCAATGGAATACCTATGATGTTCTTACAGTTTTAAGACCTGTTTTTAATGCTGGTTAACACACTTGGTTGCACCAAAGGGCTAGGTTACATCACTCATCCAAGTAACCAGTCCTGTTTTTTCAACTGAATTATGTGTGGGACCAAAGATCAACACTTCACCAGTGGACCACAATTTAGGACTGAATGTTAATGTTCTATTTTTTAAAAAATGTTTAAAGGTGTATTGAAATGGATTTGATTATGGTATTATAAAAACCCATTTCAAGTAACATACATTTGTAGTGTACTCCTTATGGAATTGCTTGCACAGTTAGTTCACTCACAGTTGCATTGCTCAGACATTCCCTGTGAGAGATTCAAAGCATATGAAATGCTAAAATAACAGCTCTACAGTTTCAGTTCAGTAATGACTATAATATTTAATGAGAACAAGTCCACCACTTTCACTTTCTGTCCTCTACTTTCACTTTTTCATCAGACAAATAGGTGGCTGATTTAGTCGTGTAATTGTAGTGTTCCACAGTTATTCTTCACTGTGAAACTGAAACCTTGTCAATTAGGGGTGAAAGGAGATCCTGGATCCTGGGTCCTGGAGACCCAGCTGAGCTCTGAGCAGGAGCAGGAGACAGAGGGGTGAGTGGTTTTTTACTTGCTTTCAGCTGAGAGGATTCAGCTGAGGATTTTGGTGGGAGAACTGGTCTGGGAGTGTGGGGAAGCACTTGGAGTTGTTGCAGATTCCTGGCTGCTTGAGAGAGGGAGAGGAAAGGGCATTGTTTGACTGTGATTGACTGCAATCGAGTATTTAAGAAAGTACCTTGACAGAGGCCCGAGCCTCTGGCATGAGCTGAAGGGCGAGCTAAAGGGCTCTTTGCCCGTGGCTCTTAGCCCAGGGACTCTTGGACTAGGGGCTCTGTGAGACGCCCAAGAAGAGGCAGAAAGTGAAAACCCTAGGCTCTTTGTTTTCCCCATAAAGTAATTTGACTTTGACAAGAAAAAAACACATAAATACAAAGGGATTTAAAAGGGGGATTACATTTACTTATTTTAAAAGAATTATGAAGCCAGAATGCCAGCAGGGGGTTGGGGGCTATCCAGTGTTTTGCACAGAGTGTCACATGTATGACTATCTGCCCACTGGGCAGAAGTCTTGGGTGTGTGCTCGGTGCAAGGAGCTCCTGGTTCTCAGGGAACGTGTGTGCTCCCTTGAGGCCAAGGTGGCTGACCTGGAGAAGCAGAGACAGTCAGCTAGGCGCACAGAAAAGACTCTCGGGGACTTGTTAGCTACGTCCCACTCTGGATCTGGCAGCCCCGCTGCTGTCAGGGAGCATGAGGGTCTAGGGGAAACAGGGCACCGTGCTGAGGATAAGGGGAATGTGCCCTCAGAAGGGACCTCTTCCCCAGCTGGTGAGCGGTTATCCTTTTGCACCAAGGAACCATCCCTGGGCAGGGTGGGAGGGGGGCTCTTGGTAGTGGGTGATTCGATCCTTAGGCAGGTAGACAGCTGGGTGGCGAACCCGCGTACTGACCGTATGGTGACTTGCCTGCCTGGTGCAAAGGTAGCGGACATTACGCGTGTTTTAGATAGGCTGGTAGATAGTGCTGGGGAGGAGCCAGTGGTCGTGGTGCATGTCGGCACCAACGATGTGGGGAAATGCAGTCGTGAGGTCCTGGAGGAGAAATTTAGGCTGCTGGGCAGGAAACTCAAGGCCAGGACCTCCAAGGTAGCCTTCTCAGAAGTGCTACCTGTTCCACGCGCAGGGCCGGAGAGACAGGCACAGATCAGGAGTCTCAATGCGTGGATGAGACGATGGTGTAGAGGGGAAGGGTTCAGGTTTGTTAGGCACTGGGATACTTTTTGGAACAAGAGGGAGCTGTACAGGCGAGACGGTCTCCACTTGTCCCGAGAAGGAACCAGGCTGCTGGCACTTAAAATCAAAAAGGTGGCAGAGCAGCTTTTAAACTGAATATTGGGGGAAAGCCGACAGGAGATGAAAAGTCTCTGGTTCGGGTTGGCTCATCTCAGAGAGATGAGGGGGTACCTGTTGCTTTTCTACAGGGAGGTGGATTGAAATTGTCCACTGAGACCATGGCTAGTGACATGGACTGCCTGACAAGGTCTCGAGATTGCAAGAGGAAGGTGGCAGGCTTAACCAGTATGGGAAATTACAGCTGTTTCTATACAAATGCTCGAAGTGTCCGAGGTAAAATCGGGGAGTTGGAGTGCTTGGTGTCAGAGGGAAAAATAGACATTGTGGGTATTTCAGAAACTTGGTGGGATGAGGAAAATCAGTGGGATACGGTGATTCCCGGTTATATATTATATCGGAAGGATAGGGGGGGAAGGGTTGGAGGTGGGGTGGCTCTGTATGTCAGAGAGGGTATAAAGTCCAGAAAGATCGAGAGGCTAAGAGAATTGGATTCGCTTCTTGAAGTTCTGTGGGTTGAAATAGGGGGGCCAAAAGGAAACTTAACACTGGGAGTTTGTTATCGCCCACCGGATCAAAAGATAGAGGAGGATTATAAAATGATGAATGAATTAAAGATAGCAGCTAGACAAAAACACTGTGTCGTAATAGGTGATTTTAACTACCCACACATTGATTGGGTCAATATGTGTTCTAGTCGAGAGAAAGAGATTGAGTTTCTAGACACTCTAAATGACTGTGCTATGGAGCAGATGGTCATGGAACCTACCAGGGGAGAGGCGATCCTTGATTTGGTCCTAAGTAACACTCAAGACCTGGTGAGAGATGTAAAAGTGATTGCACCGCTTGGGAACAGTGATCATAATGTTGTTGAGTTCAACATTTGTACAAATAGGGAATTGGCCAAAAAGACTCACACAACCACTTTTAACTTTAAAAGGGGTAATTTTTCTGATATGAGGGGACATGTGGGGAGGAAACTGAAGGGAAAAGTAGAAAGGGTCAAAACCATTGGGGAAGCTTGGAAACTGTTTAAAACTACAATTCTAGAAGCTCAAATAAAATATATTCCGCAGGTTAGGAAAGGCACAAACAGGTATAAGAAAAAGCCTACATGGTTAACAAACAAAGTAATGGAAGCTGTAAAAGGTAAAAAGGATTCCTTTAAGCGGTGGAAAGCTAGTCACAGTGAGGCTGATAAAACAGAACACAGGCTATGGCAAATAAAATGCAAGTCTGTGGTCAGGCATGCAAAAAGGGAATATGAGGAGCATATAGCAAAAAATGTAAAGACCAACAATAAAACTTTCTTCAAATACATTAGAAACAGGAAACCAGCCAGGGAGGCAGTGGGGCCCTTGGATGACCAAGGGGTAAAAGGAGTACTGAAGGATGATAGGGAAATGGCTGAGAAGCTAAATGCATTTTTTGCCTCCGTCTTCACTGTGGAAGATGAGAGGTGCTTGCCCACTCCAGAGCCGCTGAGTTCGGGAGGGGTGTTGAAAGACCTGAGTCAGATTGAGGTGACGAGAGAGGAGGTCCTCTTGACTTCCAAAAAGCTTTTGATAAAGTTCCTCATCAAAGGCTCCTAAGTAAGCTCAACAATCATGGGATAAAAGGACAAGTCTTTTTATGGATCAAGAACTGGCTAATTAATAGAAAACAGAGAGTGAGTATAAATGGGCAGTTCTCTCAGTGGAGGGGGGTAAGCAGTGGGGTACCGCAGGGATCAGTACTTGGTCCACTGCTTTTTAACTTGTTCATTAATGATTTGGAGTTGGGAGTAAGCAGTGAAGTGGCTAAATTTGCGGATGATACGAAGTTGTTCAGGGTGGTGAAAACCAGTGAGGATTGTGAGGCACTCCAAAGGGATCTGTCAAAGATGGGCAAGTTCAATGTGTTTAACACATGGAATTCACTGCCACAAGAGGTGGTGGCAGCTACAAGCATGGACGGCTTCAAAAGGGAATTAGATAAGCATATGGAGCAGAGGTCCATCAGTGGCTATTAGCCACAAGGTATAGATAGGGACTCTGGGGCAAGTGATGCTCTGTCATCTTGGTGCTTGGGGGGGTCAACAGTGGGATGGCTTCTAATGTCCTGGCCCCACTGGTGGACCTCCTGATGGCACTGGTATTTCTGGCTACTGTGGGATACAGAATGTTGGACTGAATGGGCCTTTGGCCTGATCCAACATTGGCATCTCTTATGTTCTTATGTTCTTATGAGATAATGTTACAGAAATTAAAAATTAATACCACCAAGTCCACATAGTGAATGGCCAAGAATTTCAAAAGAATTCATATACAAAACTGCTGATCCCCCAATAAAAACATGCAAGTCATCACTAAAACCAGCGTCCTTAACAGCAAATTGGAAAGTAATCAACGGTCCTGTTCATACGAGGCAGTTTGGGCCGGGAGCGGGCTGGATTGGAAGCGCATCAAACGGGCGCGATCCCACGCCAACATCTGGCTGGCATCGCGCTCCCACCTCCAATCCGGCCCTTCCCCCGATGAAGCGCGTCAAAGATGAACCACCTACCTTCGGTGGTTCATCCGGTTGGTCCGCTTCATCCTGGCTGTGGGATCGGCGGTGTGTCTTGCCACCGTCGCATCCCCGGCCCCCTGCCGTACTGCGCATGCTCGAGCATGCGAAGTTCGGCAGCCTCCCCCTCCGACTAGTAGCTTCCTCCCCGGCATCTGATCGTGCCGGGGAGCAATGGAGCGCGGCTACCGGGATCCGTGGGATCCCGCCACGGCGTTTCTTTTTTGGCGCGGCTTTTAAAAGCCGTGCTTCACCCCGTCTTTTCCCTGCCGTGTGGCAGGGGCCAACACAAATGCTGATTTTTTTAAAAAAAAAGAGGAAGAGGAAGAATTAGGAAATTAAGGGCTAGTTAACCTCATGTTTATTCCACGCAAAACCAGGTTTCAACCAAGCATTAATTAAGGATTAACAGCATATAAACTTATAAAATCAGATATGGCATACCAGTGGAAGAGTCAGTATGACTTCTGCAAAGGGAAGGCGTGCTTCACTAATCTTTTGCAGTTCATTGAGAATCTCAAGAAGCAGGTGGATAGGGTGGCCTGATATATGGTATATGCTTAGAGTTCTGGGGGGGGGGAATTGGCAAAATCCAACAAAAAACTTTACTGAGTTAATGTTCATATAATGAGGAAATTTCCTCTCATGAATCAGAATTGGCAAATAACAAGAAGTAACTGTTGGGAGTAAATTAACAGCTTTTACAATAGAGGAAAAGAAAAAGTTGGGGTGAGCAATAAAGTGTTCTATTTTACAATTGTTAAGTATTAAAGATGATGAAAACCCACATGGACTGTAAAGAGTTCCAAAGAGATTGCTTAAAGCTGGATGATTTGGGAACAGAATGGCCAGTAAAGTTCAATATAAATAAAATTACTCATACTTGAGCAAAATCCCCTAACATTTTATTTATTCATGGTTCCTAAACTGGGTAGTGATTAACCAGGAAAGAATTCAGGTAGGGAGTTGTGAAGATGACTCAATTAAAATTCTTAGTGCATGATGGAAATGAAAAAGGCAAATAATAAAATTTACTATTTAAAAAAAAATTCTGTTCTTTTGATTATTATGAAGGAATGAAAATAGAACTATGATATTATATTACCTTTATATAAATCTATAGTGCAGCTGGATTTGGAATATTGTGTACACTTCTATTTTTCATTTCAAAAAGTTTACTATACTGATAGAAAATATTTTTTAAAACCTGTTGGAACTAGGAAAGGTCAAAGCAAATGGTGTTTTTTTAAAGTTCAAAAAGAAGGTGACTATGCAGAACACAGAGGTTTACAAAATTCTCCATAGTGGGAATGGGAAAAGAGAATGTGCTTGACATGATACAAGCTGGGCCACCAACTGGAAATGGTCAGTGAGACATTCAGGAAAGACCCCATCCCCCAAAGCTTTACATAGCACATGACTAATGTGCTACCACAAGATGTGGTAAAGGCCACTAACTTGATGGCCTTAGAAGGGGATTAGATAAATACATGGACGACACATTTATAAACAGCTATTTACTATGATGTCCACACAGAACCTCAGTGTTAAGAGGTTGTATTCCATTGAATTCTTGTTACAGTGGATCAAAAACAAGGGAGGGTGATGCCTTGTTTGTGAACTTTCCTGGGCACCTGGCTGGCTGAACACTGGGAAACAGGACAGTGGTATGGATGACCCTTTGGTCTGATCCAACAGGGATTTTCTTCTCTTTTTAAAAATAAAAAAATTAACTGTTCACACTAACATACAAAGCCCACCAGAAACAAACAAACCAAAGACAAAAATACGTTATCTTTAAAATTATATTTACTTTTATTAATGCAAAAGTTAAGTTGGCCTTTGATTATAAAGTCATTGGTAGTGTCAAATCATTTTGTTCTACATATGTTCCAAAGACTGCCTTCCTTTAAACACACACACACACACACACACACACACACACACACACACACACACAGAGAGACACACACACACACACACACACACGCAGAGTGAACTAGTTTAACTGTACAGAAGGTATTAATCTAACCTAACACTTGGTATCCAAAGAGTGTTTTTACTTTGCCAGTAGATTCATGTCAGGCATTGCTATCAGTCCAACAGTGAAGTAGTTACTTAAACTGAGGCAGTGAAGAGCAAGAATCTCAACTAAACATTGCACAAATAGTGACAAGAATAGTATACTTAATGACATCAATATTATTACGGACTAAATGGCTACTTGTAAATCTCTGACAAAGGAGCTGAGATTTCCACATCTGAAACACATTTCCTGAAACTGGAAGCTGAATAATTGGTCTAAAAGAGCATTCAGTGAAGGTGAAAGAAAGGATCATGTTAGTTTGGTTTAGGTTAAACAGAAGTTTTGCTTGTCCATTAATTTCTGTTATTACTATTCAATGAAATTTCATGGCTCACTTAAACACTGAATAGTCTGAATAAACTATTGTAGGGTAGTCTAGCAAACAGACACTTAAAATATGTTTATCCATAAAAAACCTTGTCAAGATGCTAATATAAAAGCATTTATACTATACTACAGTACTAAAGGTTCTATAATACTAAAGGAAATGGCAGAATCCCTAAACTAAAACAGCTACTCACTAATGACTGTGAACAGCCTGTCAAAGGCACCATTCCAACAAACTCCAGTTCCAGCTCTATACTTGTTTGGTATAAAATATTAAATAAATTAAATTAAAATATTCTGTTTAGAGTACAGTACCCTAAAAAGAAGCCTGACTTTGAGTCCATTATGTTATAGTTAATTCTCCCTGGGAGAATTAACACAAAATGTATTTTTATTTTAATGAAAGCATCATTGTGTCAAAGGTTACTGGTAAGTGACTGGGCCCAAGACTTTAAAAGAAAGTATATGACAAATGTAGTTCTGAATCTTGAACTCATAGTAGATGCCCTAATATAATATGAACACTTTTCACTGAATATACATGCGAGATGAATTACATTATCAGAATTCTGCTATATCATATTTCTGAACTATCGTGTTTTTAAATCAATGGCACCTAGTCCAGGAGAATATTATATAGCTGTGCAAATTGTGGCCTATAAATAAATTTTCAAGTGATTAAACTGGAGTGTCTCAAGAGCTAAAAAATCAGTCAGAAACATTGTTTTGATAGATTAACATATAACAGTAACATCAGCACTTATTTGTGGAGAGAGTGAGAAATACAACAAATTAATACACAACTTGGAAATTTTACACAATAAATTGGTGTACAGAAAGCAATCTGTGTTTTGATTACAAGAGTTCATGGCAAGGCTAAATCTATGTGGATGCCTCAGTATAAACCTTTCAAGGAAACATTGTGAGTTCTACTGTGACAGGAAGCCAAAGGACCTTCAACAACATGAAAGCAACAAAGTCTGATCATATCAATGGCACCATGTGAGCGGGTGTTCACTACTATGAATGCTATAACCTTTCCAATAACAAACTCAGTTATTACTACAAACAGCATCTGTTCATTAGTTTAGTTGGCCCTTTATGACAAGTTTTTTAGCCAGGAAATATATAAAATGGGAAGTGCAAACAGTTATGTATCTGGAAACTTTTCTAAAGGTACAGTAACACCTCATATTGGTCCAAGTTCATTAATGTTATTTATTTCATTTATTGTAGCCCTATTCGTGGTAATGACGTATGTATAATGAGTGTAAACCTAATTCATGCTTGTAAGCAAATAGTTTATAGGTTTATATTTAAAGGTTAAATCAAGTATAGCCTGATTAAAATGAGAACAGTCCATTTCCTTTCCCCTGTGCTTTGGTGTCTTCTTTCTTCCTGCCAAACTCAAATAAGAATCCTCTTTTCCCATTATCTTGCTTTAAAAATAGTTTATTTTATATTTTGATTTTATTCAATCTACCTTTCTACAATTCTTTACAATATTATGTTTTCTTACTCATTACACTAAATTCTGCGTGTTCAATTGAAAAACTAGTTTCCAGGGAGGCAGGGTTTCACCGTGGCACTATCAGTATCTCCTCAGAGTTGCTCCTGTAGGAGAGCTGAACCACCTGGTTTGTAGGTCCTGGGGGAGCCCAGGAACTAGGGAGACCCTAGGAGAAGGGTCACCAAGCAGAGGGCTTGACGTAGAAGCTCTTCCCAGGTGGCAGCTATGGGGATTGAGCTTCCATCGTCTGCCCTGCAGCACAGACCAATGTGGAAGCCATGTTGGCATGCAGCCATGAACACCTCACAGTTAGAGGAGCAAGCAGATGAAGTGTTGCTGTTTTAAAAAACTTTCCAAATGAGTAAATTTGCTTCCTGATTAAAGAAGATCTGAATGAAGAGATTAAATTAAGAATACAGACCTGTGCAGCTGGACTGTGGGAGGATGGAAGGTTGAAAGTCCCCCCCCTCCTGGAAAAAAAAGGCTTTCACTCTAATTAGAGAGGGAAGAACAGCATCTGTCTTCCTGGCTAGGAAGAGATCCAGTTGCAATGAGAGTCCTCTCTGATACTACGACTTTTCTGAGAGGTCCAGTTTGATATAAAAGCAAAAGACATGAAGTGACTCAAATTTCCAGAGTCATTTTGCCCAAAGAGGATTATAATAACATGCTTTATTTTGTCTGTATTTGAGAATCATAGTCCATTGGTGGGGGAAGCGACGTGGCTCTTTTTTGTTTTGTTTTGTTTTTACTTACGGCATGATGTGAAGCTTGCCTAATTTGGATTAGCTCTGTTATGTCAGAGTGAAGAATAATACCAGGCATTTTAAAACTGATTAAAGGACTGGAAGGCAGAAGAGGCTTTGTTCATATCTGGAATAAAGTGATTTACAAACTGTGATTTACAAACTGTGACTCAGATAAAGTTGGCTGTAAGACTAAATCTGTTTATTTGTTAAATAGTGGTCGGGGGAAAGAGGGGGGCTACATTATATGATCGTAGAAAGAATATGGTAAAAATTTGACTGGTTCTTGTATTTTGGGATTGGACAATGTGAATGCATTGTTTTTGAACCGTTTACCTGAACAGGGTAAAATAATTAATCTGTTTAAGATGAATTTATATTAGAATAAATATATGAAAATGAGCAAATCTAGGAAGACAGATAGACCTTCTCTGGGTCAAACTAAATCAGTGGCAACAATGCTTTCACAAGCTGCCTTAAAAGAGTTCCAGGCAAGTCTGCAAGCAACTTTTTTTAACTGGGTTGAACCAATTGCAAAACAGCTTAACCCAGATAACAACCCATATTAATGACATAAACGACAAAATGGAAGATTTTCAAAACCAATTTAAGGAAAACAAACAAGAAACCACCAAATTAGCTAAGACTATTAAAAAAACTGATGAAAGAGCAGAAAAGATTCAGCAGAAAGTAAAATAATTAGCAGAAACACAACAGCTTTTAGATGACAGAATGGTTAAGCTGGAAATGGACACAGTGACTTATATGCTGAGGTTCCAGAACATTCCAGCGGGTGAGGAAGAGAACTTGTCCCTTTTATTTGCACAATCACTGGCATTAGAAATGGAGGTTGAAACTGATGATCTTCAAAGAGAAATAGCCCTGATTTACAGAGTGAATTCAAGCTATGCTAGAAAGAACAAAGTACCAAGAGAAGGTAATGTAAAATTTATGTTGTGTATTGAGCCAGAGTCATCCCTGAACTAGTACCTGGATCTGGTTGAGCTTGCTTCCCCTAAATGATAGCTTACTAGGATCCTGGAGTAGACCAATACAGAAACAGTGTTATGTGAATAGCCTATTGTTGGGAGTGGGGTGTGTTTGGGGTGTGGCGCATGCTTAAAAACAGGGCAGCTGCCCTGGAGTTTGTCTTGTAGTGTTCCTGAAATCACTTAATAAAGTAGAGCTGTTTTAATGCAATGAATCCACAACCCAATATTTAACAATTTACTAAAAGAGCAGTGCAAGATGAGGTGCTGAGGAGAGTGAGAGACAGATATCAAAGGAAATGTGATTAAAATCTTGAAAGAGGTACCATGGAGGATGAGACAGAAGAGGAAAGAATATGATTCCCCCTTATCAGTACTGAAAACCAATGATATCTCTTATAGATGGCTGATACCAGAATATCTCTTCTTTTCATACACAGGCCAGAGATATAGTGTAAACTCAACATTGAAAGTGCAAGACTTTTTAAAGAAATATGGAAAGAAACTTTCATCTAATAGGGGAAAGTCCAAAGAAGAGGAATCAGATAAAGAAGAAGAAGAAGAAGAAGAAGAAGAAGTTCTAGAGACCCAACCACAGGACAGCCAAAGAGAATCAGATACAGACCAAGAAGAAGAGGCCAAAGCAGCACCATGAATGGAAACAAGAAGACAGACCAAACATAAGCAAGCTGATAGTAGAGTAAAGACATGTGATGGATAGAGAACAAATTAGAATCCTTACAATCAACACAAATGGACTTTAATCACCGCTGAAGAGGAAAAGGACATTTTTACAGTTGCAAAAACTTAATTTGGACATAACTTGGCTACAAGAAACTCATATTAGACGAACTGATCAGCAATTATTAGAGTGTAACAGATTGGGAAAAACCTTTATGGCTTCGGATCCAAAGAAGAAAAAAAGAGGCGTAGTAACATATATTAAAGAGAAGCTCAACCCTAAATCTTTGCCTCTGAAGATGGTAGAATTTTGATGGTGGAAATTCAAAGAGAGTGAAAGAAAATTTTAGTGACTAATATTTATGCACCAAATGACCGCCAAGAACAATTTTATAAGGACCTGGAACAGGAACTAGCAACTCATGAATATGAAGAACATTGTCTGATTGGAGACTATAATGCAGGCTTCAATAAAGTACAAGATAGAAAAACAGCCAAACAAATTAAAAAACCTGGAATATTCCTACCAAAGATGTTTCTACAGTTAGAAGAAGAATATAATTTAGTTGATGCCTGGATAACAAGAAATCCGATAACAAAGGACTTTTTATTCTCAAAGACACAAGTCCTAGTCTAGAATCAATATGTGCTGGATCTCAGTGAGTTTGATGAAGAATGTAGGAGAAGCAGAACATAACCCTGTATTTCTGAAAATGGAAGCTGAATATACAACACTTGAAAAATGAGACGTTTGTGATGGAGACAAAAAAGGAGCTAGAACATTTTTTCAAACAAAATATTCCACTGGATATCTCCATAAATACAGTCTGGGTTGCAAGTAAGGCCTTCTTCAGAGGTATGGCAATTAAATTCAAAGCAAAACAAAAGAAAGGCAGGTCAAAAAAATTCCAGGAGCTGAAAGATCAATTAACAAAGCAGGAAGAAAAGATGAAAAAGTACCCAAAGGTTAATGAGTTGAAAATAAAAAATACAATTGATACATCATCAAATTAATGTGATATTATCTGAAGAAATTGCTAAGAAAATAAAGTTTGCAAAACAAAATTTTGAAAATGCTAATAAATCAGGAAGATGGTTGGCATACAGACTTAGGAAAGAGAAGGAAAAATGTTTAATACATGTGCTGAGAGATGAGAATGGCTCAGAAAAGTATGATCAAGAAGAACTCAAGATGATAATAGAAAACTTCTACAAAAAACTATACCAGGCAAAGAGTATTTCTGTAGTCAGAGAGAGTACCTTAAGAAACACAATAATATCAAATTAAGCAAAGAACAGACAGTAAAATTAAATGGACCTATAACAGCACAAGAAATTGAAAAAAATTAAAGGGAAAGTGCCTGGACCAGATGGACTCCCAATAAAGTGCTATAGTACTTTTGAAGATTGCTTACTAATACCAAATAAAAAATTGTTGGGAAATATACTGGAAGAAGGGAATTTACCACAATCATGGAAAGAGGCTACTATCTCTTTGATACATAAAGAAAATACAGACTTTAAAGAAGTGAAAAACTATAGACCAATCTCACTTTTAAATGTGGATTACAAAATCTTTGCTGCTATTTTAGCATTGCGTTTGAAGAGGGTATTACTAGACATAATACATCAAGATCAAGCAGGCTGCCAAAGATATAATTGAGAAATAATGTGAGAATAATTTTAAATATTTTGGAATATTATGAAGCATATCCGGAAAAACAAATGGCATTAATTTTTTTTAGATGCAGAGAAAGCTTTTGACCATGTTAGTTCAAACTTCATTATTGAGCAACTATGAGAGATTGATGTCGGAGAAGAGTTTATTAAGATGACTCAAGCAATTTACACTCAACAAAACACCAAAGTGAGAATCAATGGAGATTTAACAAAAAAAGATAGCAATTGAGAAGGGAACGAGGCAAGGATGTCCATTATCCCAGTTATTATTTATTATCACTTTGGAAGTATTAAATAACCTCATCAGAGAAGACAAAAGTATTAGAGGAACAACAATACGTGGAGAAAAATATAAAATACAAGCCTTTGTGGATGACTTTTATTTTAGAAGAACCCAGCTTTTATTTTAGAAGCTTTTATTTTAGAAGAAGCCAGCACTTCTATAGACAGTCTGATGAAGAGCTTATGGAATTTGGAGAGATGGTGGGAATGAAAGTGAATAGGCAAAAGATAAAGATCATTACAAATAATATAACACAACCTATAATAAAAGAGCTGTTGGAGAAAACAAGATTTCAATTGGAGCGTAAATTAAAATACTTAGGTATTACCTTCACAAATAAATGTAGTTCTCTGATGGAAGATAATTATATGAAACTATTTAAAGAAATCCAAGAAGATTTGGATAAATGGAATAACTTGCAGTTGTCATTTATGGGAAGAATAGCTGCAATTAAAATGAATATACTTCCTAGACTTATTTTTCTATTCCAAACTATTCCAATTTTACTGAAACAATCATACTTTCAGGAACTGAACAAAATAACAATGAAGTTTATATGGCAAGGGAAAAAACCTAGAATAAAATTGAAGGCATTACAGGACTTTAAACAGAAGGCAGGCTTTAGTCATCCCGATTGGGGAACATATTATAAAGCTTAGATATGCTAAAGATAAACCTCAAGGGGTTGTTTTAGAACAATTGGAGTTTGACACACTTTTATATGAAACAAATAATAAATTGATCAAGAAATTTTATGTGTATTTGTGTACAGATAAAGATGGAGGATGAGATAATTAAAGAATGTATGTTAAAATAGCATATAACGGCAGAGAAATTGGCCAGAATGTATCCTGCAATGTCTAATAAATGCTGGAAATGTAAGATACAGGTAGGAAGTTATTTTCATGTTTGGTGGAAGTGTAAAGAGGTGGTGTTATATTGGAGAAGGGTTCATGAAATGTTACAAAAAATATGTTTGATCCCATCCGTTACCATTTAAACCTGAAATGTTCCTGTTTAATATTATGCCTAATGTAAAAGATAAGAAAGCTAAATATTTAATTATACATATAGTCACAGCAGCAAGAATTCTTTATGCTAAGTACTGGAAGAAATCAGATATATCAATGGAAAATGAACTTTTGACAAAAAACTATGAAACAATAGAAATGGATGTACTGTTGAACTTGAAAAATGTGAGAGGCAATTGGACACTGTTTTATGACTGGGTGGAAAAAAACTTCGAAGACCAAGAACAATGAATATATATAATATAAATTGGGAGAAACTCCAACTTGAAATATATAGAATCTTACTCTTTTCAGGAATCATAACAGAAGATTTTAGCGATTTGGTTGTGACACCAGTTTTAATAATTACATAAAAGAAAGAGAGCTGGAAACAAAGAATTATGACTGAAAAGTTGTAACAGCTGTCATACAAACTTGATGGAATTTCCCTTTATGTCTTATCCCATACCCTGTACCCTTCCTGCCCTTATATTTTCCTAATATGTTAAAACCTAATAATATATTTAATTATATAAAAAATAAAAATTAGTTTCCAAAATAACAATGCTATGTTATCATCTGCTATCCATCAGAATATGTTGGCAGTTATAACTCTAAGGTGCTTTGTTGCTAATCACATTGACTAATTAGAATTCTTACTGAAACGCAGTCTAAAGTCTTGCATATTTGAAAATAGGTATCTCTCTGTACTTTTAAGACAGCTGTAAACTATTCAGTTAAGCTCTAGGAATCTCATATGCTGCCAAATTAGATGTTACAACTCTTAGAAAATGAATAGCTGGCTTAGAGCCCAGTCCTTAGCAATTAATAGTACGAAATGAAGAACTGGAAAAAAAATCTTTTTAATAGCTTATACTTCAGGTATTAGACATAGTGTTTCTAGTGTCAGATCTCAACTTATAGGAAACTTGGCTATACTTCAGTAGAAATAGCTTGTAAATTACATTTTTGTGGTATAGAGTATGAGTATAAATACAATGCCTGTTTAAATAAATGCATAGCAGTCTATCATGATTGCTAACATTACAATTAGGAATGCCATGGCAAACATGTTTGGCAAGCAACATACTGTTTTTGACATCTACGTTTACTTGAGTCTCCATTCCTTGCTGCCATCTGACTGAACAGTTGTCAAACAGCTTTGTATCTGTAGTGGTGGAGTTTTGCATTTGGTGAGGAAATAAAATGATATATAGATTGGGAACTACAATCCCCATAAGACTGTGCAAAAATATGCATACATGAAATAATCTTCGTAACATGAGACTGGATCCAGCCAGCTATTTCACTCAATTTCACACATTTCCCCTCCGTACGACAGTCCCTGCCC
This sequence comes from Gekko japonicus, assembly GCF_001447785.1. Taxonomy (NCBI): domain Eukaryota; kingdom Metazoa; phylum Chordata; class Lepidosauria; order Squamata; family Gekkonidae; genus Gekko; species Gekko japonicus. The sequence goes on from NW_015159718.1 coordinate 636,901, forward strand.
CACATGGCTTTTGTTCATGCAGGTCCCATGATTCTCCATATAGTCTTTTTGGATGTTCAAACAGGATGCCTCCTTTTTTTACCAGCACAAAAGCTGGTTGGATCCAACCCACTAACTAAAGGTAGGATTTATTTAAAAAAAACAACAACACCACCCACATATTGCTATTTATGATCACTAACTGGTTGACTCATTGGTTTTCTCACTCTTTATTTAAACAATTTGCTGCCAAGCATTGTGCAATGACGACAAATGGGGGGCCGGTGTATGCAGGAACAGGATCGCTATTGGACTGTGTGACAACATGCATATGTGAAATAATGCTGATTTTACCGCACTTCACTGTTTATATCTGTGGAAAGTAATCCAGCAAATAGGCTCAAGCAGCTGCTGAACTGCCAACAAGTAATCAGATCCCTGCTCGCCACTGGTAAACAGGCTGGGAACCAAACGAGAAAGTATTTAAGCATCCTGTGAAGCAAAGCACCTTCCCCACCTTCCACCACCAATCCTCTCAAGGGTTAACATGAATGGTGATGGGCCTGTACTGACCTGCAGGCGTTGCTAATTGGGTTTTTTTATACCTGCAAGCGTCTTATCATCTTCAAGGCCAAAATTGGAAGCTGGTCAATTAAAGTCCCATAGGAACCTGTGATCTGTGATGGGAGGGGGAAGACTGGGAAAACTGATGTAATCTTCTTGCAGTTTCTCTTGGAGACCTGTTCTGATTGGATACCTTCATCACCTGACTTAATAGGCCGAAAATTATAACTTGGCCTGGGAACGAAGAAGCTATTTGAGATTATCATGGACTATAGGCCAAGACTATGTTCTGCAATTGCTAGAAATGTAGACAATGCTAATTGAGGCCTTCCTAACAAAATTCATTTTGGTGCTACCTAGTGCAGCTCTATAGAGTGCTAGGTAGCTGAAGCTAGCTTTGTTATTTTCTGTTTTGTATGATTTCGGAGTAATGTGTCAGCAATAACTATTTTTCTTAATATCTTTGAATAAACTTAACATTATTTTATAACAACAGCCTGGTTCTTGTGTGCACCTGCCCTGGGAACCCATCGGGCCAGCCTTACCTTGCGTTTCCTTGAAACATCCCTAATCACATTGTGTGGTCTTCAGAATCTTAGCCTGTCCTGTTCCAAAAAGTACCATGGCCTCATTCCCAATTAGATTTCCTTGACAATACTACCCCAGGTCTTACTTCTCACCCACTACAGTTTACTTCTGTTATAATGTTGAGCATTTGAGAGTGGAATCAACACCAGCTGGTTAATCACACCCATGTTGATTCTTCTCAGGAAACACTCATGTGTTAGTTGTATGAGGCAAACATGAGATTAGTAACTGCTGCTGTTCTTTGAAGATGCTTTTTCTGTTGTAGTGGCCTGTTAGAAATTATAATACAATTTGCAATTTGGACCTTAGTGAAAGTTTTCACACACACACGCACATACGCATGCACAGAGAGGGAGAGCAAGATGAATCTTTTAGCTTGTTTCCCTTTTCAGCTTTAGTAAGTGAGATCAATAAGGAAAATATAAAGTAACCATTTGCAGATAATTTGCATGTAATGATATATAAAAATGTTACTGCAGTGATTAGACATCGACTTCTTCAACCTTAACAGTACAGTCCTAAACAGAATTACACTTTTATAAATCCATTGAAGTCAATGAGCTCAGAGGAGTGTAATGCTCTTTAGGAATGCGATGTAAACCCTCTTTAAGTACAGTTATCTAGAGAGAGTTTGAAGTGACAAAAGTTCACAGTGTAGGGTTGCCAGGTCCACTTTCATCCCCAGCAGGAGACTTTGGGGGGACTTCCTGGAGGGGGGTGGGGTGTCCCCAATGTGATGACATAATGTCGGGGACATTCTGGCTCCAAGCCCCACCCCCGAGGGGACGGTCCTGCCGGCTGTGGCTCTGAGCGATCGGGTGCGCGGGGCCCTTTCCCAACGGCTGCCTACACTTAAAGGGTTCCCTTTAAGTGCAGGCAGCCGGAGGGCCCTCACGTGCCTCACTGCCCATCAGGCGCACAGGGCCCATTGCCCATCGGGTGCATGGGGCACATTGCTCATCGGGTGTGCGGAACCCTTTTGCCCCAACTGCCCGCACTTAAAGGGTTCCCTTTAAGTGCAGCCAGCCAGAGGGCCCTGTGTGCCCCATCTCCAAGTGAAGATCAGGTGTGTGGGGCCCTTTCCCGCTCGCTGCCTGCACTTAAAGCGTTCTTTTTAAGTGCAGGCAGGGGGCACGGGGACTGTAGCCACCCCTCTCCCTCCTCTCTGTCAAGAGAGAAGGAAGAGGGGTGGCTGCAGGTGTTGGGGCTTGGGGGCGGGGCTTCCCCTCCAGCTAGCTGGCTGATGGTGGGTTGAACCCCCCCAAAAGTAGGTAACCCCCGCTAAATGGGGGGGGGGCTGGGAACTGTATCACAGTGACA
>NW_015159718.1:639382-654533 GCF_001447785.1 Gekko japonicus
AGGAATGCCAGCATATTTCTGCATTGCACCAGTATATCTACAAGTCATAATGGTGTGGGGTTTCATTGGTGACCTAAGCAGTTTACAGATTAGATTTGGGACTGTACAGTAATACATTCATTTTTCTCCTGTGTCCTCCAACAGTTTGTTGTCAAATTGCTTTTGAAGGTTTCTTTAATTCTTCAAGCTGTAACTGAGAAAAACTGGCACTGGTGTCTAGCTGTACATTTCAGTGTACTGTAAAGGCTGTATGTACATTTTTCTGTGATTGGTGCACATATCTACTAAATGATGAGTACGCTTACTGGTCACATATTCTTCCTCCATGGCAGTTTAATTTTGGACCTGTTAGTTTTACCTCTCTATTGACTTGTATGGGACTTATGTTTGGTGTATGGGAGCCAGTTTGGTGTAGTGGTTAAGTGTGCGGACTCTAACCTGGGAGAACCGGGTTTGATTCCCCACTCCTCCACTTGTACCGGCTGATGTGACCTTGGGTCAGTCACAAGCTCTGGCACAGCTGTCCTTGAAAAAGAGCAGTTGGTGTCAGAGTTCTCTCAGCCCCACCCACCTCACAGGGTGTCTGTTGTGGGGAGCCGCTCTGAGACTCCAAGTGAAGGGCGGGGTATAAATCCAATCTCTTCTACTTCTTATATGAAATTACCTTTACAGAAATAGGATGTAAGAAGACATTAATAGAAGTGTTTCCCTCCACCTTAACTTCTCCCTTGCAGGGAGAGCAGTATAAAAGTCAAATAAATACATAAATAAATGTTTGTGTTAGTTAGGGTTGCCAAATCAAAATTGGCTGGGAGCGGGGGGGCTCCAGGCTGGGGTCCTCTTTGTCCATGTCACCCGAAAGTGACATCACACGCTGGGGGCGGAGCCATGCCATTTGAGGGGAAAACAAAGAGTTTTCCCCTCAAATGGCGTGGCTCCGTCCCCAGCGTCCGACGTCACTTCCGGGTGATGCGGACACGGGGGTGGGGTTTCCCCCGGGCCCCGATTCCGCGGGAGCGGGAATCGGGGCTCAAAACCAGGGGGAATTCCGCCCCCCGGGGGCATTTGGCAGCCCTAGTGTTAGTGGCTATTGAGTGGCTAACAGTCAAAGTAAATTTTACTTTTCCATGATTTTGCCACTGTACTGTAGTGCAGCCACAAGTACCCATGACAACTCATGTAAAAACTACAGATGGGCCCAATTCTGATCAGGATGGCTGTGTGGGAGAGGAAGGTCTCCTGTCTCTCCCCCTATGGTCTCTCTCCCCCTATGATTTTTGGCAGCTGAAGTGATGTGGGGGCTGTGGGGGTGGAGCAAATAACAACAGCCAGAACCAATGTGGGGGAGGAGAGGCAGGAACCCTCCTCCCCCTATGCAGCCATCCTGATCAGAATTGGGGCCATCTTTACTTTTTACACCTGAGTTGCCATGAGGACTTGAAGCTGCAGTATGGCTGTAAGTCTCAATGGCGAGCTTGTGAAAAAAAGTACCATCTACTTTGGCTCTTATAAGGGTATAATTCTTTTTGAGATTGCATTGTAAGTTACACAGTCTTTTAATTAGGAGGAAGACCAGGCATGCTCCTGGAGGAGGTAGGGTATGTCATTAATTTCTAACATGGATACCTGCCTGATGTCTTGCAAACTATGAAACAATGAACAAACAGAATCATATCCTTGCTTTACTGGTATGGCCTCTAAATATTAGTTATGTTTGTTTGAGAGTAGTGTCTTGGTAGCATTAAAAGGAGATTTGCTTCCTTTCCTGTTCAGAAGTTATCGACTCAACATGTAGCACATCTAAAATCAATACAGCAGCATTTTCCTATGGGCAAAAAGAGCAGCCTAAACAAATGAAATTAATTTTATCTGATTCCCTGCTAAGGCCAATGAGCACATGACATGGCCCCTTGTTGAGTTACTAACCTGAGGATCTCAGTTCCAGGGATGGCTGCTAGTTTTCTTAAGAATGCATTTTAACTACTTTTACAAAGTTGGGGGAGGGGAATAAAGAAATAAGTAATTTATGAATAGCTTTCATTTTGTGTATTTTATTTCTTTTCTAGGATGAATGAAAGATACTTACAAAAAACAACAAAAGGAAAACTGCTAATAATAATATTTGTTGTAACATTGTGGGGGAAAATAGCATCTGGGGCAAACCATCACAAAGGTAAGAAGTGGTATTACTTTGCACTGTATGGCACTGATGTGAAATCCATCCGCAGGTGCTTTAAGACAAGGCTTATCTAGCTTTCAGCAATCATGTAGTATTTCTTTGTTGGCTTCTCATGGTTGGTTAGTGCAGAAATCAATATTGGCAAAATTTTCTATAAGTTATGTTACTTCACTTTCTTATGATTATTGCTGAAGAAACCTTACACCCAAATTGCTTAATGAATTTCTGTTTTATCACCATATTTTCTGTTTTGTTATCCGGAGATGGTAAACTTGAAAAATTGAGTAGGCATATAATAAAGTTACTTCTCTCGTGAAAACTGATTCATCAAATGGTGCATAGAAGTGCTATAGATGAGTTCATGAAATGAGCCTTGTAAAAAACAGTCTTCAGGAACATATGTGGTTCTGTAGCATTCCAATTATCTATGCAGATAAATTTTGGAGGGGGGGGGGACAGAGAGAAACTGTATCTGCCCTAAATAATCTTGGCTATTTCCCCAGTAAAAGAAAGATCTTTCTTCTTTAAAGTTCTACAGAAACAGTTCTTGTCCCTTGACGGTAATCTGTCACTACAAGAATTATGTTTAAAGTCAGATAGTTTCTAGCAGTTTGGAAAAAGCTGTCTTTGTTCTACTTTTATGGCCAAGAACCCTACTCCTGAGAATAGCACCCCTTCATTTATATATAAATGGGAGACAGCTTTCTGGTATGACTCTAATCAAAATCATTGTACAATGCTAGCTGTAGTTTTTGCTGTTCAAAGTAGTTTACAGTTTAGCCCTCATTCTATGATAGTGTATAGTCTCAGATTCTGTCAAATTTTGATTGCATAAACCACAGTAGTTTAAATACCACTGCAAATTAAATATGGTTTAGATATGACATTGCAGATAAAAGGGCATAATGGAGAAAGGGAGAAAGATTTTGGAAGACTAAGTAATAGTAATTGCACCTCTGTAATTTAAAGTATGTTTTATAATGTTAGCACTGAGATGGCCAAAAACAGAAAATGGCTTTAGGCCTCTGGAAAACTCCCTTTTAAAAATTTCATATGCAAGATGTTTTCCTAATGATTTAAATATTGTTTAATACTTAGGTTCAACCCTATGAGGCAAGATCTGAATACAAATAAAACAAAACTTACATGTTTTGATCTGATCTAGATGTTTCCTTCTGAAATGCAGTTAGACTTTTCCACTGATTCTCACCTTGACCATGATCCAGAAAGCCACAAAGAATCTTATGAAAGCTGCTTTGAATACTGCCTTCTGTGGATCATGTCCTTTTATGTATCGTTTTGATATTTTAAAAAAGTGTGGCTGCCATAGACTGCATGAATCTGTGTAACAAGTAAGTTATAAGCAAGTTTACTGAGGTTTTTTAAACTGGTCCTAAAACAGCTGTTTTAACTAAAGCCTGACGTGCAGCAATTTTCCAGGTGGAGGTTTTCCTATCTCTCTAATGCTGTATCAGGAAAAGCCTCACTTATTTTTTTGTGTATCAGGAAGTATTTTTTATTTGAACATATATGTTGTTTGAGCCATAGTTGCAAAGCCAATAAAAGTTGGCAGTACAGGATAACCTTATGTCCCTGCATGTCAATTATTGTCTTGTAGCTGCCACCTTCTGGCTGTCCCCAAAGCCTTAGCCAAAAAAATTGGGGGGGGGGACATGGGGGGCAGGAGCAGCCACTCCTCTTGCTCTTGAGGAGTTCCTGGTTCTGCTTGATCCAGCAAGAAGGAAAAGGAGGCTCCTGAGGGGCCTCTGAAAGTGGCTCCACAGCTCGGAGGGGAGGAAAGTCTCGGTGTCATGGGGAGAGCCCAGGCAGGAGGGGCAGCCAGGAGAGGCATTTGTCTTTTCCATGGGAAGGCAGCAGAGGGAGGCAGCCATGGAGGAGCCCCCAGTGGAGTCCCTGGTGCCAGTGAGCGCTCCAGGCTCCCCAGAGTCATTGGGTTGGGGCTGATCCCATTGTCTGGAGATAGGCAGCAGGAGGAGGAGGCAAGGAAAGTTGCTTAGGGGAGGCAGAGCCTGGTGGGCAAGTGGGAAAGGAAGAGATGGGTGGCAGAGAGAGAAGCAAGGCCCAGCTGCCTTCCACCCACTTTGTGCTCCCATGCCAGGGGCGCAGCACCATGGAGCCCAAGTACAACTTCTAGAGGAAGCTGGGGCCTCATGACCTGTGCCAGCTGCATGACACTGGCCTTGCCTCATTTGGTCACCACCCCCACTCATGCGTCCCAAGCTCGCCCATTCCCCTGCCTGCCTTCATCCACACCAAGATGAGTGTGGTGCCATGCTCCCCTCCTCCTGCTCCAGGCTCTTGCATGGGCAGGGCAGGCCATTTACCATGTGGACACGATCAGCGTGTGCCCAGCCAAGCTCACACGCTGCCCTGCCTGCCTCTATTCACACCAGAACAAGTGTCACTGCATTCCCCTCCTCTCATCCTCTTGCTTGGAATGAGTGCGGCCATGATCCCCAGGCTCCTCCCAGGATGGGGGCAGGTCTGGCATCCTCCAGCACTGGGGTGGTAGTCATGCATGAGGGGGTGTCACCCTGCCCCACTGTGGCTATGGGCCTGGCTGTCCCCCATTTAAGGATGTCTGCCTGGTAACTACCAGAGCCCATTCTTTTTCAATAGTAGTTCTCACTTTATTGAATGGTTTTGCTGAGGTTAAGCAAGTGAGCATGTGTGCTGTCCTTAGAAATTTTTATGAGGTTCTATAAGGCTGTTTTATTTGTTAGGGTTTTTAATAGGGTTTGAACTGCAGGTATTTTCTTGGAAGTTATTCAAGTCTTCTTTTATAATGGAGTAGTATTTATTGTATCTTTGGTATAGTAATTTCAGATAGGTTCACATCCTGCTGCAGTATGTATTTGACTACTTTACTAATTTGTACCCTGCATCCTGGCTTGAATCCATAAAGATGGATATTAACATATAGTAGGATGCAGAAGCAAGCTTGTCACACAAACTCCTATCATGTGTAGAACCTTCAGTGTGCATCAGGGCCCATGTAAGTAGAGTCCCATCCATACAATCTGTTTTCTGATTCTAATTCATTATACCCTGGTTCATATGGTGTTATGGGCAGTGGAAAAGGGTACATGAGCCCATCATGTATGTCAACCAGATCTTCTTCAGACAGGGATCATATCAGTTTTTCATGACTATGAGATCATGGCCAGACCATAATACACATATCCTGAGTGGTATGGTTGCTGTTCTGCCTCCATAGTGGCCCTTAATACTAGTTGAGATCTATATAAATATTTCCAACCACATGCTGTCTTCAACAGCATCTTTATCACGTTATGAAATTATGCCATTGCTACATAATTATATCTTTTAAAAGCTGTATGTGCACTTTAGATTGTTTAGAAATCTGGTCATGATTTTAGAATTTGGGGGCTTTCATTTTTGAATGTCAACTTTCTAGAATAGATGGATCATTCAATCATATATACGAATCAGCAATTTTAATTTCTTTGTTATTCCGTTTGGTAGAATTAACCTTTCCCTTGATCTTGGCTTGCTCACAGACTTTTAAAAAATGCTTGGATTTAAAAAGCTGGAATCTTGGTTTCTCAACTGATTATTTTCCTGAAGATTAAGCAAGCGCATATGCTGTAATGTAGAACTATTCTCCCCTCAATCCTGTCATTCTTGTATATCACTGACAACTAACTCAATGCCCTGACCTAATGGGATCTGATTGTCAGCAGATTTATGCATGAACTGAATGGAACCTCCAAGACAAGGTTGTAAAATGATCTAGTATATTACACTATATCATAAAATCTCCTTTCTCTCTTCCTATCCAGCAGCCTGCAATAAGGACAACCTCTCTTCTCATACACATTTGTCTTTCACCTCCCTCACAGGTTACAGGACTTTCCTGTAGAACTAGATAAAAGACAACATCTTCTGTTGTTGTTTCTCTTGAAAATGTCTAATAAAATCTCAGTGTGTGAAATGATGTAATGTACCCCTGAAAGAAGTCAGTGAAGAGGAGCTCAGAAATTCAGTGCATTGACATCATTTCACATCTTAAGATTGACCAGATATTATGGGAGCACAAATGAAGACTGCTCTTTTGGCTAAGGCATCATAATCACCATCACCATTGTCATGTATTATGTATGCAGCACCTATTATTATACTACATTCCCGGTCACATGGGAGGATTTGATCCGCAAGAGGGACGGATCAGGGGCGCATCAAGCAGGCGCAATCACACCACAACATCTGGGAAGTGGCGCGCACCCGTCCTCAATCCGTCCCTTAGGCCCACAAATGTGGATCAAAAAGGTACTAGCAAAACAGCAGTACCTACGGAATGATGCGGACCAACAGAAGGCATCTGGTTGGGGAAGCGCTGGTAGGCCATCACAACCGGGACCGTTACCCATCCCACACATGCGCACAACCGCGCTACTACTGGTTTGCTACGCACCGTGTGATCGGCTGCCGGGGCACGGAGCACGGAGCTGTGGGGGCATGTTGGATTGCACTCCCGCGGTTCTTTTTGCTCTGGATCTGATTTGCCTCCCTTCAGCGGTGGATCATCCGGCTCGTGTGACTGGGACCTATGTATCATAAAAAATTAAAAGATATTACTACTTGAAGGCTTACAGCCAAGTAGCCAATCAAGTCCTTTCTCTCTCTCTCTATCCTCTGGTCCTGGGCAGTAAATAATCAAGAATTTAATTTCTTATTCCACAGAAGGGAATATTCCATGGAAGGTTTCCTCTAGGAAGTGGAAGATAATCTAGTGATGCATGGAAGGTTTCCTCTAGGAAGTGGAAGATAATCTAGTGATGCATTGACTTCTCATAGGCAAGACACACCCATAATTCATTTAAAAGTAGAGTTGTATGATAGCCCATAGGCTGTTCACTGCCTCTATGTGTGTTGATTCAGGTGGGTAGCCGTGTTGGTCTGAAGCAGAATGACAAAGTTTGAGTCCAGTGGCACCTTTAAAACTAACAAAGTTTTATTCAAGGTATAAGTTTTTGTGTGCATGCATACTTCTTCAGACACATTGAAATGGAAATTACCAGTCCATACATATAGGCAGAGGGTGAGAAGTAAATTAACATACAGCATAATGAAGATGTTTTTTGCTTTACTGTCCTTTCCCTCCCTTCATTAAATCAATTGGAATTGTATGGAATTGTATGAAATTGTATGGAATTGTATTTTATATCTTGTATTTGCTGGTTTTAAATTGTATGTTGGTTTTAAATTGTTTGTAAGCTGCCCTGAGCCGCTTTGGTGGGAGGGTGGGGTAGAAATTTAATAAATAAATAAATAAATTTTGCAGATTTAAGGATCAAACAGGAATAACAAGCTTAGTTTATATGGATACCATTTGTTTGGGTTTAATTCCAGGAGAAAACATAGTGAAGGAAATAAGTATGTCAGAACTGATTGATCGGCAGATATATCTTTACTAATGGAATGCTGAGGGTAATTAAATGAGACTATGCCATTATGCTCCATCTGTCTCCTCTCAAGCATGGAGATGACCTTACAGCATCTTCTTCTTTAAAGTGGGGTGATTGGCTGTGTAACCTCCCCTGTCCCCAGACCAGAGAAATATATTCCAATTTACCATTACAAATTACTTTACATTCTACTACTCAGTACATTACATTACAATTTACTATTCTAATCTATTATTCAAAATAAGAAATAAAATAAAATAAAGAGGACGTATTGCCCTTCTGAGCGGTTGGTGATAATACAGATGTATGGGCTGAATGAGGTTTGCATATGTAGTGAGATAAGAAACCAATATCACTGTTAAGTCCTGGGGATTCCATTGTTCTGAGTGTTGTAATAACTTGCAGCTCAGCAGTTTCCCTTTCTAGTCTGTTCCTGAAGTTGCTTTGCAATAAAACATCCACTTTTATGTCACCCCATTGAATGTTCTGGAAGGCTAAAGTGTTTTCCTACAGGTTTCTCAGTCTTGTGATTCTTGATGTCAGATTTGTGTCCATTTATCCTTTGCCCTGTTTGCTCTATGTAGAGAACTGAAGGGCATTGCTGGCTTTTAATGCCATATACAATGTTAGAAGATGAGCATGTGAATAAGCCTGAGATGGTATAGTTGATGTTGTTAGGTCCAGTGATTATGTTGTCTGGGTGTATGTGCCAGCAAAGTTGGCATCTGGGTTTATTGCAAGCCCTGGTACCAGTGTCCATGTTCAAATTACATGTATTATTGTGGATGAGGAGCTGTTTGAGATCAGAGGGCTGTCTGTGGACAAGAAATGGTTTGCTCCCCCAGTACTTGTGAAAGAGAGCTGTCATTATCCAGTGGCGGTTGTAAGTCGCTGATGATGCATTGAACTGTTTTGAGCTGAGAGCTGTATGTGACCATACATACAGCTGTTATTGTCTCTTTGGGGCCTGTCATGCAACAGGTTCTCTCTGGGTACCATTCAGGCTTATTCACATGGTCATGGCTTGTTCATATGAGATGGATGGACCGTAATGGCAGGGTCTCATTTAATTACTATCAGCATTCCACAATTAAAGTCTCCAATTCTGACATACTTATTTCCTTCACTATGTTTCCACCCGGAATTAAATCCAAACAAATGGTAACCATATAAACTAAGCCTGATATTCCTGTTTGATCCTTGAATCTGTTAAACATCTTCATTATGCTGTATGCTAATTTACTGCTCACCCTCTACCTATATGTATGGACTGGTAATTGCCATTTCATTTTGTCTGAAGAAGTGTGCGTGCACACGAAAGCTTATACCTTGAATAAAACTTCATTGGTCTTAAAGGTGCCTCTGGACTCAAACTTTGTTCTATGTGGGTTGTTTGTGGGAAATCAAGTAGTCATTGCTTGCAGACTTTTACTTTCTCTTTGTAGGAGCATTGCCAATCAAGGCCATCAAAAATGTGATGGGGGAATAGGGGAATGCCTGGACTGTGTTCCTCTTTTCTCTAGATTCAAAGATGTGTGGTAAACTCAGCACTCATTGTTCCATGTTGGCAGGGATTTACCTGTATCTGACTCTCAGTGTTTAAATTTCTGGGAGAGTGAAAGTGAAACTTAAGTTACTGGAAGGTAAAAATAGTGGATAATAGCAATGGAGTATGGTAATATAATAGTGGAGTATGCAATTACCACTGAACCTATTGAGTAGTAGAGATAAGGACAAGAGATAAGGATAAGAAGAAGATAAAGAGATTGGATTTATACCCCGCCCTTCACTACCCAAAGGTGTCTCAGAGTAGCTTACAAACTCCTTTCCCTTCCCCGCCCCACAACAGACACCCTGTGAGGTAGGTGGGGCTGAGAGAGCTCTTGACAGAAACTGCTCTTTTTCAAAAACAGCTCTTATCAGAACTATGGCTTGCCCAAGGTCATCCAACAGGTGCAAGTGGAGGAGTGGGGAATCAAACCTGGTTCTCCCAGATTAGAGTCTGCGCACTTAACCACTACTTAACTACTATAAGTAGAGATAAGGACAAGGGAAGGGATGTAGATATAGATATGGATTTCTGTTGAAAAACCACAGTGAAGAACTAAGGAAAAGTAAGTTTCAGGAAGCAATGGAGTATGGTGCTACCATAGTGGAGTATGTACACACGCACAGGGAGAAGATGGGAAAATGTAATGGTGCACAGAGAAAAGAGAGTGGTATGAGATGCAGAGAAAAATAAAAGAAGACAATAACTGAGAGATGGGTGTCTGGATCTGATATGTAGAGAGAGGAAAGAGGGCTATGGGATATGGAGAGAAGAAGGATTTAACAGATTGGGTTGAGATAAACGCACAGTCAATAAAAAGAGGGTGTTTTTTTTTTTTTTTTTTTTAAAAAGCTTGTTTATGGAAGACATAACAATAGTGGGTGTCTTAAGTTAATAAAAATGCAAAATAGCCTTCAGAGCGATTTCATTTGTATACCACTTATTTTATCAGAACTAGGAGAATCATATAACTCACATTTCTTGAGACAGGTAATTCTTTGTATTCCCAGCTGACTGCTTATTTACATCCTTAGCTTTAAAGTATATGGATACATCAAAATTTATTTGATGGTTGAATCCAAATTTATAATTTGTGTAGATATGGATCCTGTGGGTATTTGTCTTTATTAGATAATGGAAGAGTTCTTAGTAAAAACTAAGATTTGAATTTGACCATGGCAGTGACCCATACAGATTCATCATTTCCTCTTTCTAGTAATCACTGCAGAATAACAGATTCTATAATCACCATAAAGTAATCAAGACATCAGTGGATCTCTTGCTCGAACCTATTAGAGTGGTGGGACAAAGAAACCTAGAGAATAATTGTGGTATGTTTCTTGCATCCTTTGAGAGTCCATTTATAGGAAATTAGGCATTCTGTGAACGTTGACATGAACACATTTACAAAGCAAACTCATCTTGCTATGTGCTCACAGTTTTATGTAAGGTGAGCTTCTGATCAGATTGCTTGGATGATTATTTTCAAAGTTCATCTCAAGCAGGTTTGTGCCTGCTCACTAACTAATTGTTCTACAGAACCAGGTCACTGTAGTTTGCAGCTTAAGAACATAAGAACATAAGAGAAGCCAATGTTGGATCAGGCCAATAGCCCATCCAGTCCAACACTCTGTCACACAGTGGCCAAAAATACCAGGTGCTATCAAGAGGTCCAGCAATGGGGCCAGGACACTAGAAGCCCTCTCACTGTTGCCCCCCCAAGCACCAAGAAGACAGAGCATCACTTGCCCCAGCCTGAGAGTTCCTATCTATACCTAGTGGCTAATAGCCACTGATGGACCTCTGCTCCATATGCTTATCTAATTCCCTCTTGAAGCTGTCCATGCTTGTAGCTGCCACCACCTCCTGTGGCAGTGAATTCCATGTGTTAATCACTCTTTGGGTGAAGAAGTACTTCCTTTTATCTGTTATAACCTTACCGCTCAGCAATTTCATTGTGTGCCCACGAGTTCTTGTATTGTGAGAAAGGGAGGAAAGTACCTCTTTCTCTACCTGCTCTATCCCATGCATAATCTTATAAACCTCGATCATGTCACCCCTCAGCCGTCGTTTCTCCAAGCTAAAGAGCCGTCATTTCTCCAAGTTTCTTTTCACCCAGTCCAAGAACTAAAGTTGTTTGATTGATAATTGAGGCCCATGTTTCTTAGTAACCCATGAATCATAGCTGGATCATTAAAATGTCCTAAATGTATTGCAAAGCAGGGGCTTTCTTGCTGTTTGTATCCTCCTTGCGCCTGCACAATCAGATGCTTCTTTGAAATGAGCATATTGAGTCAGATCATTGGTAGGTCAAGATCAGCACTGTCTATTCTAAATGACAGCAGCTTTCCAGAGTCTTGGTATGCTGATTTGCACATAATTTGCTACTTGATCTTTTCAGCTGCAGATGCTAGAATGGAACCTGGGACTTTCTGTGTGCCAGGCAAATGCTCCACCAATAAGCTACAGCCTACGAGTGACCAATAGTAAATTGATTGGATTGCCTGCTTTTTCTGCCCCACAGTCAGTGACATCTATTCAAGCAGTGATAACAAGAAATGGTCAAAAGTTTAGCAGGGGTCATGGGCAGACACTGAAGGGACACAGAAACACTAGCAGTAAGTCTCAATTAAAAATCTCATCTTTTTCATTTTATGTATTCATGAATTTATTTTAAAACATTTCAACAGCACCTTTCCACCCAAATAGGGTTCCAAAGGCAGCAAATATCAAACATTAATAGCTTTCAACATTTAAAAATATTTAAAATAATTTGTATACGCAAAAATTCAATAAAACATATAAACAGACATAACGGGAAAAAGGAATGACACCAGTAACAGGTAGTAGGTTCATGTCAAGCACAAGAAAAAGATCTTCACCCACTGGCAGACGATAACACTAGAGGGAGGCATATAAATCTCCATGAGGAGGGAGTTCTAAAGTTTTGGTGCCATGAGCAAGTAGGCACTTTTTCGAGGTGCTGCCCATCTAGCCTCAGATGGTGGAGGCACCCAAAGCAGGGCCTCTGAAGATGACTTGAGTGGACAGGAAGGTTCTATGTGCCATTTAAAATAAGAGGTGACAACAGATGTGGCGATGGTGGGGGAGCGCTCAGATAAATTTGTTGTTTTTTTGAGAAAAAAGCATAATCATGCAAATAGACAGATTTCAATTGATTTGGAAATATCTGAAAAGTTTGTCATATAATCAACTCCTCACTTGCACTTGACAAGTAGCACTTGAGCTAAACTTGTAAGTGTTCAAGAACACAAGATGTATGTGCCAGTAGTGGAAAGCAATGAAATCAGCACTTTATTTTTGGGATAAGCCAAGTGACAACACATGCAAAAATATTCTGAATGGTGTATGGGAGAGTACTGCCTGACTTCCTGGGGCCAAAGTACATGTTAATTATTTTTTTTAATGAGTAGGGTCAGAATTTTTGTGTGTCTAGGGGGAAGCAGTACTGATTCAAATTGTGTCCTTGTGGTGAATGGGAATTTAGTTTTTTACTCCAATCCAATTTGTTAAAAAATGTAACACTTTTCTTAGGCCTTTAGGGATCCCTATCTTACAAGGTGAAAACCTTGCTGAGATAAAAGTAGATTATTTCTAATCAGAGAGGGGAGCAGGCAGACTGTAAACCTATCCAGCTTCTGTCACCTGTGTGTGCACTGTTCTGCAGTACCATATAGGATGTTTCTGATTATGGATGCCAGTCCCCAGGTGGGGGATCCCCCAATTTTTGGGGCTCTCCCCAGATGCCGGCCAGCTGGCTGGTGGGGGGGAAACCCCACCGCAACAGTCATCCACAGTCCTGCTTGAAAAGAGCGGGCATGCATGGTGCCTGCTGTTTTCAAGTGGGGACCACCAACTCCTGCCCCACAAGTCACAAATATGTGGCTTGCAGGTGTTAGATCGCACTAACAAAGACCCGTAGAGTGATTTCAGCAAGTGATTCAGCTTTATTCGAACAAGCACACAAACGCATTCAGGAATCAGAACAACTTAACATTGGAGCTGGGCTCCTTTTAAACATACCGGGCTAATATAGCCACGCCTACTATTTACATAACAACCAATCAGATTGCATAGATAAGGGCGAATCAGTGTCCTTCCCGCTCAGGGAATAGCTCTTCTTTGATTGGTCGCTGTTTTGAAGCGACCGATAGAATGTTCGTACTGACGGAGCCTTGGCCGGCTCGAAGCTCAACATGGGAAGTATATTGAGCGATTCATGTTATGCTGTTAATACATAACAATTCCTCCCCCCTAAGTTAAGGCAATACATTCACAATGGTATATACATGCACAATTGTATTTACAGACAGTTTCAAACAGGTTTCCGCACTCATAGTCAGCTAAGTATGCTGGAGGTCTGTGCGCACGCTGTGACCTTCTCAGCGTGACAGGTCCATTTGGCGGAGCTTCTAACTGGGGCTCCACAGACCCTGAGTCAGGCGCTTGTACGGCCGGGTCTGTTGTTTCAGCCTCAGTGGATTGCCTAGCAGGACCAGCTAACTCCGTATTTTCCTCCATTGCGGGAGGTTTGGGAATTAATTCAGAGGACCCAGCCGGAGAGTCAGCGCTGTCCTTGGACCAACGCTTTTTTAATTGGTCCACGTGTCGCCGCCACCTTCTGCCGTCATTCAACAGTACCGAATACATCCTAGAGCCTATGCACTCACATATCTTCCCGGGAACCCAGTCCTGCCCTGCAGCGTAATTTCGGGCGAACACTTTGTCCCCCGCCTGAAACATGCGCACATTTGCTTGCGTGTATGAACGCCCGGGCCGGTCTTCGCTTAAGTCCGGATGCAACCGGTTCAAGCGAGTGGTGAGGCGGCGGCCCATTAACATTTCGGCCGGACTTCGGCCCGTCGCGCTGCAGGGGGTTGTGTGCTGGCGCAACAGAAAAGACCCTAAACGGACACTCCAATCCCCCTCGGTCAATCTTCCTAGGGCTTCCTTGGCTGTTCGAACCATCCGTTCGGCCTGCCCGTTGGAAGCTGGGTGAAAGGGAGCTGCGGTCATTTGCCGGATACCATTGTTTGTGAGGAATTGTCTAAACTCCTCGGACACAAACTGAGGGCCATTGTCGCTGACCAGTGTGTCCGGCAACCCATGGGTTGCGAACAACCGGCGCAACGCCTGTACAACAGCGGTAGATGTGGTTGAGCGCATGTGCACCACCTCAAGCCATTTGGACCATGCATCCACAATTATAAGGAACATTTGCCCTTGTACTGGGCCAGCAAAATCTATGTGAAGCCTTGACCATGGCTTACCCGTGGATTCCCATTTCTGTGGTGGGGCTGTTGGGGGGTCTGGCCTGCTTTGCTGACACTGGTTGCAAACTTGTACCCACTCTTCAATGGCCGCGTCCATCTTAGGCCACCAGACATACCCTCTCGCCAGGGCCTTCATTTGTACTATACCAGGGTGCCCTTCGTGTAAGGATTGTAACACCTGCTGCCTGAGTGTGTCTGGAACCACCACCCTGTTTCCCCATAGTACACAGCCCTTTGATATGGACAATTCATTTTGGCGGGTTCTGTACGGTTGGAACTCGTGTTCCATGCTGCCCATTGGCCACCCCCTCCACACCCAGTTAAGTACACGGGACAGAACGGCGTCCCTAGCCGTGTGTGCGGCCACGTCCTTGGATGAGACCGGGGCTTGGGGAAGTTCGTCTATGGCCAAGACTTCACATACCGGAGCAGGGTCCGTTCCTTGGTTAGGTAAGGGACAGCGGCTGAGTGCGTCAGCATGCCCTATAGCCTTACCCGGCCGGTGTTCCAGATCAAAAAGTTCGTCTATGGCCAAGACTTCACATACCGGAGCAGGGTCCGTTCCTTGGTTAGGTAAGGGACAGCGGCTGAGTGCGTCAGCATGCCCTATAGCCTTACCCGGCCGGTGTTCCAGATCAAAATCGTACGCCTGCAAAAACAGCGCCCACCTAAGCATCCT
>NW_015159718.1:654796-654967 GCF_001447785.1 Gekko japonicus
TGATGCCTTGTGCGGCAAAAACGCGTGATAAAAATTTAGCAAACCAAGGAACGCTTGCAAATCTTTTTTGTTTTCGGGCTTGGGTGCATTTTTAATTGCCTCAATTTTCTCACTTGTGGGGTGAACCCCTTCCGCGTCTATGCGGAAACCCAGAAACTCCACACTTTCAAC
>NW_015159718.1:656651-717052 GCF_001447785.1 Gekko japonicus
GCGCCTCCGCTAGATCGGCTGCTGTGCTTTGCTCGCCTTCGTTCTGGGTCTGTGTGGGAATGTCTGCAGGACTGCCTACCTGCTCTAACATCCCACCTTCGTCGCCAATTGTTAGATCGCACTAACAAAGACCCGTAGAGTGATTTCAGCAAGTGATTCAGCTTTATTCGAACAAGCACACAAACGCATTCAGGAATCAGAACAACTTAACATTGGAGCTGGGCTCCTTTTAAACATACCGGGCTAATATAGCCACGCCTACTATTTACATAACAACCAATCAGATTGCATAGATAAAGGCGAATCAGTGTCCTTCCCGCTCAGGGAATAGCTCTTCTTTGATTGGTCGCTGTTTTGAAGCGACCAATAGAATGTTCGTACTGACGGAGCCTTGGCCGGCTCGAAGCTCAACATGGGAAGTATATTGAGCGATTCATGTTATGCTGTTAATACATAACAGCAGGGCAGGTGCAAGGAGCACCCACTGTTTTCAAGTGAGGGTCATTCATGGGAAGGTTCCCTTTAAATGGTTGGGGGAAAGTGAGGGAGCATGCATGTATGGTGCTGCATCCCCAGTGTGATGACATCACTCTGCATGATTTCATTGCATCAGGGATGGCCCCCCTTGGACTGCCCCCCAAATCCCCCCGCCATGGAGAAGGCAGGACCTGGCAACCCTATTTCTGATTATTGATTCTAAACAATGCAATAGGATTATATAGCAGGCTTATGCTGTGAAATTTTCCTGTGCCACTGCTTTAATGTCAATTGGAAGGTATCTACTTGCAGCTTTTTGCAGTTGCAGTTAGACTGAAGGTATAGGAAGAGAAGAGCTAGCCTGAATGTTGTTGTTTAAAATGACAGAATGTTGTTTAAAATGACAGAATGTTGTTTAAGATGTTATGGCAGGACCTGCAACCACATAGGCACAAAAGTCAGTCAACTAGCTGGAAACTTCCTGGTCATGTGTTGGAATGTGGATACTATACAGTTCATCGTTTTGACCCTACTTGATGGCACAAAAAGTAGGAAAAGGTCATGGTAACCCTTTGGTGCAGCTTCAAACCCAGCAACACCTGACACATAGCTCTTAAGTCGTCCTATTTGCATTGAAAAGCTGTAATTTTTATACTTTACATTTGAATGGCTGTGGTTTCATTTCACTGGAGCCTGCTTGAATCCAAACCAAGGGTATTCAAATAGCTGGCATCTCAAACATGCAATGTCTACTGCATCGTCTGCTTTGCAGTGTTACTATAGTGCCCTGCTGATTTTATTGTATATATTCTCTCAGATTCTGTTGTCTTTGCTCTTCTTATACCTGACATGTTCTGGGGTGAATAATGCAATTAAACATCCAAAACTCTCCTTCTTCCAGATGCCTTACTTTCCTCAATAGTAATTTATTAGAAACATAGAAGCAGCTTTCTGCTTTTTAATGTCTAGAACTTAGACCTCCTGCTTTTCATTTTTCTGAAAGGTCTGAAGCTAATCTTCATCATTTTCAGAAAGCCCCAAAAGATACATTCTGCATCCTGTATCTAATGGAGAGTTTGCAAAAAAAATAATTTTAAAACATCAGCAATGTTGGCAGAAGCAGCCTGTGTGTCTCCAAGAATTGAATTGGTTAGCTGAGGGAAAGAACAGATGCAGTATGATAGTATGACTCTGACAGTGTGATCTTAACTAGAGTTATGCCCATTGACTTTTCTGGCCTCACATCAGCAAATCAAACTCTGGTTATGTTACCCTTGCCCTTCTTTCTAATTTTCCTACAAGTTCACTATCAAAACTGTCGTCCTCTTCTCATCAAGCTAAGGAAAATTTTACAAAATATCCTACAGGAAGGTAGACTGAGACAAGAGTGTTGCTCAAAGCAAGAGGACGTAGGTTCTTTTCAAACCACAGCATGCAACATAATGGAGTAGAAAGGTAGGGCAACTCTGATCCCCTCACTTTGAGAGGCACATATTCTTTCTGTGAGGACTCAGTTATGTAGCTGTAAAGGGAGGAGGAGTTGACAACAGTAGCAAGCAGAGGGCAGATAGTCTGGGAAAATAAGATGGAAATATTGAATTTTGATTCATGGATGTTTACCTCTGTCCTTTCAACTGCAAGGTCAGGCTCACAAGGAGGCTGAAGAAGGTGCTAAGAATTCTCTTTTATATTAACATATATTTATTAATTTTATTTATTTATTATAGGACTTCTAGCCTGCCCTACCCCGCAAGCAGGCTCAGGGCGGGTTACATTAATATACAATATGCAATAAACCAATTAAAAACCTCATAACAGAGGAGAAAAGGTTTGAAAGATGGCAGCAGAGCAGCAGCGGCTTGTTCAAGGCTCTACCTTTTAATCATCTTTTTCTCATTGAGTACATGGATATCGGCTGATAGAAAGGCATTACAAGGGCAACTACAACCCAAAGAAGAAGCAAATAACAAGAAACATTCTAATGATAGCTGGCGCAAATTAAATTTACCTGTTAGGTGCAAACAAGCTGAAGCCAGCAGTGGTGAAGCAGACAGAACTAACAGCTGCAAGATAGAAACCGATTAATTAGCAGCTGCGGAACAGAAGGGGCTAGGGAAAAGGAAAACAATAAGCATGAAGAAAAAAAGGAAAAGATCTAGGAAGAATTCTGGTACGCCATCATCATCCACCCCTAAGTCAGAAAAACAGCTATGTATCGATGACTCATTTCAGGAAGAACTGGTGAGTGAATTACTAATTACCTCCTGTTCTACTAACAGATATAAAGTTTTAGAAAAACCAGAAGAACAAAATATTCAAATGCTATCCCCTCCTGCATTCCTATGGGACTGATATGGCTGGGAGAGAAAGAGAAGAAGCTGCATCCCACCTGGCAGCCAGTTTAAAGTCTGCTAATTTAGATTTGATTGTTCTAGAAGAAAGTATGGAAAGATTATCTAAGGATGATTTGTTAAAAATAGTAGGAGATGAGTGTCTACTCACAGCGGACACCATGGCGGCTATATATCAACAACTTAATAAAATCTCAACTAAGTTGGATGCTGTGAGAGATGAGATGAAAGTTACTCCAGCAAATAAAGGAAGGGAAAATCTATATCAGTTACTTCTAAATTTCAAACTGATGAAATAGTGTATTCAACTAAAAGAGCAACAGGAAACTTAATTTTGCAAAATAGTCAAATACTACTGTTAATTTTCAGAAACTCCCTAGACCAAGGTCGATGGGTGAGTTGAGTTAGCTGCTTTGTATTGAGCCACACTCTGTCAGCCTTGAGCAGATAATGAGACTTCCAAGTGTTAATTTTGGTTGGAGAGCATTATTTAGACAAACTACCATTCCCCTTATGCTGCTAAAAATGGGGAATTTTCTTTATGCTGCCCCAAGCGTTGCAGCCGAAGCTGGACCTGGGAGCAACTAAGTATTCAATGCACATTAACACCCAGGCTGATTTCCCACAAGAGCTGCTCCACACTCGCCCTTCCCTTTTGCCCTGATGGTACGTGTCAATTTCACACAGGCCTTGATCGAGCTGCTCTTTCATGTTTGCCCTTGCCGTTACTTTAATATGTTAATAGTGGCCTTATTTTATCCAACCTTGGTTGTCTGACTCTTTCTTCCGTCTGAGGGGGAAATCCAGCCCCACAGGAGGCAGCCAACGGCAAGCCTCTGGGGGTCGCCTTTGCCTCCTCGTGAGGAGGAATGGAGGAAGGGCTGTGGTGCAGTCTCAGCTCCTAAAGGGGGAGCAGAGCCAGCGCAGTTCTTTAAGGCTGGCTCCGCTCTACCCCTGGCAGTTGCTCGCCTTGTGCTCGGCCCACCCACCCTGTGTTCTGTGTCGGCTGGTGCTGGTCACTTGATTGGGGCCGGGCAGAAATTTTTCACACTTATCCAGATTGGTCGTCACTTTATTAGGGCAGAATTTAAATAAAGTTCAGTGGCTATGTAAGCATCAATTAATAACCCCTGGGGGGTAGAGGGGTCTGCGGGATCAACCCTGCAGCCGTGCGGCCGGGGATGAGGCTTGCAGGCTGCCTATGGGGATGGCCATGACGGAGACTCAGCGCTGGCCGTGCAGTGGTGTTTGAGGGCTCCTGAAGGCGCATCCCAATCATTGGCTCGGCTGGGTTTGCAAGCGACTTGCAGTTGGCTCCAACCCAGGGCCTTGGTGTCTTGCCTTTTATACAGTTATGGATGGGGTCAAAGCGACACCAGGCCTTGACCGAGCTGCTGTTTCATGGTTGCCCTTGCCGTTACTTTAATATGTTAATAAAGTGGCCTTATCCAACCTTGGTTGTCTGACTCTTTCTTCCGTCTAAGGGGGCAATGGAACGTGTTGTGTGGTCAGCTGGATTCTGGTCCATAGAAATGTAATGCCACTGTTCAGGTTGTGAGAACCATCTGATGCGTTCCACTCTGTTGCTTGCATACATGTAGAACCTCCAGCTCTGGTTGTATATGTAGCCCAACACTACTTTGCTATCTGTGTAAAAGGTTGTGGACTCATATTCTAGATCCATCTGTCTCATTATCACCTTCAGCAGTTCTACGGCTAACACAGCGCCACACAGCTCTAGCCTTGGGTTGGTGTGTCCCTGCTGTGGTGCTAGTTTAGCCTTTCCTAATATAAAGCCGACGTAGATGCAGCTCTCCCCACCGGTGACTCTGAGGTACACTACTGCCACTATCACTTTAGTCGATGCATCCGAGAAGACGTGCAGCTCTCGGAGGGAGGTAGCAGTGGGAGAGATTGGAACATAGGTGTGGGAGATGTGTATGCCTTCTAAACTGCTGAGGGAGTTTCTCCACACTTCCCAGTCCTGTTGTCAGCTGAAGCTGCCATGCCTTGGAATGTGGGAGGGGGTGCCTGGCCTTTGTGTTCCTCCATCTTCCCCGGCACCCTCCTCCACCCCCACGTCTCTACTGCCTTTGCTATTTGCCTAGTGGCCTTTAAGGCTTGGCTCTCCCTCATTCGCTTTTCCCGCTGGGAACCTAACCACTGCCTTTTGCCCATGCTTGTAGGTGCTTGCCTATTGGGTTTGTGATATCAGGGGGTCTGGTTTGAAGGGGGTATATCTGTAACCACCATTTTGCATTTGGTTATTCCTGACTTGAGAATTCATGGTACCACCAGTACTGACCTCAATAAACTGGACTTTGTTGAGTGTCTGATTGGGAAGCCTGACAGAGAGTCAGGAATCATCTTACTTCCTCGACCTGAGTCTCTCATAACGATGAGCGGAGAGGAGGACCTACAGGTACCGGTGACAACCGATGCCATGGTACCCACTACTACGACACCGGTGGTTCCAGTGATGGTGCTGGTGTCTACCCCCCCCACTACTACCCCAACTCTCCAGTGCCAGTCTTGGAGGAAGAAGGGGGGGTTATCCCTAGCTCCGGGATACAGGGACCCATCCAAAGCGGTGGGGTATCTTCAAGATGGCAGATACCCAGGAGAGGTGGGCGGTAACCCAGGGACCCAAACGTATGAGTAGGTATGACTACGGCCCTTGCAGGCTGAGTCCTGGAGAGACCCAGCCAAGGATGGAGCATGGGAAGAGCACTTTGCCAGGATTGAGCAGGGCCAGGCACAAGCAACCTGCCTCTTGGAGGAGGCTTTGATGGACATCCTGAGGTTAGTCACCCGGGTGGTGCAAGAGGAGATGCCGCTGCAGCATCCTGCTCTGGCGGTACCTCCACCAGTGGTACCTCCTCTGGTGGTGCCTCCTCCCCTACCTGCCCCACAACCCTTGGTGCTGGTGGGCCCACCGGCCCTGGCCCCGTGGGCCACGGAAACTCCCCATGAGCAACACCCCAACAAGTTGCTGGAAGCGACGTTCGATGGAACCCCAGAGAAGTTGGCTTATTTCGTGGAGCACTCCAGTTCATGCTGTACTGGGGCCATTTGTTTCCTTCCAAGGAGCACAGGGTGGCCTATATAGTGGCCTGGGGTGGCCGACTGGTACGTCAGTCTCCATAATGCCCAAGGTCTGGAGCTGCAAGAGGTCGACGCGTTCATGTGGGCTCTACAGACTCAATATGAGGACTCGATGGAAGAGCTGAAGGTGTGCAACCATCTGTGCCTCCTGAAGCAAGGGCACAAGTCAGTGTGTGAGTACTCCGAGGAGTTCAAGCAGTACACAGCTAAGGTGCAAGGATGGCCCGACGGCGTGATGGCCAAGCAGTACCGGCTCAGCTTAAGCATGGAGCTGCGTGAAATCATCCTGTGCAGTGTGCATCCCATTTCTCTGAATGCTTGGATGTGGGAGGCGGCAGAGAACCGGCTGCAGATGTTCAAGATCGACAATGAGGTGACCTACCCGAGGGGCTCCACCCCTACCTCCAAGGTGAAACAGGCTAAGCCTAAGGAGGGGGTCCGGGAGCAGAGATTGCGGCAGGGGCCACTTGGCTTCCACTTTCCCGGAGTCCACTGGACAGCCCAGCAGAGGGAGAGGGGTGAGAAGAAGCATCCAGGTACCCCGGTGAAGAAGAGCATGGCCAAGCCAAAGTTCCAACGAGCTCTCCAAGTCAACATTCCGGAAGGGGATTCAGAGGACAGCACCAAAGATGAGGGAGAGCCGGCAGGAAAAGGCAAGGACCTGCTGTGGATGGCGCAGAACAGTACGTCCAGGAGGCGCCAAAGACGGTGAGCAATTGCCCCCCTCTTTTTCGTGACGATAACTGTAATGAACCTAGCCCTGGGAACCCACGTGCGGGTACAGGCTCCAATAGACTCGGGGTGTGCCAGAGACTTAATTAACCCCATGTTGGTCACAGGCCTGGGGGCTCCAGTAGTGCGACTGGCTGACCCTATCATTTTCACCCAGATGGATGGGTCGTCCATGAAGGAACCATGTAAATATGAGACTGTTCCCTTAAGAATGGGGGCAGGTGTCCACTGGGAGCATCATTTTGGGTGTTGTAAATAAGAAGTGGGAGACTGACTAATTATGAAGGTGCACAGAGAGTTTATATAGTTATAAATGTGAATATATACAGAGATATTTACAGGCTATGGAACAGCATGTCATGACTTAGTCTATGAGAACTAAGTCCCCACCCAGCTTACTAAACTGATAGCTATTATGCTAAACCCCAGCCAATCTCTAACAAGGTGATGTAATCACTAGCTCTAACAAGCCCAGAAAGAGCAACACCTGCTAGAAAACACCTGGCTGTAATTACATGATTACTAGCATGACAGCTAGGTCTGACAAACAGATCAAACTGATCTATAGTAACTGCTTGCTACCTTTATCACTCTGACATATATCTCAATACATCGATCATTCATAATCACCCCTGTGGCCCATTTTCCGTTGGTGTTGGGGAGCCCATGGCTACATGACCACAACCCCTACATCCTGTGGGACAAGGGGTGGGTGCAGTTTATTGCCCCGTGGTGCCAAGACCATTTGTGGAGGGAGGCATGGGGGCCCGCTCTCCCCTTGGAACCACCAAGAGGCTCAGGAGGAGTGCTTGTCCATTCCCCAGGAATACCGGGACTTAGCCCGAGTGTTTGAGGAGGAGGAAGGGGATGAACTGCCTCCGCATCATAACTCGGACTGTGGCTGTCTTCTCTGCCACAAACTATTTGATTTTGCTGTCCTCCCTTCCCCCCATGCTCTTCCCCCTGCCGGTGAGTGTTGTATCTCAGGCATCATGGAAAATTCTGTTTTTGTATTTGATTTGATTTGAATTGTAACGTTTTGTGCCTGCAATTTTAAAATGCATATATATTGTGGTATGAAATGATTCAAATCAGTGTTGCATATTTTTTATTGTTGTCCAGACCTTTTAAAAATCTTTCTGGAATTTAGAGAGATATAGGTAAGACTCTTCTTTTTCTCCCCTTTTCTGAAAGGTAAGGGCTGTATTTTTTTCTTGGGTGATATATTATAAAAGTTTAATAGAAAATGAAAAACCTAATAGTTTAAAATCAATCTCAGTTTATACTCATAAGCCATTCTCAATGGCACCAAAATTCATCTGCTCCTGGGGCTCCCTATATGTGTACAGGTAGGTGTAACTAAAGTTGAGGAGGCCAGGCAGATGAGACAGTGAAAAGTGAAGATAAGGCAGGTGGAATAGCCAGAGCAGGGGAGTCCAATATAATTTGGGTTCCTGCCACCTCAATCTTAGACCTGGTGGAACATCTCTGTTTTACAGGCCCTGGTGAACTACATCAAGTCCCACAGGGCCTGGATCTCACTTGGGAGACTTTTCCACCAGGCCGGCACCAGAGCTGAAAAAGCTCTGGCTGTGGTCGAGGCTAGGCAGACATCTTTCAAGCCGAGGATCACTAGTATATGTTGGTCTGTAGAGCATAATGCTCTCAGTGGGATGTATTGGAAGAGATGATCCTGAAGGTATGTTGGTCCCAGACCACTTGGGACTTTAAAGATCAGAAGCAGCACCTTGAATCTAACCCAGTATTCAACTAGAAGCCAGTGTAGCTGGCAGAGCACCAGTTGAATATCTGCTCTCAATGTTGTACCTGTAAGCACACACACCACCACATTCTGGACCAGTTGCAGCTTCCGGATCAGTCACAAGGGAAGCCCAATGTATGGCAAGTTACATCAGTCCAACCTGGAGGTGACCATTGCATGGATCACTGTGGCTAGGTCATGGGAAGAGAGATAATCAGTTGCCCTACCTGGCAAAGATGGTAAAATGCTAACCTGGCAACATTTGTGACTTGGGCCTCCATTGACAATGAGACATCCAAGATCACACCCAAGCTCATGCCCCACCCAGCCCAGGCACAGGACCTCCGTTTTCACTCTTTGCTTCTGCTCTGTAGATTGCTCAAAGGTAGCCCAGTGTATTGTTGTGAATTATTTTTTATTCATAGCAACAAAAACCCTTGTGCCAACAGACACTAAGAAATGCAGCTTTGTTTCACAGGTATGGCATCTTCAGGACGGAAATGTAAGGGCTTTTCCTAACTAGTGCACTGAGCACTCCAGTATGATAAGCTTATAACCAGTATGTACAAATGATGCTACTAACTGCACACATAAAAACTATAGAATATGCAACTGTCTTGGAATAGCTGAAGTTCATAAATGTCAGTTAAAGACACACACCCCCCCCCCCAGCCAACTTGGTTCCCTTTGGCTTATAACTTCAGTATAATGACTGTATTGACATTTAGGTAGGCCATGATTTATGTGTGTTACTCCCATGTATGGCATCTAAGAAAATATGCACTTAAGGGCAGCATGACTGGTGGCAATGGGAGAAATAAAAAATAACCGTAAATTTGTTCTTGACTTTCAGTAGGGCTTTTTCAAAGCTCTGTTGTATTGTCTCAGCAAAGCTATATAAGTGACTGCAGCATAATTTTGTTAGTTTGACTTACAGTTGAAAGTTGCAGCAGCCTACTGTTAAAGGACAATGAGACTGTGACCCAAACTAACACAAGAAAATAAGTTTAAAGCTGACATTTCTATCATATGATTATAGCTAATCTCGCTAATCAAGTTTCTGGTCTCATGTTAAGAGGAAAGATGCACATTGTGTTCCCACATAGGGAGAATCAACATTTTCCACAGTGAACATGTGCATTAACCTCCTCTGGGTAAGACTTAGGAATTCAGGGAGTGAGAATTGTTTGAATGTCTGAAGCTGATCTGAGCAACGTAAGGATTGTAAACAGTGTTCATTTTCCAAAACTTTGCTCTGACCTCTTGTAGCCCTATCTTTCCACTGTGTAGCCAGCTGACCATGGATCAGTCCTGGAAGAAAAACTTGGAAATGAAGTAGACAGTCAGAACAGCCAGGACAAAGTGCAGTAAATGGATGCAATTACATTAAAATGGCAGAATGGAACAAAATCCATTAGAATACATTAAATTTCCCCAGGACATTCAACTCATGATCTCAGGATAACTATACTCAAAGGAAGGATGTTCAGGGAGTACAGAGCTGCTGGTGTAGAGTTCATTGACAAGAATGGTTGAAAGCCACTTTAGGTACCCCAGAGGGAAGAAGAGTGGGGTATAAATAGGGTTGCCAGCCCTGGGTTGGGAAATAGCTGGAGATTGGGGGGGGGCGGGGGGGCAGTGATTCTGGCAGTGGAGTGAGGAGAGGGACCTCAGCAGGGTACAATGCCATAGAGTTCACCCTCCAAAGTGGCCATTTTCTCCAGGGAAACTGATCTCGTCTGGAGATCAGTTGTAAAAGCAGGAGATCTCCAGGCCCGCATGATTTGGGTGTGACAAGCCTTATCCATATATATGAAATATTGCTGCCTTGTTGGGGTCAACTGATTGATTCATGTATAGTATTTCTAAATTCACCATGAAAATTGATTTCCAGACTCCACTGGACATACTTATATCTTTATCAAACTACTCAATGAGGAAAGTGGTATACAGATGAGCAAGGTGGGATGTTTGTTGGCTTTAGTGACACCTCATCAAACATTAGTTAAAAGCCAGCAATTTATAGGTCGCCCCACCAATAACTCTGCATTTGTGTGAGCAGATTTTTTTAAAAATCCCCTCAATTAAGATCCCCAAACCATGACTGTGACAATGGGCCTATCAGATGCTAATTCTGCTCCCCCCATTTTCCATGGTAATGGTACACACTTCACTGCAGTATGGCTGGGAAGAGGCAACCAAGAGAAGTAATTCTGAAGCTGTGAAGAAAACAAGCCAGTATCCTTAAAAAAAACCTGTTTTAGCAGGAATAAGTACTGGGGGGAGGGGGTCAGTGTGATGGCACTTAATTGGCATAGAGCTTGCAGTGTGTGATCAGACAGACACATCAGGATGTAATTGGACTTCCTGTTAGATACAAAAGAACAAAGCACATGAAAGCTTATACCCAGAATTAAACTTTGTTGGTCTTCAAGGTACCACTGGACTCAAACATTGTTCTGTTGCTTCAGGCCAACATAACTACCCACCTGAATCTGTTAGACACAAAGTTTCATATCTTCATTAGCCTGTTAGGAGCCATTTTTAAAAAGAGCTGTTGGGCTGGGACACGAATTCTAAAAAACAAATCTCAAGCTTGTTGGTTCCTTTTGCCTGATGAAGCATTTTTTTCCTGGTTTCTCTGTTCATGCTGGTTTAGTTCTCAGACTGTGTTTAGGTTTGGTATTGACTCATCTGGCCTATGGCTTAGTGACTTACTATTTATGTAGAATCAATTATGAAGGGAAGGTTATACCAAGGGAGATTACTTGAAAAGATAAGATTTCACAGGACTAGCAAATGTCTTGTTAGATCCATTTTTTCTGAAGGTCTGGGTATTCTCTTGACTGCTCATCAGACAGCTTTGCCTGAGGCTTACAGAGTAAAACTGAACTTTTAAAAATTAAGACCTTTCTTTAGTGAGCAAGTTCTGGGACATCCCACAAAGTAGCCTTATGGAATCTGTGGAATGATATAGAAGTGGCTGAAGAGTCAGGGAAAAGTGATTTAAAATGAACACAAATACTTAAAGGGAAGTGAATATAAAATAAGATAGCTTTAGTTGTTCCAGATTAATTGACAGATTATAACAGATTAATTAAAGAGCAGTATTCACATTGTGATCCCAGGAATGCTTGATAGTACCATAGTTGCAAGCAACCTCTTTTAGAGAGATTTTGTGGGCCAGAAGTCTTCAATAATCCCCCTCCCCAGCTGTTCTTCAAGGATTGCAAGAAAGAAAGAAAGAAAGAAAGAAAGAAAGAAAGAAAGAAAGAAAGAAAGAAAGAAAGAAAGAGTCAGATCACTTGTACATATGTTAAATACCTCCTTAAATTAAGTCTGGACCTTGTATGAGATAATGGAATAGAAAATCTGGAGTGCAGTAAATTCTAAATAAGGGGAAATGTCTTGAAAGTCAGTGTTAATGCTTTCTTGATCTAAGCATAAGATCATTTTGAGAGTCCACTGAAAACATCAGAGGCTTGTAAAAAGATGGAATTGAGTCACAGGTATAAATATTTGGAGGGGCAACATCAGAAGGATGGTTTCCACATTAGCACAGAGGTGAACATTGCTCACACCACTCATTTGAAAAGTGGCAAAATGAGAGGGATTGGTAGGCCTTGTAGCTGGCACACTACAGGCTATTTAGACTGTAGACTGTTTCAGCTGTTCCTTAGCCTTCCCACCCATTTGTGTGCTGGCAAAGATGACCTGCACTAACTACCTTCATAAACCAGTCTTGGGGGCACGATCATATGCACAATTAGCCCCGCCATAGGCTCGAATGCTGGGCAGATTTAAAAGGCGCGATCAGACACAAACATCTGGGAAGCGCCCCGCACCCATCAGCAACCCATTTTGCTCCGCCGCAGAAGCAGAGTAAAAACACACTGGGGAAAATCCGATAGTAGACGGGTTGCGACGGACCATGGATGGAGTTTTCAGTGTCTGATCGCTTCAGCATGCTCTCATGGCATCAGGATGGTCTGATCAGGCCATCCCAACTCCATGCCATTGCTTCCCCCCCTCTCAGTATGCGCATCATCGCAAACTCCATAGGGAGACCTCAGTGTGGAGATGTGATTAATCAATTCCTTGTGTAAGCGCATTGGAAACAAACAGCAAGAAAACCAACAATCCAGACTCACCTGTGGTTGCATCTGATAACACAGTGGCGGGCTGTACCCGCAGCTTCCAAGGACTGTGTGATTGTGCAGCTTCGGGTCAAATTCTTCTGGAGGAAATAGCCTTACTCCCCCCCCCCTTATCTTGCACATGTGACCACCCCCTGAAATTTGATAGTTGCTTTGGAGCTGAATAGATTTTTTTTTTGTCAGGTTCTTCTTAAATTGGCTGGGAGAAGTTCCTCTTTCATCTACTTCCTTCTGCTCTGATTAAGGCAAGGGGTTTTGAAAAATAGGCCTCGTATCAATGACTACTAGGTTGGGAGGATTAGTGAAACTTATTTAGATCAGCAAGCACTTTGAAGGATCTGTGGATGGCTTGAGCTAACCAAACCAACCATTGTGGGTTGACTGACCCTAGGGCCTGCAGAGAGACCTTTTCCTTCTTGGTTCTCATCATCTGAATGCACACACTGACAAGAATAAGAGGGACACTGTTGATGTGCAGTATCTTCTCACACATTTGGGTGTGCAGGCAAGGCAAAGTGAGGTGTGGCTATATTGCTGGTGAATCTGTCAGGAAGCCTTTTAAGAAATCCACACTAATAAGATGGCATGAGTTAATCAGTTCACCTGCTTAATAATTTCTATAAGCCTTAGTGTAAGTGAAATGGATGTCTTCAGGTGTGTTTGAGTGTGTGGTAGCAAAGCAAAGCACTTTCCAAAGAAGCAGTGGTAAAGGAAGTATGGATTGCTTGTATTTTCTCTTCCCCTTGTTAGCCAAATTGCCATGTGTTGTCAATTATACTGGGGAGTGTAAGAGGTATTACAAGGCAATAGGCAAGTAATGGAGCAATCACCAGTGTATACAGGGGTCCCGCTTGTATCCGGATTTCCAGAGACAGACTTAGAGGCTGAACTCAGTATAGAATGGTCTTGTTTACTGAGGATGTATCACAAGCATACAATATCTTAATTACACACACAAGTATACAGATCCAGGAAAGTTAGATAGAGCAAAATAGCACATTTGCTTGAACTGGATAATCGTTGGTGGGTAATACTTTACCTGGCTTCGATGAAATGAAGCAAGTCTCAGGAAGAATGGGATGGGGGTGACTGTAAGGTGAAAGGTTCATGTCCTGGCCAGCAGAAACACGTGGGGACTCTAGGAGCGCTAACCCAAGAGTCGCGTGAGGGTATGGAGGTAGGGAGAAGAGAGAGTACAAAACTAGCATTGGGTGTCTTCTTTTATAAGGGTCTTGAGAGGTGGGCTAGGCTTGGCCACTTCCCTCTGGCACACCTCCTGCTGGTCTGTCCCCGAAACTGTATTAATTGGTGCTGGAGTTTAGGCATGAAAGGTCTAAGGGGGGGTGTAGGGTCAATGTTTTATCTTACTAAACACTGGTCTGGGCAGTGGCATCTGCCGGGATTATGATTCAAGGGTGAGAGCCATAGTTCTTGCCATTTCCTGATTATCTTGCATCTGTAGTTTCGACTGGGCGCATAGATTAGGATAGGGAGAAGGATGTTGTCTGTATGCAAAGGACAGGGCTCGCCATGGAGTCTGCGGACTTTGTCTTTCCTTGGTTGATGAGTTAGTGTGATTAGAGGACTGGTCCATCTTACAGTGGTAAGAGGAAAGGTGGCCCCCAGGAACCATTTACACAGCATTTTACAGGAAGGCTTTTCTTCTTTTGTGCTTGCAGTTCTGGGTCACTCCACATCCCAGTCCCTATTTACACAGGACGTGAATAGGGAAGATTCCTTTAGAGTTTAGAAGAGATTTCTGATGAAAAAGCAGCCTGGGGATGCTGGGGCTGTGGAAGGAAAGTAGAACCCTTTGAGCTTGAGTGATGTCATTAAGGGGCTCCACTGTTTTTATATCCACGTATCCAATACACTTCCCAAATAGTTCCACTAGATGTTTCTTGACAACTGAAGCAGTTCTCCAGGAAGGTACAAATCATTTAAACGTGCAGATTTGTAAACAGATCTTATCTGGCTGCCAGACAAATTGGGAGGGAGCCATTCTCTCCCTCTCCCTCCCCCTCTCCTGTTGCTGTAGAGGTAGCTTAGCCAACCCCTCCCTCATAGAACAAACAGCTGGTTGCTTATCACAGCTAGCAACAGCTGGGTTCTTATCATGGCCAGAGGCAGCTTGAGTATTGTTAAAGTCGCATGCTCCATTTAGCAACTCATCCAACTTGGAGTGCAGCAAATGAAGCTCTTTAAAAATAAACTCTACTGTCCTTGCAGTAAGCAAAAGGAGGTTATCTGAGACCTCATTCAGTGCTTCAATATTGTCCCCACTTGTTGTAAGTGGAGGGATTTCATCTCCCTCAGACACTGTTCTTACAGGTGGGCTCTGTGGAGAAAGTTCTATCAGATCATCTGCAGTCTCCACCAAAGGAGCAAAGCGATTAAAAGTTAAAAATGGGGAGAGTGCATTACGAGAGGATGAAAAATAGTCTCCAGTCTTGGCTTGCTTAGTGGCCGGTGGAGAATCAGCCTCCATCTCTCTCCCCCACTTTTGGAGCTTCATTTCCAGTTGGCTCAAGGTAAGTTTGTTGCTATATTGTCATATAAGCCGGACAGCGGAAGACCAGAAGATTGCAATAAGAGCTCACAGTTCATAAAATATGCTGTAGTAATTGCACTTAAGAACAGAAACAGCTGGCACACAGAAAGGGATGAAGACTCTCAAAGGAAAACTTCCCAAGGCTAGAACTCTTCCATATGTCTTTCAACTTATCACAACAATACTAAAAAATAGAAACTTGAAACAAGCTGCAACAAGCCACTGTTTTAAAAAAAGCAATTATGCTGCCTAAAAACCAAGCAATAAATTAAGATAAGATAGTAAAATTAGGAGATAACTTGCATAGTGTTAAAAGTCAGAGCAGCTGCCTCAGCGCTATCTTGGGGAGCCTCTTCCTTTTTCTGACATCTTTAAAGGACCTTTCGCATCTGTATAGAATAGGGAGTTTCCTGATAAGGTGTGATATCTAACACAGCTCTTGGCTCCCAACAGACATCCTTGTGCCTGATGCCTGGCAATACAAAGGAAGATGCTGTTTGGGAACATCCAGGCCTCTGAGATGTTTTTTTTATGCATGGTATCAGGCTATAAATGTCCTTCAGAGTAGCTAGCCAGAATAGTTTCATTTTCAGGCACATTCCAATCTCCTGCTTCCTGAGCAAATTTTAAGGCTTTTGGTACAGACAGCATTGGTTTCTAAAATCCTACCTATTTCTTGTTGCGTAATAAGCTACCTTATTTCATTACTCTTACCAAACTAGATTCATTCATTAAAGAATTAACATATGTCCATTACACAGCTACTTTCATGCATGCATGCATATATGTCAGAGATATAACAGAGAGGAGTGACAAGGGAAAATCAGAAAATTCATTGATCCTGCGTCCTACAACCTTCTGGGTGAAGTCACCACTTCAGAGTTCACTCACAGCATGGCTTGTAAAAGGCATTTAAAGAGAATGTGTTGCGGCTTGGAGAAGGTGTTTGAAGGGATTGCCATCCCTTTAACCACCTTCTGGATGAACTTGCTGCTTCAGAGTTCATTTACAGTGCAGCTTGCAAAAGACATTTAAAGGGACTGTGTTCTCTTTAAATGCCTCCCCCCATTGGAAATAATGGAGCATGGGGGCACCTTCTTTTGGGGCTCATAGAATTGGACCCTATAATCAAATCGTTTTGATACTTGGAGGAGATGTTGAGGAGAAGCACCAGCAGCTATGCTGCAAATTTGGTGCACTTACCTCAAAAAACAGCCCCCACAGAGTCCCACATACCCCTGGATCGATTCTCCATTATACCCTACAAGTGGTGCCCACCCGTGATACTCGTGGAGGGGGGGAATCTCATATCACACACACACACTTTCTCCCCAGGCTCCCCTGCAGCTGCCAGCTGCCACTGTTCCCCCCCACCCTGGGTGGCTTATTTGGAGCTGCTCCAGATGGCCTCACCAAGGCTTCTTCCCCCCCTTCCTCTCTTGGTGGCTTGTCCAGAACTGCTCTGGACAGGCTGAGCTCGCTGAGGCTTCCTTCCCCCCTTCCTTCTCTTGGCACCGAGGCTCCCTCAACACATACCTAGGCAACAGCACCTGGGCTGTAGGAGACTGACCCGGCACAATGGAGCCTCGGGGGAAGCAAGGAAGCTGCCGGTGAGGCAGCAGCCAACCAGCAAAGTGATGCCACACAGCCCGATCCTCCAACCAACCAGCCGGGCCAAGCCAGGCCACGGAGCAGGTGGCATCAGGACCTTGAATCACTGTGCAAGGCTGTGACAGCGGACCTGAGTGGGCCATTAGCTGGAGCATTGGTGGGAGGAGACCAGGGCTGGCTGGTGGCCCCTCCCCAAGGGAAAGATGGAAGGGGTGAGGGGCGGCCGGGCTGACAGCTGTGCTCCGCATCCTCGCCACTAATTCCAAACAAATGAGGCTGGGAACAAACAGAAGAAATGGAGAGGAGAAGGCAGTGTTGAGGAGAAGTTCCTGGAGCTTCCTCACACAGCCCGCCACAGTTTCCAAGGGTAAGTCCATTCTCTGCACAGGGACGGTTTTTGCTGTGGCAGTTGGAGCAGCAGACAGGAGGGTTAGTGACATGGTGGCTTCCCTTGCGCTGTTCCCATGCCTCAGTGAGTGAGTGCCCTGCGCATGCCCAGAGCAAGCGGTTGCAGCTTTTTGGGGAAGTATCCCATCTATATTTTTTCAAATTTTAAGATTTTTCTGCACACCTGGGGATTGCCCCAAATGTGCAGGAAAATCTCTTTGCCCCCTAGGTGCCCCCAATGTGCGGATTTAGATATCCACACACAGGGGGTGCCTTGGCTATTAGATATATAGATGGGGACCATTGACTATAATGGTCCCCACAGGATATAATGGACCAGGAAAAAAACCAGGAATCCCAAATATTTATTGAAACCAAATACTGGTATTGGGATTCAGGAATATCAGGAAATACCGATATTTTTTGGGTTTAATATACCGAAACCCAGAAAATACTGGGGTTACTTTTGTAAACCCCTAGTTGGCAGTATTTGATGCCCCCCCTCTTTAGTAAAGCAATACTAAACTGAGTTACAACTTCTTTAGCTAATTGAAATCAGTGGATTCAGAAGGGTGTAACTCTGCTTAGGACTGCACTGTTAAAAAGTATTCCATATTGCAGGATCTCATTGCAGGAAATGTATGGGACATTTCTTTTAACTGTAATGCAAGATATAACTATATTTATACCAGTGTAACTTAATTATTTGAAAGACAACAGAGAACTATAATTCTCACTTATCTTGGGGGGAAAGTTACATTATATATAAAAGTAGAAGGTCTTTGCCAGTGATTTTTATTGCATTGAAATGGTAGGAATGTCTTATGTAGAAAGTTGTAGCTTTCTTCATTAAGAATGGAATAAATTACCTTTTCCTCTGACCATTATTGGCGAGTCCGGTTAGTTTTTCATCTAATTTATTTATTAAATTTATTCATTAAATTTATACCCCACCCTACCTTGTAAACGGGTTTAGTACTTCACATTTTCCGTTGGAATGCTTTTATATACCATTTATAAATGTAAATGGCTATTCCATTTAATTTGATTATGCTGACATAAAAACCTAAAAGTGTCCCATTCTTCCTTTGCAATGGCTGAAGACTGAGAAATTTGTTGCCTTGAAAAGTTTGGTTTCAGCATTAATTTATTTTGAAAGTGTTTTACAACCAACTATATATATTAAACAGCTTGCATTTCTGATGCTTATTGGTACATGTAGGTGGTGCTTGATTTCTATTTAGAAGGTGTTATGTGACATCTCTGGAGAGCTAGTTTTGCTGTGTAAAAACAATTAAATGGGAATGTGTGGAGACAAAGAAAATCTACCATCAATGAGACAACTCAGAATATAAATAAGAACTTTGGAAAAAAGCAGATGTAGGGATGGGACCCATAGCCCAACAGTTTCAGTTATCTCTGTACTGTCCTATTTGCTGTCAGCTGTGTCTTACATTTGAGTGTACTTGGTTTGTGAGCTGGTCTGTGCAACCATCCTGCTTGGAGGGGCTGTTTTTGTTTCGTGCCTATACAGCATCCATCTGCTTCTGTATAATGGGTCATCATACAACTTGCCAAAGTGAAAACCTATCACCCTTTGCACTAGAAGGTCTGTACTAGTTACTTGCCTCTTACCAGTCACAATTCAAAGCACTGGTATTCACCTGTAAAGCTTTGAATGGCTTGAGACTGAAGCACCTGAAGGCCTGAATTCTTGTGTACTGTCCAGCTTTCCAGTATTGACTGGTCAAAGACTGTAATAATAAACTGACTGACTAAATTCTGTGTGGCCCTGACCAGTGACAGGGTCTTTTCATGGGGTGCCTCTTCCCTCTCAAAGCTTGCCTGATGCCCATACCATTAGCTTTTACAAGCCAGGCAAAAACATTTCTCTTCAACCATGCATTTAATTAAAATTTTAGTCCATCTTTTTGCTATTTTATGTCTCTTGCCCCACTTTCCTTGCAATTCTTGTTTCTGTGGCTGCTTTTAGATCCTGATGGGCCACTTTTGTTTTTTTCTGTGTTTAGACAAACTAGGCCTACAGGAGAACCATGAACTACAGGTTAACATTGTGATATTTGAGTTATAATACTCTTAAATGGGGTAACATATTGCACCTTATGCTGGAGAAAGTGATAGCGATCATTTGTTCAGAAATTAAAGGATTTCGAATTCCCAATAGAAGTGCCTGAATAAGCAGCAGTGATCCATGTTTTGCTAGGTGTCCTTGTGCTCTTGTAGAATGAGCAGAATAGCACACATGAGGTCTAATTGAAACAGATCACAGCTTGGTACTGCGTGAATGAACTCTGAAAGAGCTTCAGGCTCACTTGCACAAGTCAAGGCTTATAGAGGGCCCACTCTGAATGGAGATGCTGAGTTGATCACTCATTTGCCTGGTGGCAATACAGGAAATAGAGCAGAAGAGAGTCCCATATACTGTGACATTGTAAGGGCTTCAAGGACAATCCCTCAATTCCTATTGGGAGGAGCACTAGAGCCCTGATATGTTTACACTCATATTGATTTTATTTTATGAACTTGCAAACCTAGTGGCTTTTGAAGTGGTTACTAGTAAAACAATCCTCTACAGAAAACTATAAGTTGCTAGCAGCATGAAATTTAAATTAAAATATAACTGATGCATAAAAGTCAATATAAAACATCTGATTCACAAAAAAGTAGGTAAATTAAACCATTCAAATGAACTGAAAGTCAGAGTAACTAGAAAGTCTTCGGCTGCGGTCACACACTAAATAATCCACTTTCAATGCACTTTCCAACTGGATTTTGCCAGTTCACACAGTAAAATCCAGTTGGAAAGTGCACTGAAAGTGGATTGAAAGTGGATTATTTAGTGTGTGTAACTGCAGCCTTCATTTTATTTTTGTAACTGCTTAGGGATTGTGTCTGAACCAACCCACTTTCCAAAATGATGCTGGACTTTTAGGGGGGGAATGATTGATATATTTCAGTGTACAGCTGTACAATGGCCCATGTATTATGCAGTTCTTCCATTTCCTAAAAAAAGGAAGTCAAATCATACTGGACACAGAGCAGGTCTTCCTTGGTGGCAGCACCATGAGTTTAGAACCAGCTGCTTAAAAGAGGGCTCACAAGGCACCACTGCATTATTAGTGAAGTTTAGAGAGAATACCTTTTTGTTACTCCAGATATTTTAAACAATGTGCAGTACTTGCTCATGCCTTCTTTATACAGTTAAATATAGCACATACCCAATTTCTGCTCCAGCTGATTTAAACTGTCTCCTCAAAGTCAGACAAAATAAAATTACAGCAACAATTTTGAAATATTTCTTAATCCAAGTCAGGGCTCTTTTTGTAGAAAAAGCCCAGCAGGAACTCATTATCATAATAGGCCACACCCAACACCAGAAACTCATTAGCATATTAGGCCACACCCCTACCAGCACAGTTCATTAGCACATTAGGATGCACCCTCATGTTACCAGAAGTGTGGTTATCCAGCCACACCCACCTTTTGCCTGTTATTCTGTTTACCTTGTTTGTTGTCAAAACCCAGGGCCTTTTTTTGTAGCAGGAGCTCCTTTGCATGTTAGGCCACACCCCCTAATGTAGCCAGTCCTAATGAATTTCTGCTGTTGGGTGTGGCCTATTATGCTAATGAGTTCCTGCTGGGCGTGGCCAACTTGGGAGCCAGCCGGAACTCCGTTCCTGTGCGTTCCTGCCCAAAAATAGCCCTGATCCAAGTGATAGCTAATCTATTTTTCCAGGTTGCCTAAACTGTGATAAATCCTGAGAATTGTGATGGAGATAACTGATGTATAGGTTGCTGGATTTGCTTTCATTTTCTGGAAACATTTTACTCTTTGGAGCTTCGGTAACCACATGGACTTTTTGTTCCCAATAATGGTTCAATGTACTGCAGAGCATGTAAGGAGAAGGGGGAACGAGACAGGATTCTTCTGTAGGGAGATGGGTTGTACCATATGTTTAAACTGGGGTGTGAACCAACATGTTGCGCTACAGGGCTGGGGTTTTTTGTTTTGGTTTGGTTTTATCCCCTAATCCATACAAATGATTTCAAGAGGTAATGGGTAGTTCACCTACCAAATTTCAAACTACTACTTCTATTACCATGCAAGCTCTTATTTTACCAAATTAAACATTGTACCTTCACTCCTGCTCTGCCACCTTTGTGCTGTGAAGAAGGGGGCATAGTTCCTCGGATGAAGAACATTGGAATGCTCTAAACAAAGTTTCAAAACAAATCAAATGGCAAATTTCATAGTGAAATGCTATTCATAAAAACTACATGGCTCGTTTTTGCTTTCTTTCTCTCTCTTTTTTAAAAAAGTCAACATCTTTATTTTAGATTTTGCAATTCAAGCAACTTTCCTGATTTGGATTTTTCCCCCAGTAAGCCCTTGTTTTTAATTGGCATATCATGAAATACATTCATTAACATTTACCTTGAACTAAAATAATATTGTCTATGATTTTCCACTCTCAGAACTGTTCATCATATTGAATGTTCATTCCATAAGTCTAACAGAGAGAAAATGATATTTGCTATACCAATACATATATAGCAAATGCTTCAAAATTAATATACG
This sequence comes from Gekko japonicus, assembly GCF_001447785.1. NCBI lineage: Eukaryota > Metazoa > Chordata > Lepidosauria > Squamata > Gekkonidae > Gekko > Gekko japonicus. The sequence continues at coordinate 678,385 of NW_015159718.1, forward strand.
AAAAAAATTAATAAATGAATGGTGAAACTAGAGATTTTGCATGTTTTCAGGAAGGAGTTTCTTAGCATATGAAAAGTTTCCCCATTCCTCTTCTTATTTATATTTGAAATATGTGCAACATGAAACATGTGCAAATGGATATAGTTTTCAGAATATGGTTGGACACATGGCAATACTTCTAGTTCTTATCCAATGTTGTTTTATTGTTGTTTTCTAACAGTGCTATCCTAAGCAGAGTTCCACTCTTCTAAGTCCATTGAAGTCAATCAGTATAACTTTGTTTAGAACAAAACTTGAAGCTTGAAGGGCATAAGTGTGCTTAGAATTGCACTGCAAATATCATATGAAGTTCTGAATCATGGGGGAAAAGATTATATGCCAAAATTGAATCTACATTCCTTCTAGCTTCTTTCTCTGCTCTTCCTGCAATTTCTCTGTCATTTACCAGGACAGCTACCATTTTCTGAGCTATACTGTAAAGTATCTCAGTCTAGGGAACTCTCAGATGAACTCTGCATTAAAAAGGACCACCAGTTTGGCAATATTCTGCTTCAAAAAAGTGTACTGCATCTATACAGAAATGTCATCACTGTTGTCAACTTCTTGTTTTCACAGCTCATCATGTTAAAACTGGAACTTGTGAAGTGGTGGCTCTCCACCGATGTTGTAATAAGAACAAGATAGAAGAAAGATCACAGACAGTCAAATGCTCCTGCTTTCCTGGGCAGGTAGCTGGTACCACTCGAGCAGCTCCTTCCTGTGTTGATGGTGCGACATACTATGTTGTTTGTTCTTCCCTCAGCTGTTATATTCTCCTGAGTTCTGCAAAACTTGCCTTTCATTCAAGCCTATGTTGATAATGATAAGAATGATGTTGAGAGTTCTTTTTTGAGATATACCCAAGATGAATGATAGCTGGAAATTTAAAAATGAATTGCTGGGCCTGTTTCTGCATGGAGCCTCTTGAGAAGCATGATTTTATGTAAAAATCTGAATGCCTGTAGTGTTGTGTCAAATTCATTTTTAATACAGCTCCCAAAGCTACATCAGCACATTTGTTCCGTGCAGTGTGATTTCACACTACCTTCATGTTATTTTTGCTACCAAGATGCAACATAATGAGACAGAGGATTTTTAAATCTCTTTCTTTTAGTCAATTTAGCTAAACGATTTCTTTACATTCCATACAGCAGTTAGAAAGCCCTAGGGAAGGTGCAAGTATCTCTGACTAATTTGCACATTTACTATGAAGAGTTGTGAATCCCCCCCCCCCAATTTTGCATTGTCAGCTGTCATAGAAGCAGTACTAGAGTCAAAGAGCATTTTTTCTGCATACTTCTTCACTAGTTAATATTTGCAGACTACTTGAGAAATACAGTTGAAGATAAAAGGGGGAAATGGACCAGGGAAAAGAAGTTGGATCGCTAATAAATCTGAGATTGTTCTGGAAGACTTTTAAAATAGTCTAAAAGAAAGCACATGTTTGTAGATAAATTGAAATTTGCAATACCAAGACAATTCACTGGCCTTACAGTTGAATGACTTTCTGATACAAATTCAAGTAAACCAATGAAGTTATCATTTTAGCTTGTATTTATAATAATACTTGTATTTACAATATTTTTACGTATTCATTTTTTTAACCGTGTATGGCTTTGCTACTGTTTGTCTTGATAATTCAGCTATTTCTAAGGAATAATAAAATTAGTGTCTATTTGCATTTCTTCCTCTGCTGTAGCTTCTATAGTAGAACAAAAATGGTGGTGTCAAATGCAACCATGCCTTGAAGGTGAAGAGTGCAAAGTCCTTCCAGATAGGAAAGGATGGAGTTGTTCTTCTGGAAATAAGGTGAAAACAACACGGGTAGGTATAGTATTTATATGACATCTGGTTGAAGTGCTCAAAACAAATGCTGGACTGTGTAGACCTTTGCTTTTGAAGTATGCTCAAACAATTAGATGATGATAATGATGACAATGATATTTGCAGTTTCTGTAATCCAAAGAAAATGTAGTCCCTTCAAAGAGGTTAAAATCTCACAAGTCAACTGATATGTGGGGAAGAAAGTCCAAAGGAAATGAAATCCTGGTTCCCATTTTAAGTCATAGTGAGACTTGATTACATTTAAAAACTGTATTTTGCACATTCATAGAAGTAGTCTTTTGTTTAATACTACTTCACAAATTCCAGAGATTAATACTGGTAGTAAATAAACTGAATTTATCTCTGGCTTAAGAAGGAAGTGATCTAAAGAAAAAAAGGCACGCTGTTCTTGCCTTAATGTCTGGACAACTAATTTAGTATAAAAGCCATTGGTTATCTAATTAACTTAACTAATTAATTTATACTCCACTGCACATATGTAATGCTTTGTACATATGCACACTAGAAATCTAAAACTCAGTTTATATATTTAAATGTCATTACAGTTTTATAGATCCTGTAGAATTTTTTATATATATTTCTTGCCTAATTTCCCCAAATTCTTCTGTTTAACTCAAATCAAAAACAAATTCATTGAGAATCACATAAAGACTCGGCAGTATAAAAGTATGAATGTGGCTCATCAAGTGACATAATCCATAGATGCTAATGCATAACATAAAAGCAAAAGTAGTCAAAAGACACTTTATACATTGTTCAATAGCCCCAAAAGAACTAAAGTTCATACTCACTTTTAAGACCTTGTTGATCTAATTGTCAAAATTCGAAAGAACTCATAGAGATTGCACAGAGAACCAGTATTATAAGAAAAATATCTTCCTTTTGATTGGACTCTTTTATTTGACAGATGCTTATGTACTAAGGAAAAACAATGGTAGTGAAAGGGCACTGGAAATCCAGCATGATTACAATGTATGAAGGATTTATCAAAAGAAACAATGCTTGATCAAAGACAACCAACTGTTCTAAAAGACATAATTCTAGTGGTGATATATGAGAGAACTGATTCAATTATACCATAACAAACATAGCCTGTCCTCACTAAACAGTGCTTTTGGAGCTCTTCCCTGACAGAAGGTCTAACTATGAGTGAGCACATGTCACAACCCAAACTTGAGTCCCCATGAACCACTGCTCCTCTGCCAGCTCAGTGGTGTTTAGACCTGTTGGTTCCTGAGGCTCTGAGTGCACAAAAAAACAACTCTTTCCTAAAAAATTAGAAAAGGTTTATTAAGAAGAAGATAAAGAAGAAGAAAAGATTGGGTTTATACCCCGCCCTTCACTCAGAGCAGTTTACAAACTCCTTTCCCTTTCCCTCCCCACAACAGACACCCTGTGAGGTAGGTGGGGCTGAGAGAGTTCTTTAAGAACTGCCCTCTCAAGGATAGCTCTGACAGAACTATGGCTTGCCCAAGATCATCCAGCAGCTGCAAGTGGAGGAGTGGGGAATCAAACCCGGTTCTCCCAGATTAGAGTCCGCACACTTAACCACTACACCAAACTGGTTAAACAACACAGAAAAGAAACCCATTAGGCAACACAGCCTGTTTTGTCAAATACCAAAAAAAGCTGACTCTCTTTTTAGTACATTAATGCCTGTGTTAGGCTAGCATAGTCACAAGTTATCAGGATCCAGAGCCCGTGACTTGAACACTTCTCCAGGGTACCTCACAATCTGTTCCTCTGTCACATAAATCATGAAGTCAGACCTGAATCTTAATCTCTAAATCTGTTATAACCTATGGCCCCCTGGCATCAGATGACCTCCCCACCCAATCAGGAGCCATAGTCAGGAAAACTCTCTGAAAGGATGCATCATTGCACTTGCCCCCCCTCCCATCTTGAACACCAGGCTGTAAAAAAAAAGGCCATTTGCTATACTCTCAGCTCTGCCTTGTGAAAGATAAGAGCCCAACAAGTTAATTATGGGCACCTACAAAGCTGAACTGCATCCACTAATATTCCCATTAACCCTTTCAAGGGAGAAGACTGGGCATTTTTCTTCACAGTACTCATGAGTAATTCATGTACAACTGGCAATAGAAAACCCACAAAGAGCAGACCAGTTAACCAAACTATAGTTAAACCTTGCATAGATCTCTAAACATATCTCTAAACAATTCTATTTCATGAAATTGAAACAAAACCACAATTAAAAACAAGTACAAAACTACCACTTTGAAACAAAGAATTGGATCCTATAACTCCCTTGTGCTAAGCTGCATCCTACAACTGCATTCTGTTAAGAATTTCTTTCATGGCAAAATACTTATTCCAATATAGAAATGTAGAAAAACTTCTTCAGATGGAGAAAGTCTCTATTTTCTGTTGTTGGACTTCCAGAGGAACTGGTTGACCACTGTATGAGACAGGATGCTGGACTCGATGGACCACTGTTCTGATCCAGCAGGGCTCTTCTTATGCTCTTACGAGAAGTGGCCATGGGGATGGGCTCTGGTGTGGGGGCATATATCACAAGCCCCCTGGCTAGAAATTTTTTGTGTTGGGGGGGCAAATTGGGGGAAATTTGATTAGCAACTAATCTAATTAGCCCAACCCTGCTGCAAAGTGATGTACAGAGCCTTCATCCCACATCCTGCCCACTCGCAATGGGCTCCACCTGCTAGCTGCCTCTCCCTGGCGAGCCTCTTTGCCTCTTGAAATAACTGTGCCACAAACAAAACAGTCACCCAAAAAGGTGGCCCGGTGAGTGTTCCATTCAAACCCAAATGCCAGGGTGAGGAGTAGGGTACCTCAGGTTATTTCCAGAGTGAGACCAATGCGGACCCCTTTCCCCCATCTTATTTTCACCACAGATTAAGAATGGGAGTGAAAAATTTCTGAACCATCTCAAGATTCTTTCTCCTCCTCCTCATGGGTGAACCCCTCCTCCTCTTGCTCGTTCGCTCCTTAGCTAGGAACAATTTGGTGTCTCCAAAAAGAGGCACCAAATTGCAATGTAGACAGCCAGATGTGGAGCTTGCTGCCAGCGGGGGAGGCCTGCCCCCTCCCTACCAACCACTTTCTGTGTACAGCACAGCCTCGCTGCTGGCAGTGAGCTCCACATCCGGCACAGTGATTATCACCAGTCACCCCAGGCTCCCCGCTCATGGGACTGGCAGGGGAGGTGGCCAGGAGGGAGCATTGTCTCAAGGGTCCCCATGGATACAGGCCTGATCCACCAACAGATCCCCTCATAGCCTCCTCAATGGAGCAGAAATGTTCTGGAATTGCCAAGAATAAAAAGACCAGAGGAAGTTTCAGCATCTGATGGACATGTTGCATCCATGCCCCAAAATCTTCTCTCAGGAGACTTTACAGCCACACATCAAGACATCCTGTGTGCAGCCAGCTTCTCAGGAACAATCCTGCAAAGATTCATCACCTTTGTTAGCAGGTAGCTGGTAGCAGCCAACTGGCCTGTAAATTCAATCTCAGCTGTCTTCTACAGCATTCCAAGAGTGCTGGTGACCCTGGAGAACTGGGAGTGGGTGGCTGGCCTTCACCTGCTGAATTACAACTGGAGGGTGGAGGTGATTCTGAAACAACTTTCACCTGCAAGTCAGGGAATGCCTGCACCTCATTTCCTTCAGGTGTTAGTGTTAAGGGCATGCTCAATAGAGCTAAGTGCCCTCTTTGTGCTTTTCCTACCACTAAAGTGCCATTCTGGTCACTCTGCCATCTCCCATGCTGTGTGCCTTAAAATAATAATAATAATAATAATAATAATAATAATAATGCTTTCGATTTATTAATCACTTTCCCCACGAGTGGGCTCAAAGTGATTTACAGTTACACTTTTAGACAGGGGACTAACAATGTTTCATAGGGGGTAGGAAAGACAACATATAATTCATTTTTAATTGCACACGCCGTAACTGCACGGTGGAAACGTCTCTGGCTTGGATCAGTCATGTCCCAAATGGCTGCGTCGACCGGCTTGATGACGTTGGGGCTTCAGGACCCATATGTCGTATCGCCACACTGCCACCGCCTGGCCGGAGCATCCCACTGCAGGGATTTTTGTAGCTGAGTAGTTTCTTCTGCCTTCCGATCCCAACCAACAGCTAACACCTTCCCACAGGGGAGTTGGTGTGCCCACCCTCTCTAAGGAGTGGTTCCCATTTTATCTACTCACCGAGGCTTTCGAATCGCTGGGTGGACAATGAGCTGGGGACAACAGGCTGGCTGCTCATACCAGCGCAGGGCTTGAACTGACACAGTTTGGATATTAAGGATATACCCACTGTGCCACCGCTCCCCTTTTTGTTGGGGGGGTACCAATGAGTTCTGGGGTATCCTGGGTGGGGGTTTTGTAGGGCTGGAGTAGCAGTGATTGGGTGCTGGGGAAGAGGGTTGGCTGCTTCAGGGTAGGTGATTGGTTGCATTGGTAGTTGGCATCCTGTGCTTCTCCTGGCCTTTTGGGTGTGGCCATGCCAGTGGGAGACCACTCAAGTTTTTGGCATACAAGGGTGCCTATGGGCTACATTGTGTTTTTTACTGGCATCACTTTCCACTGCTGATGATAGGCATCCCCGGGTTGAAATGGCTTATGGAGCCGACTACTTTCTGCCATGCCTCCTGACCCACCCACTTCCATGCTGGTGAAGGGACCTATGCCACTGATCCACTGATGGATGGCCTCTGTGGGGCTGCAGTGGTGGCTGAGAGCAGCAGGGCAGTGCTAGGGCATTGTACCAGCTACAATGGTGTATCTCCAAAATATACCAATATAACAGCTAGCTGGTCACCCCATTTAGGATTGCACTGTCAGTGAGGCCCGTGAAGTTCATCATGAAAGATTGTGTGTTCCCAGCATGCATTTGTATAATATTTGCATATTATTTTAAGTGAAATTGGTTTCCCTGTAGGAAAATGGTAATAGATCAACCCTTATACTTAGCTCATTATTGTGTTGAGCCCAATCTTTTATGCGCTACTTAACAGCAGCTTTCCAGTGGGGAGAAAGCTGGAGTCCTTTGTGGGAAGATGCAAGTGATCAAATTTAGCAATATCTTACATGGAAAGTGACTGTTCTACCCTCTTTGTAAGAATTCCCAATACAGAGAAACAATGATACTTTCATATTATGATTTACAAGTGGCACATTATTGGACCTGCATGAAATCTTGGTTTACCAAAGGGATCTAACCCATAATTAACTATTCAATGCCCCAAATATACGGTAGAGACCACAGAGTTCATCATGCATTTGGAACCATCACAGAATTAGCTTTATGTGTTTTACAATGCAATCCTTAAAAAGATTTACACCCTTTTAAATCCATTGAAATCAATGGATATAAATCTATTTACAATTGTACTTAATATTGCTATTCTAATCTGAGTTACACCTTTAACTGGGACTAACTATACAGTTAGGATTGCACTGTTAGTACTATAAAAGCCACTGTGGCTTAGGAAAAAGTGGTCATTTGAAGACACCTAAGAGCTTTTCATCTGTTAACGAATGTTGCTTGTCTTATGCTTTGATCATTTAGTCTCCTCCATGTATTTTAAAACCTTATGGATATTGATAGGAAGATGAAAGATAGTGCCAGCAGATTATGTTTGACCCTTATCCAATATCTGAGGGAAATGAAACAGGGAGAGTTCTCTGTAAAACTGAACTATGCCTGAAAGAAACTGAAACTGCTCTGTCACAAAATTCAGATTTGATGTATCTTAACACCCCACAAAATTCAGATTTGATGTATCTTAACCCCCCCCCCCCCCAAAAAAAAACACCCCATTACAGAGAAGGTGATAATTGGTTTTTTTTAAAAAGTGTAATTGTCTGGTGCTGACAGTGGTTGCAGTAGTCCATGGTTCCCATTTCTTCTGTTAAGATTATCTCGATTTATTTGCCAGTTTAGGGGTGGGGGTGGGGGGGAGGATGGACACGTCGGAACAGAAGGGGCTGGGAATGAGTCCCTGGATCTAGAAGTGAAATTTATCTTTAGCCAACGCTGATATTAGTGTCAGTGAAGCAGATATAGTGCCCCATGATCTGTCCTCCTCTGACTTATTACAAGTACATAAGCACTTTCGGCAGCTGCAAAGAAAAAAAATAGTACAGGTTCTTCTCTTTTGTTGGCAAAAATGAGAGAAGTATTGCTCTCTTGCTAGCTTTCCCCCTTTGAGGTGTCTTGCTTTCTCAGTTTCTTCTCACAAATAAGGCTGTAGCTTGGATAAAGCTAAAATTTGTCAATGACACATCTTTTATCTCAAAAAGGTTATAGATTAGATCCTGTGGGACAACACATTAGAACAACAATGGAATTGCTCTCTCATTTAGGGTGCAGTTCTCAAATGAATTGATTCAGAATAGCTGTTGCTGATTTTAGGGGAGGGCACTCCAGTAAAAGCAATTTGAAGATTACAAAAGGTTATGTTTGTGCAACAATGTCTAAAGCTGGAATCCTGTGTGCCCTCTTTGAAGCCACTTAGGAGTCAGCCAAAAACTAGAAGTCAGAAGAAGCCAGAGGTCAAAGCCAGAAAATGAAGCAGAACTGGAGTGACACATCAGAAGGGCAGACAATACTCTGTCAATGTCTGTGCCACTTAAAGATGTACTTCATGTGTAATGCAGAAGACTAGGCAGGAAGCATATACAGGATGTTCTGTGCCACAGAGTATCAAGGACAGGGAAAACCAGGTGCTGAGGAAGGCATCCAGATAAGCAGGGAAGGAGAATGTGCAGGCAGTAGCTTTGAAGAGGAAGGCTTCAGTACACGTAGGAGTTAGGTAGATCACTTTAGGGCAGGAAAGTGAAACAAAATAATGATACAGAAGATTATAGGGGGAAAATGACTTTTCACCCTGCCAGAGTAGTTCCATGGCTAAGCAGGCAGGATTCCTGTTTAAACCACAAGAGGAATGAGTTTCTTGCCTCACAGCAGGCTCAGCGAAAGTCTTCCATGTCATGAACAAGCAGTTTGTTAGAAATTAATGACTAATACAAGTTAATTGCAGTCAAATCCTCAAAAAACTACTCAGAATTCATGTGGCTATAAATTTTATGAATAAATGTAACTTTTTAATGAATTTTAGCTGACTCATGAATAACTAGGAATGTGCTTCCAGAAATTCACAAATCAAAATGTAAACCAAATCATTTCTATTCATCAATATATTTAATATACCAAATTGCTGAAAATCATGACAGCGGGTGTATTAGGAAATGACCATAATTTTGGCATCTTACCGTCTAATTGTCAAAATTACACTGGATGAGAATAACAGAAAGACAGCAAGTGACTAAGCAGATACAGTAACTGAAAGGGCCATCTTCCAGCCAGAAAAGGCAGCAGATATTGCTTCTAAAGAGAATTGTCCTAGGAGGCTTTTCTGTGTACAGTGTTCCCACATTTTACCAGTCACTACAGTATCCCCACTATGCTGGGAGGGCATCCGTGATCCTGTATAGTCAGAAATAGTTCACTGTTGTTTGCTGTTCTGTTCTCTGCTCTAGTTCTGTACCTGTCTGCTTGGCATAGGTAGAAATGTTTTGTTTGTACACTTTCAGTGCAGGCATGGTGAAGTGGCATGTCAGAAAAAAAATACATGAAGCTGTGCGGGTCTGAAAAGTTTAAATCATTCTTACCCTTTGCCCACAGCTTTCAACTGAATTTGGGATGTGCAGAGCTGCAGTCTACTTTTAAAAACTCCAGGGATATCAAATCATGGATCTCCCAGGATCTCCTTCAGTTTGACTGAAATCCAGCATTTCCTTTTCAGAATTATGTATTCATATGTGCTAGCCCACTTTGAAAACTTCCTGCTGTTACCTGAATCCTCACAAATTACTGAAACAGGATTTCCTGCACGAAAGCTCTCCCAGTTGCTTCAGTGACCTTAAGACACAGCATATATGTCACCAGTTTCTTCTACTTACCCTATGAGTTAGAACCACTGAGTGCTATTTATTTAGCACTAAAATAGTTATGCACAGCTTTAGAAGACCTGGATACAATCTTAATTATTTCTCCAAAGCGCTTACATAAAACAAGCATTAACTGTAGACAAGGGACTGATCTGGAGAAGGGAAACCTAAAATTGTCAGGCTACATGTTTATACCTCATCACATAAAGGCAGATTTTTCTGTGTTTGGCTACTTAATGCTATAGAAAAATTCAGGTCAAATTTAATTCAAAATGTAAAGCATGCGTATTTCTTCCCGATAGGCCATGCATAGGGTTGAGTTGGGAAATATCTGGATATTTTGGGTGTGGAGCCTGGGGAAGACAGGGTTGTGGATGGGAAGACCTCAGCAGGGTATAATTCCATAGCAATCACCCTCTGAAGCTGTCATTTTTCTCTTGATAATCTGATCACTTGTAATAGCAGGAGATCTCCAGGTGCCACCTTGAGGTGGGCAGCCCTAGCCATGTATACTGAGGCAGACTAAAACATGTGGGCCTCCCACCAGCATTTTGGGGCCCCTCTGTTATTACAACAGCATTGCATAGCTTGTATGATGTTAAGGACAATGGAAAGGTAGCAGTGATAAGGGACACTGTGGCATGGAATACCACATTAAAGCCTGTGTAGTCTATGTAAGAGACCGTTGCTTGTAAGCACAACATGTTGGAATTATGAATAAACATTGGAAGTTTTCTGAAATGTCATCTTGAAGAATACACAATCTTGACAAGGGACTGTATAGATCAAAGAACCCTTTGTGAAACTTAGCCTCTCGCTACATGCTTGCAGTGCAATTCTAAACACAATTATATCCTTCTAAATCCATGGACATGAATGGGCTTAGAAGGGTGTAAGCTCTGTTTGTGAGTGCATAGCTAATGATCGAATTTAGTAACCCACATTTAGTTTATTTCAAAAAGGATACTTGTTGAACACAAATTTATCCAGCATCTCTCCTTATATATATTTGAGTTTTCGTGTGAACTCTTCTACATGCCATCCCAGGCTTTGGGTCCCTGATCTGTCACTCAGGAGGGGGGCCAGTCCCCTGGCCACATTGCCTCCCTCCGTCGCCTCCATCCCACCCACAGACTTGCTGGCCGCTGACTCGCCCTCAGTCTCCAGGGAGTCGCCGGCTGGGATGGACGCTCCGGCGGGTGGGTGCCTCCGAGGCCCACCACCTCACCGCCCAGCCTCTGCCCCCACGGCACCTGCTGGCCTGCAGGGCACTCCAGGTCGCTCATGGAGCTGGTAAACACAGTGGTCAGCCAGCAGGCCACACGGTGAGGCTGACAGAATATGGGTTGTGGGGACAGGAAGGCCGGGCCCTCTGATGCAGCAGCTGGCCGAGCTGGAGAGAGACCCGGGTACCACCTCCCGTCGGCCCCACAAAACTTTGCTCTGCGGCCCTGCCACTCCCCGCATCCCATTCGCCTCTGCGCCACAGTGTTCCTGAGCTCCTCGTCGGCCTCTGCTTACCGGACTCGGCACCTGCTCCACTCCTACATTCACCTCTGAGCACCACGGGAGCCAACGAACCAGGGCCACCTCCCCCACCTGACCTTTCCACCGCCACCAAGCCTCATGTGCTGCGCTCAGCGCCCCGTGCTTTATGTCTGCAGCCACTGAGCTCCGACCAGCGTGGCTGCAGCGGTGGTAGCACTGCCAACACTTCCCCAGAAGGAAGGCAGTTGTGGAGGCACCAGCGAAGGCTGCGGGAAGCGCACAGCAGATTGGGGGCTTCTCCCACTGTGCCCGGCAGCCGGACACATGCCTGTGACTGCCCAGTCACCCTGCCACCTGCATGCCCATGCCAGCAGGAGAGAGACACCGGACAACGAGGGTCCTGAAGGCGATGTCCATGGCTTTCATGGCTTCAGCCCTTGCCCTGTGGTCTTGCTAGAGCTTTTTGCATTGACTTCGCAACGAGCCTGGTGGCTAGCCCATTATAATGTTTCATTTTAATGAACTTAAACATTTACAACATTTTTTCCTTAAAGGTAAAGATATATACCTCAAATTGCTGTCATTAAAGTGTTCTACGAGAAGAGAGATACTCCTGTCTTTTTATTTATTTGTTTGTTTATTTTACATTATTTTTAGTGCACCTTTCTCACAGGGACTCAAGGTGGATTACATATAGTGAGCCAGTACAGTTGTTAGCCGAATTGCTTCTTAAGAGGAAACAACCGGTACAGTTATTATTATCGGGATTCTTCCGTCTATGTTTATGGAGGATGGCACTGTTTCCGATGTTCCCAATGAAAGACTGAGGCAAACTTCCTTAGTAATAATGATAGTTTACTGACACACTTCACTCGATAGCATACAACAATCACAGCACACAAGAACTAAGAAATTAAAGATAGAATAATACAACACAGTTATTGTGGTTGATGCTCTGGGTTATAATTTCCTAGCTGCAACTGCGTAGCTCCAAACCTCCAGCAAAAGGGTAAGGATGGGGAGAAAATTGGAAAAGGAGTGGCGAATGAACTCAGACCAGCTAAGACCACGTGCCAAAGAGACTCTAGCTGTGCACTACTAGAGCGTAAAGAAGGAAGGGTAGGATGTGGGATAGAAAGCTGGGCTTAAGAGGTAAAGCAGGTTTTGTAGAGGGCGTTGTTTGAGAGCGATGGGGAGTTCCAAGGTCCCGGGCAAGAGAGAGGCGAGAGAGCAAGCAAGAGAGAGAGAGCATGGGGTGTGTTCTTGATTATATCTACAGGGGTCTAGAGGAGGAGCTGGATCCAGGGGACCTCCCCTATGATACTGTGTTCTGTCATAGCCAAAAGGTCAGTGATTGGCTACTGTATTTCTCTGGATGGGCCAGGAAACTGGAGGGCAATTTGAGATCTAGTTGCTAACTCAATCAAGACACCTGGGCAAGGGGTATTAGTAAGCAGATGGGTGACTCATGTCCATGCGGCCAGGCTGAATACCTGGTCTTTGTGAGTATGTGCAGCTTTGTTGGTGCGAGGGGGAGGGGGCCCTGGAGTTAGGTGACCATGCGGCTGGTTTGAAATGGCGTTTTGTGCTTTCTGCGACCACGTGCGTTGATCTATGGCGTGCACTGGACACGGGAACACCTCTGGAGTAGAAACCATTGGAAAACACGGTCTTCGGTAGGCACTCTCACCGGGTGCTCTCAGCATGTCAGTTTCAAGCACAGTCCGTTGTTGGCACACTGCATCAGGTACAGTATAACACCATAAAAACACCATAGCAGGCTTGCTGGCTTACACAGTCACAAGAAAATGGGACATTCAATAACCAATGCATTAGGATTTTAGAAGTCTGGAACTACTAGAAAAAAATGAAGCATAGCATAAGTATTCACATGACACATTAAACAATACAGAAGTTGCATAAATAGGATCCTACTTACAATAAGCTAAACACAGCAGTATACACCACAGTCCTTAAATCATTTATTGAAGCAGTTTTTGAAAACCATTTTGTGCACTGCAACCCTGTTCACCTATGCAGAAAAGCCTTCTTGATAGTTCAGTTTTGCGTAGTTGTGAAAGGCCAGCAAAGTGGGAGCTTTCCTGACCTCCTTGGGCAGGCCGTTCCACAGGGTGGGAGCCACAATGGAGAAAGCACAGGCGGTTGTTAATTTTGCCCATTTACAGGTTGGCACCTGCAGAAGCCCCTGCTGACTTGAGCAAAATATCATGGTGGAGCATAGAGAGAGAGGTGGTCCCACAAATAAGATGGGCCGAGGCCATGAAGGGCTTTGTATGTAATTGCCAGAACTTTAAATTGAGCACAGTAACAGAAGGGGAGCAAATGGAATGTCAGGAGAATGGGAGTAATATGCATCCATCTAGCTCCCATTAATAGCCCAGCTGTGGCATTCTGGACCAGTTGGAGTTTCCGAGTCAATTTTGAGGGGACACCAATGTACAGTAACATAATAGAAACAGAAGTATGTCAGGTCAGTTGGCTATACACTGTGGTCCCAAATGTACCTAGGACCTTGTTACCACCAATGCACTTTTTACTTCTGCTGGTAATAATTCAGCGGATTTTCTTCAGGAAAGATTTCAATACAATGCATAATAAGAATCCTGCTGGAGTTCCAACTGGTCCATCATCCAGTTTTCTACAGGGGCCAACCAGTTACTCTGGGAAGCCTTACAAAGCAAGATATCAAGGCCAAAATGTCTCTTGTTGTTGCCCCTCCAGCAGCTGGTATTCAGACTGCCTCGGAACATGGAGGTCCCACTTAGCTATCATATTTATTAGGCATTGTGGCTAGTTTGGGACAGTTCTGTTCAGCTGAGAAAATGTACACACTTTTCTTTTTCTTCAAAATCTCATGGTTATTAGAGGGGGGGGGACCCAATCCCACTACCGAAGAAATTGCAGTAAGTATGAAATGGCTGGAGCACTTTCTATAGTCTTAGTACATATAATTGGCCTCAATTTTTTTTGAATAGGTCATTCTCTTCAACATCTGTTCCTATGCAACATTTTATTCTTTGGAAGTGCTTAACTTTGGTAGGATTGAGCCCATTGTTTCCAGACCTGCTTTTCACATTATTCTCCTGTGGTCCATTTGTAGTATAAGAAAAATTTCATGGGGAATTTTAATAGCATTCTCTCTTATCTAATTGCACTAGAACAATTTCGCTCCCAACAATGCAGGGAACCTGCATTAGCAAAGCAGAATTTACAGATGTTAAGAGTCAAACATCTAAAATGTGAAAAAGTCTGCCCATTGAAATATGTAATTAACTGTTTCATTATATTTCCATCTTGTTACATGAAGGTCATTTTTGAAAATGCTATTGCTTTTTATTTTACATTCTTTGAGGGTACAACTAGATTAAATGGCAGGAGATCCATAATCAGATTTCCTGTGGTTTTTAAAAAGTTTGTAGCACCTGGGGAGCCGAAATTGAGGAAGGGAAGGGAAGTGATGTTTGAATCTTTTTCTTATTGCCATTCTCCCCATTTTAATTGTTCCCCTTCCTGAAGTTGCTATTTGCCCCAAAGGGAAAAAATATATACCCATATCCATATGGCATATTTGTGTTTTCCATCATGAAGTGAATAGCAGTTGAGGGAGGTATTTAAATTGGGAAAATGTCATGAGTGAGAACAGTGAACCCCTAGGGGCCTTAGCTGGCTCCCCGAGACTACTTTTACATGTAAAGGGTGGGGGGAGCAGTGGGCGATTTGATGAAAGATCTCCAGATGGCACATCTGGTTTGCTCCTTAGCTAAATCAATATGGTGGAATCAAATATAAACGCAGTACTTCATACTGGAAGCAGGGAAACTGGTAATTCAGAAGTATATCACTTTGTCAGTTTATATTAAATGGTATGTTTCTGGTTCAAAGAGGGAATAATTATTGCTAAAGTTTCAATCACAAGTAAAAATTCTAACACCCCCCCCCCCAGTATAAATGAAAACTAATAGAAAACTTGCAGCTATTTTCAGTTTCTAGCTGAAATGTTTTTCTGCTGACCATCATATTTTGTATGTGTTTTCTGTAAAACCTAGTGTGCACCAAGCAATTAAAGCTGGTGGTCTGGAATTTTTGTTATGTAGAATCTGGAAGCTATTCATGGTCCAGTTTTCTCCTAGTAGCATAATAAATGGCAACAGAAATTGCTAAATGCTCCTTTGCTTAGTTTTCAAGCACATATGACTTAAAATCACATAAGGCTCCAAATATTTCTCAGATATACACCAGTATTCAATACATGAAATACATGAACTGCAATAAATAGGCTGGAGATTTAAAGCAATATCTAACATTTACTAGTTAACACTCCCAAAAGAAATACTTCACAGATTCTATGTTCACAATTTCAATGGACTGAAGAACATGATCTTCAAATGTCCATAATGAATGTAAAGACGGCTCTTTAGATGGAAGAACACCTATAGAATCAGGTTACATGTATCCATCATGAACAAAGGAAAATAAGGCATTTTTGAGACATTGCTGTGCAATAAGACAGTTTGGAGGCATTACTGGCTGAGAAGTTCCTGTGACTGTGCCTCTTTGGGAGTCCCCATTTGCAGTCCTGATGAAAGCATCGAAAACTCATTGAATAATCTGGAGGATGAGTTGACTGCAGCCTATTTCTTGTTGTATGTCTCAGATCTAGGACTGGATCTACTTGTTGATTGCAACATACTTTATATTGTTTATCTTTATGTACTTGCTTTATGGACATTTGAAGATTCATGTATACATACATGATGCATTCATGTATTCCTTACTCCCCTCTTACTTTGAATGAAAATAATATAGGCAATATGGTCAAACACAATGCACCAAAAGTCAATTGTAAATTCCAGTTATCAGTAGGACAGAACCCATGACTAACTGTTGCTGAATTGTGCCATAGTTCCTTGTATTCTTATTTATTTATTTATCAATTTGGATTCCACATTTCCATTCTCAAGGTGACTTACAACATCATTAAAAATAACTCAGTACACAAATGCAATATACAACAGATAAAGACATATCAATCAAACAAGTCCTCCCATTAGCAAATTAGAAACAAGTAATCAAAATGCTTGCTGAAACAATATAGAAAAGGTATTTTTTATTTTCCTGCTCTCCATTTTACTTTCAGTTAACTGTTCCTGTTAGCCTGCAGTAAGAACTGAAATGTTGTTGCTTTACTTCAGTTTAGTGAATGTTCTTGCTCTGCTCCAAGTTGTTTATATTAATATGCAATATATTTCCTTATTTGGGAAACATTTCTCTATCATGCATTTTGGCAAGAAATATTACTAAATTTGTTTAAGACAATGTGTATCTTTTCTGTAAACCAAAAAGTTCTGCTGCTAATTCCAGTTTTGTTTTGTACAGTTTAGCCTGTAACAGCATAGTACCTGACATGTGTTTGTTTCTTAGGCAAACGTGTAAAATCCTTCAAGAACAAGGAGATTTCTTCTGTGGCTGATGTCAATTTTTGATTATCCATACACACATAATATTCTGGCTCCACGTTTGGGGCAATAGTGATGAATCCTAGTCATGGTCGGATTCTCAGGAAGGACCAGAAGGTTCGTTGAGGAATAAAGATGTTCCAGCCTTGGTTTAATACTCACAGAGCAGCAGGTGTGTACAAAAAACAAAAACAGGTCTCCATAGTTGTAGCGGAATTTGATGTATTTTGCTTTTATTTACAAACTATACCCCGGCAAAGCTGAAAGTAGCCCTCTACAATGAGATCCATGCTCTATAATAGACATGTATATATATATTTAATGTGATTGTTGCAATCACAATAAGAACTACAGTCCAAAAAGTGCAAATAAAATCTAAAAATCTAGAATGTGTAGATATCTCTTCATTTCCAGTAAAATTGAAAGCATGACTGACAGTGCTAGCACTACCATTTTAGACCTTTCTGTTTTTCAATCACATTTTTATCCTGCCCTTACTCCAAGTTTTGCATGGATTTTCTACCCTCCATTTTATCCTCACATCAATCCTTTGAGATTTGTTAGGCTGAGAGAAACATATTCCTAAAAATTAATCCCAAAATAAATGGTTTGTTGTATTTATATTGCTACCAGAATATGTTTTAGACTCTGGCTTTGATGAATCTCTGGCTTTGGTAAATGTTCCTTGTCATGTATGATAAGCAAACAAACTATTAATAGAAACTGGATTATGTTATAGGTGATAATTCAGTTATTTTCTAGTAAAAGAATTTAGTTTTGTTGCAAAGTGCTGCGCAGTCCGAAGCCTGCATCCATTTAGATGAAATCTGCTCATGGAAGACAAATATCATTCTTTACTTTAGCTGTGGTGGTGGAAAGTACTGTCAAGTTGCAGCTGATTTGTGGACACCCAGAAGGCAAGACATATTCAGAGGTGGTTTGCCTGCCTCTGTGTAGCAACCCTGGACTTTCTTTGTGGTCTTCCAACCATGTATTAATGAGGGCTGATGCTGCTTATTTCCTGAGATCTGACAAGATCAGGCTAGCCTGAGTCACCCAACTTTAACCATGGCCTGGTCTGTATCAGAGACTGTATTAGAGTTTTAGATATTTGTTTGGGTATTCCAGTGGCAAAACATTGTCCCAGATTTGCTGTTCGGATATTCCAGAGGCAATATGACCCAAAACATGATCTCCTGAAATTTTGGAAATGTTTTGGCTTCATGGAGCTTACTAACAGGTAGGGAAGGAAGAAGAGCTAGCTGGAGCCCTTCAACAGCAGCCAACCAGGTGGTGAACTCTCCCTCACAGACAGCAGAGGCCACAGGAGCAGTGAAGGAGGAGTGCCAAGGCTGGGACACCAAATTGCCGATGCTGACTTTAAACGTCCTTTAAACTTCCATGGTTGTCAATAGGCAGTCTACTACCCATTGAAAATAGTAACAGTAAATAGTTCTACCATTACCCAATATTTCCAAACCTGAAAAAATTAACTGAAACAGATTAATGAAATGACATCAATACCCCTGAAATTTTGTTATAATGGTAATCATGCCCTTTCTGAAATACTGAAATAAAGTTTATAAGAAAATGTGTAAACTGTATACCCCTATTATAGCACAACAGAATTTTTTTTACCTGTCTTTGACTCTTTATTACATGAATTAATGGACTATCTATCCATTTTTCCTCTAACGCTACAGTGATTAAATTTAGGGGTTATATTTCAGTTTATATTCCAGGTATATATAAAGTAACCAGGTCTCTTTTTGTAGAAAAAGTCCAGCAGGAACTCATTAGCATAATAGACCACACCCAACAGCAGAAACTCATAAGCATATTAAGCCACACCTCTGACAACACAGCTCATTAGCATATAAGGCTAATGTTACCAGAAGTGTAGTCATCCAGCCACACCCTCCTTTTGCTTCTTATTCTGTTTACCCTGTTTGTTGTCAAAACCCAGGGCTTTTCTTGTAGCAGGAACTCCTTTGCATGTTAGGCCACACACCCCTAACGTAGCCAATCCTAATAAGTTTCTGCTGTTGGGTGTGGCCTATTATGCTAATGAGTTCCTGCTGGGCGTGGTCAACTCGGGAGCTAGCCGGAACTCCGTTCCTGTGCGTTCCTGCCCCAAAATACCCCTGAAAGTAACACATTTTAAAAATTAACGGTATCAGTAATTAGGCTTGACAAACATAATAACATAAGAGAAGCCAATGTTGGACATCATTACCTCTGACCTAGAACATCATTACCTCTGACCTAGAGGCTGTTTCTCTTAATCTCAGATGTGTATAGACTGTCTGAGATTGTTCAGGTATGTGGAAAACGCAAGAGGCCGTGATTCCAGGCTGAAATTAAGATTTGTAGATTCATTTAAATAGAGACTCCATACAATATACACTCAGTGAATACTATTGGAATGTGCATTCTTCCTGACCCTAATTTATAATATGTTTTGGGCTTCTAGTGGCATTTTGCTACTTAGTTATTAAGTACACCATTTGCTATTACATCCTGTTCAGGTAACTTGTTTATCTACCACCTATTTAAGACTAGGGAAAAGATGTTGCCTTATGCCACAAGTAATGGATCCTTTGTTTCAACTGAATGTTATTTATAACATTATATCACAGAAATCTGTGATTTCTGAAGTTTAATTGGCTAAAGGAATATAAACCTGATATTTAAAAAATATGAATAGGTCTCAGTGTCTTCAATGAAATTCCAGTTTTAAAAAGCATTACAACAGAGGTTTAATATATGGAGCTACCTGCATGCCATATATAAGACAAACAAAACAGGAGCACTAGTTTTAAAGATTCCTGGAAATTTGGCAAGAAGCATGAGATACTCTGGGATTAGCATAGATAGTGAGAAGCATTAGGAGAAAGATTCTTTTAGTCCACATCTTTTGGCAGAACCACACCTATGGAGTCATGCCAGACATTCAGTGAGTCGTTTCAGATTAGGAGATGTGAGCAGAGAATAATTAGAATTCCAGAAGCAATTTCAGGCTGCAGTAGCTGGCAGCCAAGAAAGCATAGTTTATAATAATTTTGTGAGTGTACTTGCTTGCAGTGGATGGAAACATTATCTATAGTAGGAGACAGTGGTGGATAAACTGATGCTGGCATATTTAACATAGTCTTAACATAACATTTTACTGTGATTCAAGGTGGCTAACAAATCACAATTTAAAACATGCAGAATATTTTTTTAAAAAAAACCTTCCTTCCCTAAAAGATACCTTCAGTCTATATCCCATTAAAAGCCCTTGCAAATAGAATGACTTTGCAACACCTGAAAATTTCTACAGATGACACCATATTTCTACCTAGGAAGCCCATTTTTCAGACTGGGAGTTATAACAGAAAAGGCATGGCCCTGATGTCAGGGAAGCTACTGAGGGGAAGGAGCTAGCAGGCAGCAGAACCTCAACTAGTGCACAAGGACATCTTGGTGGAGACAGATGTTTCTTGAGCTAAGAGATGGATTATGTAGTACATCTTGCAAATGGATTATGAAGTACATCTTGCCCTTTCCTTTCCCCCTATGGGGTGAAGACTCTACATGCCATCTGTAAGCTGTAAATTATTGAACTTTAAGATTTTTTAAATAGTTTAACTGGATTGTAATGTTGTTCAACTGGAAATGTCCCGTCCCCCTGCTCTGAGCCCTGTTGCATGGGGTGGAGTCACAAATCAAATCAAATAAATAGCAGGGAGATATTTCAGTGTCCGACTGAAGGTATGGCTTCTAGATTGCTGCCTCAGTAGACATTCCTGACCCTAATTTCTAATTCCTAATTGGCAACAACACTAAAGGTGATGAAGCTGACAAGAAATAAAGCGGTGATGATGATGATGATTTATTCATTATACCCCAACCTGTCCCACAAGTGGGCTCAGGGCAGCTTACAACATAAGATTCATAAAACAATAAAAGTGATAAAACCAATAAAACAACTGATGGCACAATAAACAATAACAGAAAGGACCTATACCTCATGTCAGGTGCATAAAAATCTCCAGTGCCCAAGTAATGTTATCTAAAGCAGCAGGGCACTGGAAAGGGGCCATGAACAGGGGAGGCCAGAGTAGTTGAATGTCTGCTGCCTCAACCATGCTCTAAGCATACCCATTAGAAAGATGCCATTTTTAGCACATGCTATCAATAGGAACATATTTGGCCCATTCAGCTAAGCAAATTATATGTAATGTCAACCACTCAACTGATTTGACCCTAGTCTGTAAGAACTAATAAGCATCAGATGATAGGATCAGAAAACATAATTGCTAAGATATTAAACTGCTGATAGATAACTTATAAAATTATATGGTATCCACCCAAAACACCAAAGCTAGCATGTCGGGTCAGCCTAGGGTTCCCATATCCCTGGTCTGGGTGGGGAATCCCCCAGTTCTCAGGGTTTCTGCCTGCCACCAGCCAGCTGGCTGGTGGAAGAAGCCCCACCCCTGATCAGCGACACTGTACAGCGACATCCCCAATACGATGATGTCATGCAGAACTGACATCATCGCATCGGTGACGTCACATGGCAATGCTCTACTTTTTCTGTGAAACTCTATGGTTTGAGCCCAGTTTTAACCATAGAGTCTGTGAAAAAACAGAGCATTGCCTCTGACGTTGCTGACATGATGATGTCACTTCTGTGTGATGTCATCACATCGGGGACATCACCGCCCACTCCTGAATGCCCCCCAAACCCTCCACTGGTGCGACAATCGCATCTGGCAATCCAGTGATCCCTAAGTCAGACTCAGGTCTTCATGGCCTCCATGATAACCATGGGTTTGTCTCAAATGGTAATGGGCCCAATGCATGAAAAAGGACATACACTGGACCTTCTTTTCTGCACAAAGCAGCTTGGGGAGGATTGGAGGTTCAGCCCTTGTCATTGTCAGGTAACTATGTCCTGAAGGCATGGTTAAGCTTGCTGCCTCCTCCCTGTAGGGGTGGTGGACTGATTTGGATGGTCTGTCCTCTGAGATTAATGGATCCAGCTGATTGCCAGGTGGCTCTGGGAGATTTTGAGAGGCCCTTACAGCTGCAATGATGAATTGACTGGCGCCATAAACAGAGTTGCTCCTTGGCATCCTCTTCCATGCTCCTTGGTTTGCCAGGGAACGGGGTCATATGAAGTAAACTGGATGACAACTAGAGCAGTGTTGACAGAAAATTCATGATCAATCAGATAGCCCATTTACAAGCCTATGAAGTGGTGGTGATGGCAGCAAAGAGGACTTTCTTCTTCTCTGCCACTATTGCATCAGCAGACTCTTCTCCAATTCAAGTGTTCAAAGTAGAGTGTGACTTGATAACCACCTAAGTCTGCAGGCAATGAAAATATGGCCACCAGCTTTGATGCATTTGCAAGGGATTTTGCTAACAAAATCATCCATTATGATTTGGAAACCAAGTAGAGGGCAAAGGTATCAGAAGTGCCTGCTTGTCCTTTTGTTATGGATAGTTTCAGAGTCCTTGGAAGTGTGAGTTCTACCACTTGTACTCTAGATTCATGTCCATCATGGCTTTTAAAATATTGCCTGGAAAAGGTATTGGAGCCTGGTGAAAATAATCAACTCCTCCCTGATTAAAGAGACTCTCTCTAGGCCTTCAAAAGAGGCAGTTATTAGACCTCTGCTCAAAAAACCTTCATTGGCTAGAGATTAGATGGCAAGTTACAGGCCGGTCTCCAGTTTACCTTTTCTAGGGCAGGTGATAGAAAGTATGATGGCAGAGCAGCTCCAGGGGTTCTTGAATGACATATCTGCCCTTGATCCATCTTTGTCTAGCTTCAGGCCTGGGTTTGGTACTGAGACAGCTTTAGTTGCACTGGTGGGACAATCTTCATTTAAAGTTGGACAGGGGACAATCTTTTCTGTTGATACTTTTGGACCTCTCAGCGGCCTTTGACACAGTTGACCACTGAGTGAGATTATCTGGAGTTTTGGGGTTGGGTGTCACTAATATGCAGGCACCCAGCTCTGTATTTCATTATCCAAGTCTCCAGATGCATCCATCTTGGTTCTAAATCAGTGCTTTGAGGCTATAGTCAGGTGGCTAAAGCAGATCAATTTGAATCTGAATCCAGACAAGACAAAAGTAATGCTGGTTGGGAAGGCTGATATTCTAGAGGGACTGAATTGACTTTTCCTGGACAGAGTGATGTTGGCTTTTTCACAGCAGGTTAAGAGCTTGGAGATGCTAATGGACCCCACTTTGCTGTTCAAAAAGCGGACTGGCATGGTGCCTAGGAGTATCTTCTATCAGCTGCATGTGATTTGCCAGATTTTTCATTACTTAGACTCAGCTGATCTGGCCATGCTGATCCCTGCTTCTGTAACCTCAGGGCTGGATTATGGCAATATGCTCTACATGAAACTGCCCTTGAAGACGAACTGGAAACTACAGCTGGTCCAGAATGCGGCAGTCCATCTGCTGCCAGGTTATGGCCCCAGGGAACATATGTGGTCCATTTTAAAACAGCATCATTGGCTGCCAATCTGTTTTCAAGATCAATTCAAGTTACTGATCATGACCTTTAAGGTAGAAAATGTATTGAAAAAGAAAATGACACAAATAATAATATATGGGATTTAAAAAATAATAATGTATGAGATTTTTAAAGAATTAAAAAAGCGGTTTTGTTTTCTGGGTTCTAAGCCTTTATCTCATGTTGTCATAACATTTCCATGATTAAGCTGGAACCACAAGGATGTTTATACTAGCATTTGCAACATTTTGAAATTTTAATATGAAACACTTGGTAATAAACATAGTTGCACCAGAAAAACAAAATTAAAAATCATGCTCAAGCCAAGAAATTTGTTTCTCAGAAACACACTGACTGTGTTAACACAATCTTGTTCACTTTCACAAATCACATATTGTTGACTATTTGTGGAAAACATACAACTCTGTGTCTCAAATTCTTACAACTAATGCATACCCATCTGCTCAAAAATGCATTTCCAGACAATATCTCCATTCTGTGATGTACAGAAATTAAGAACCATCAACAGTTTCCTTTTCATGATGAGAATTCAGTCTGGATTCTAATGAATAGCACTCTGCTTACAGCTGATGTATAGGAAAATGACTTGTTCTTTACTAAATATAGCTGTATGAATAAGCAAATTTATGGAAATTATTAGATAACCATGTTTGACTGATCCTACCTAATCTCTCCCCCCCCATCCCTTACCTCTCTGGAATGCAGTTTTGATCAATGTAGATAAGAAACTATTTTGAGAAAGAGACCCTTTGAACCCTACCTGCCCTTAGGGAAGAGCTGCGATTAAATAGTAGGGCAACTACTGAGGAAAAGTTGACATATGTGAAAGGATGCCTCATAGGAAAAGAAAGGAAGGGGGAAAGGGAGAACTATATATGCCTTCCTCAGTTTCTTAAAGAAAAGGCAGCATAAATAAGTACTACATAAAATCCATGCTGTTACATCATGTGGTTTTCCACATGAGGGTTTTTCATCAGTCTGGCCCCATACTGCTTTGGTTTATCCCCTGACTTCCACGTTTATGCATTTAGTTTTCACTTTGGGGTATTTTTGTCCCCCACCCCAACCTTTTCCCAGTTCTGCGAAAAGACACAGAAAACACTTTTATCCCAGTGTTTTTCTGGAAGCCTGTGTTGAGTCTGCTTTTTTGTAGTGTGTAATTTTTCCATCAGTTTTCTTTGTCCCACTCTCCTCTAGCCCATTTTTCAATTATTGGACGATTGTCATCATTAAATCACCCCTTCTCCCCCGATGAGTCAAAGAAGAAGGGGACAGCAAAGGATGAGATGGTTAGACAGTGTTATTGATGTAACAAGCATGAAATTAAGCAAACTCCGGAGCACAAAGGAAGACAGGAGGGCCTGGCATGATGTGGTCCATGGGGTCATAAAGAGTTGGACTCGACTGTGTGACTGAACAACAACAACAAATATCAATATAACACTGTAGTGTTGTAATAAACTATCAGGTTTAAGCAGATTCTCTGAATTTTCAGCTTTCATTTTTCAAAGTAAGACTATAGTGCCTTCCATTGCAGAGATATAGGAGAAAAAGATATATCTCTGCAAGGAAAAGGGTTGAGACTTGGTCTTTTAAAAATGAAAGGGAATTTAGAGAACTTGCTTACACTGTCATTAAGACGCTATAGTGTTATATTAATATTTTAGGGCAATTAAAAAAAAATAAGGGGGTGCTCTGATGCACCAATGACAACAGCACTCTCCCTTGAAAATCCTCATTATCTAAGCCACCTACAGAAGAAAATAAACTGACTTCACAAGTGTAAGAGTGCACAGGGAGGGCAGACATGTGGAAGAGCCCTGCCCAAACTGATTCCAGTGCTTGTGGATTGACACCCAAGAAAATCAGGAGTAACTCAAGCAAGCAGAAGAGGCCCATGTTCTGCTTGCTAATCTGCACTGCTCAGAAGCTAAGAGTTTCTTTTTTCTTATTATCCTTTTTTTTCATATTGTCCAGATGGAAGTGGAGTGGCTTTTAGGATAGGTACACATACACTGGCTATTTAATTCACAGTTCTTCAGGTGAATCTTCTCTATTGCTATTTGATCCTTCAAATTAAAGATATGAATAAAGTTCATAACTCCCATTCATCCTGTTAAATAGTGGACTAGCCTCAAAGTTGCGATCCCGCAGGAACTGAGCAGGAGAGCCTTCTTCTTCTCTTCGCCCTCGATGTCCTAGAACACTGCGAAGTCCTTGAGCTGCTCTCCCAAAGCTCTGGGTGAGTGGGGTCAAATTCCAGCAGATGTCCTGGAGCAGCAGCCATGGTCCCGGTTACGATGCAATGTGCGTGGCACTGGAGGTCTATGCGCGGTGCGGTGCAGATGGGCTCTGGGCTGGCTCAACAGGATCCCACCTTTGTCGCCACTGTTTAATAGTGGGTTCCATGGATGAGCAGGCTCAAGTCTAGTGATCAGCTCAACTTTATTTGTGATTTCAGCAAGAGCAAGACAAGACTCCAGTGCCACAGCTCTGTTAAATATAGGGTTGCCAAGTCCTATCTTCATCCCCAGCGGGGGACTTTTGGGGGCATTCCTAAAGGGGTGGGGCATCCCCAACGTGATGATCACATTGGAGATGTCCCCCCACCCACCCACCAAGGGCACCAGTGCCCTGCAGTTAAAGGGGCCCCTTTAACTGCAGGTAGCCGGCGTTTCCTTGTGCACCCAACCTCCGTGGAGATCGGGCGTACAAAATGCTGGCTCCTTGCAATTAATGGGGACCCTTTAATGCAGGGAGCTGGCATTTCTGTGTGCCCAATCTCTGAGCAGAGATCGGGTGCGTGGCTGGCCCGCAGCCATCCCTCTCCCTCCTCTCTCTCAAAAGAGAAGGGAGAGGGGTGGCAGCGGGTGTTGGAGATTGGGGGTGGGGCTTCCCCTTGTGGCCAGCTAGCCGCCGGTGGGTAGAAGCCCCCCAAAAGTGGGGGACCCCTGCCAAACTGGGGGGGGGTTTGCAACCCTAGATAAATAGCATGTAATTGCCACACCCAAACACACCCCACTCCCAGTGATAGGCTATTTACATAACATTACTACTTGATTGGTTATTTACAGAGTCCTGGCAGGCTATTGTTCTTGTGCTCCATGCTCAGCCAGTCTCTCTTGTGACATACCTGGAATGGTTCAGTCCCAATACATAACAATCCACAATCACCCAACTGAAACTTTACTTCACTAATCATTTTTCTCTTGACATGAATTATATCTGGTCATGGAGCCTTCCCTAGACATTGAGATAAAAATGGTTTTATCCTTCCCTCCCAGGTGTCTGTGTTGTTTTAAATTTCCCACAAGGGTAAGAAAGAAGTCTGATAAAGGGCCAATATTAAAAACCTAATGTTACCTTATAATATACAAAGATGAGTGTATTTATTAGAAAGACAGTTAAAAAAATTAAGGGTGCAATAAAAGCCTCATTACAAAGTTCAAGTGGCCTGATGCATTTCTGCTCTGTTGGGGGCCTTCTTCAGAGGTCAAACAGTTTGAGGTACACATGTTACAATATTGCATATTACAATAAAATAACCAATAAATACTGGACCAAAAAAGGAAAGCTGTAGAAAAAGATTGAATATGAATAATCAAATATTTTTTAACTTACAGTGTAGTAAAAATGGCTATATTACTTACTTAAGCAGCAGGATCAATAGACACAAGACAGGGATGTTTATGAGGCCTCTAAAGATAAGAGTCGTGTGTCTGGTGCCAAATGCACAGCTGCTGAATTAGAACATCTAAAAAATAAAATATATTTTAAAAGCTAGCACAAGAAATAATCTCATTGGCCACCAAATGAGAAGGGAGCACTCATTGGAGAAGACCCTGATGCTGGGAAAGATTGAAGGTCAAAGAAGACGGGGACGGCAAAGGATGAGATGGTTAGATAGTGTCATAGATGCAACGAACATGAAATTGAGCAAACTTCAGAGGACGGCGGAAGACAGGAAGGCCTGGCGTGATCTGGTCCATGGGGTCGCGAAGAGTTGGACTCAACTGTGCGACTGAACAACAAGAAGAAATAAAGCCAATATAACAGCTGAAACGGAAAAAAAACAATAATGTAAAAATTACCTTCCAATTCTGGTCCAGAAAGCACCTATGTGACTATCTTAGTCAGAGCTAGAGTGTCCTCAAACACATAGCAGTGCTATTGAGTAGGTGTGGTTAACTTTTATAGTTTGGTGCTGGATGATGCAGTCCTAGTAAAATGCTTAGTCATGGCTGATGCAACCCAAAAGGAATGCTTAGTCATGGTTACCTACAGGCTTACTAGTAGTGTGGCAGTAGATACAGACATTGGCTCTATCTGCATCTAGCATTTGCTCTGCTGTCTTACCAAACCCATACTGGAACAGAAATTCCCATCTGCATTGCATGCCACTTTCACTTTGATTGTCAAATTTTATGGCAGTGTCCTGGTTTTATGGTGGCTGTCTGCATAGATTTATGACCATTTTATGGCCATTCAGTACAGCCTTGGCCTGGGGTATTTGAAAGTGGTTTTGAGCTGCATCTTTTTCTGTTCTAGTGTGGATTTGGTACAACAAGGGAGCAAATGCTAGATGCAGATTGGGCCATTGAATCCATTTAAACATAAAATCAATTTAACACAGGAACAGCAAAACAAATATTAAACTGTCATAAATTCACACTGCACATCAGTCCACCTGTTCATTCAAGCCAAAGGGAGTTAAAGATTTAAGAGCATGAATCCAAAATAGTTCTCTGGCCTTCAAATGTTCAATAAGCTGGAAAGCACCCGCTCAGACTTGTTCCAGTGCTAAGAAACAAAGGTCTTTGTTGCTGTGGTTGGCTGTTGTAAAATTATTCACCAATGGAACATTCTACCTTTTCAGACAGATGCAGCTTCTATGCTCCCCTATCCTGATCTTAATTAGTCTAGATGTATACCTCACATAGATAAAATCACATTTACATACAATTGCATATATGAGGTTCCTTGAGTTGCAGTTAAAAATGCTTTAATGGATACTTTCTTTGCTTAAGAGAGTCATAGCAAAAATCTGTGTGAAGCATCAGGGCACAAACTGAACACCCTCCACATGGAAAATTGCCAGCTGGTATAGTCCTACCATTCACTCCACTCTGTATTGCAGGGTATGATTTTAAACTGTTTCTAACAAGCATGTCTCTCAGGTTCCTAGATCTGCAATAGGTGTTTTCTGATAATGTTGTTAACTTGAGATGATCTCCCATTGTAGTTCAATGGAATAATAATTCTATCAGAAAGACTTTGGCCCCGGTCACACGGGCAGGAAACTGCGGGGGAGAAGCATGGCTGTTTGCCCTGGGGCAAACTACTGTGCAGTTACTCGATCAGACCTCCCGTGGAGGTCCTGTGGAGGTACCGTGGAGGTTCCATGGCAAGGGAGAGGTGCTGATCACAGGACAAGCCAGCGCGCAATGAAGAAGCGCGCACCGCGGCAAAATGTTTTGTTTTTGTGTGTACACAACTAATGCGCATGCTCTGTTGGGTGCATGTGCGCATCCACAGAGACGTGGACAAAAAACCCACCTTATTTGCAAGGGGACATGGGCGGGCGCCGGATGCCACCGGAAACGCGATCAGACGCCCGCCCTTGCCCCGCAGTTTCCGGAAACTAGTACCTCCGAGGTACTAGTTTTTTGCCACGCAGTTTCAGCTGGAAGCCTCGGTTGTGCCACGGGAGTGCTATGCTTCCCAGATGTGCTGGTGAGATCGCGCCCGGAAACTCTGCCTGTTTTCCGTCTCACTTGTGTGGCTTCTGTTCCGTGTGACCGCAGCCTTTATCTAGTTTTTGGCACCAAAAGGGATGATCTGTTTATATTTTTTGCCTTGTAAAAAGCCTGTTTCACTATTCTGGAGGAGTAGCCTCTATCTATAAACTTATTCATCAATAGCTTAGCCTGTTTTTCAAAGTCAGAGTAGAGGCTACAGTTCCTCTTAATCCTCAACATCTGAGACAAGGGCAGGTTCTTTTTTAGATGCAGTGGGTGAAAACTGTCACTAGCCAAAAAAAGAATTAGCATCTGTCGGTTTCCTGTAAGTGCTGGTTTCAATTTTATTCCCCACCCTTTTAATGTTGACATCCAAGAAATTAATCTCACTACTATCATAATTCATTTCAAATTTGATGCTTTAATGCAAGCCATTAATGAACTGCTTAAATGCCAATAAAAGTTGTACTGGACACCTCCAAATCAAAAAGATATCATCCAAAAAGCATTTGTAAATAATGATATCAGCATAGATATTATTAACATTGAGGATGAACTGACATTTGTAAATAATGATATCAGCATAGATATTATTAACACTGAGGATGAACTGATTTTCAAATCTACTCATAGATAGATTAGCTAGTTCTGGCGCCTCCAACAGGGCTGAAATGCGTCAGGTCACTTGTATTGGCCCTTATGTTCAGGCCACTTGAACTTTGTAATGAAGCTTTTATTGGGCCCTTGTTTGTTTTTAACTGTCTTTCTAATAAATACACGTATCTTTGTGTATTATAAGTTTACACTAGGTTTTTAATACTGGCCCCTTTTCATACCCTTGTGGTTCTTGATTCCAGTTTTTGGGTCAAGTTTGTTTTCCCCTACCTGTGTCTTACTGTTTTAAATTTCTCTCCAACTTTTCTGGGAATCTCCACAGCAACTGAATTTTAATACTAGGTCTGACACTATCATGTCTACTTTGGCCTCCATTGTTGCTTGCTTCAAAAGCAGCAGCAGTGGTCGTTTGATAGCTGTATCCTTCAGGAGGCCTTCCAAGATATTTCTGTAGTAAATGAAGCAGTCCAAGCTAACATGTACTCATCCAACTTTACCTGAGGTGTAAACCCCTTTTGGATTTAATTATGCATTGTTGTTTTAATATGAAACTAGTAAGTTCACAAGCAATTAGGCTTGGCTCAAAGCAGCAATTCACCAATTTAAATTAAAAAGTCTTGAAACAGTAGAGTAATTATGCCATAATTGTGCATTGAGTACGCAGAAATGAAGAGGGTTTAATTCTTTGTATTTATAATGTAGCAACTATGTGCAAAAAAGACATTAGCATATAGGGAGCAATTTTCTTGCCAAGTATGAACAAATTAATTCAAATAAATATTTAGAGTGTTGTAGCCATTTTTCCATCTGTAGTGCTGAGCAACAGCAAAAGTTAATTTTCAGATGTATTAATAATTAATTGAAAAGTTGATTGGAATTGATTGGAACACATTTGGAATGTTAGTGTTCTCCTAGGATTTTTAAGATCAGCACTGTGCTGCAGTCATATTCTGGGTTCCCCCCCCCCATTTTTTTTTAAAAAGGATGTTGGCACAGGACCTTACCTTCCAGCTGCTCTGCTGAAAACCTTGCATGCCATCCAAAAACGAAACCTTCCTGTAAATAACATGGATGGATATTAGCTAAAATTTAACTGCATTTTTATGAAATTGACTTTCACATTCCAGTCTATATTTTACTTAATGTGCAAGTGGATAGATGCTATTAACGCTAATGGCTGATTTGTGCCACCCTTATATTACGATTTATGTTCCTA
This sequence comes from Gekko japonicus, assembly GCF_001447785.1. Lineage (NCBI taxonomy): Eukaryota > Metazoa > Chordata > Lepidosauria > Squamata > Gekkonidae > Gekko > Gekko japonicus. The sequence goes on from NW_015159718.1 coordinate 709,292, forward strand.
GTTAGTAGCAAATGTGGACTCTTCCAAGTGTTACTCGGAGAAACAACATGTGACCTACCAGCATAAAATTAAGACAAAAAAGGAAGGACAGGTGGAGCAGCAGGAGTGCTGGCAACTGAAACCCATTAGGAACACAAATGAAACAGCAGTAATAATGACAATGGTGATAATAACAATAAGCAAACTGAAATAAAATAATTTAGTGATGCATGAAATCATCCTTTGCATAAACAGAGAATGCAATTATATGTGGTCATGCACCATGCATTACTTGCACTGTGCAGCTTCAGATCAATTATTTGGGAGGCACATGCTTACTGCGGTGCAGACATTCATTTGTGACTCATATTATACTATGCATCCTTAACTTTACAAGGCAGATATAACATGACTGCCGTATGGACTTTTGAAGAACGATAGAATGGGTTGAGTCCAACCAATTTCTCTGCTTTAGAAAAAGGGAAGGGGGTTCTCATGTGAAAAGCGAGGAGGAAAATTAGGTAAGACTGAGTGAAAAGATGGCTTGGATTCAACTCTGTCTCCTTCCTTTTTGATGCACAGGAGGAAAGGAAGATTCCATGTGAGTGTCAGGAGTTGGAAAAGATGCCAAACACTTATTGGCTGTGTTAACCTTAATAATAACTATAATACTGCTAGGAATAAGGCCCCTTGTGGAAATAAATACAAGCTCTAGAAAGAGGCTCTGGGAGAGTGCCCCGGCCTTGGGCACTCAGCGTCAATTTGCTGCAGCAACCTCAGCAGGGTATAATGACACAGAGTCCACCATTTTCTCCAGATGAACTGATCTCTGCTACCTGAAGAGCAGTTGTAATTTTGAGTGATCACCCCTCACCTGGACATTGGCAACAGTGGTTCCCCAGGAGGGAATAGCTGGTTGGGAGGGTGGATTCTATGACATTGTACCTGTCTGAGGTCCCACCCCTCCTCAAACCCCACCCTCTCCATACTCCACCCAAGTCTCCAGAAATTTCCCAACCTGGAGTTGGCAACTCTATCTCCTTCCCAGCCAAGCATCAACCTGCCATTATCTGTCCCTCACTCTTCAGTTTTCCATCTCCCCCCCACATCTGCAGCCTCTACTGTCCTCTGAAGCCCTGACTGCTACATCACATTGGCTGTCATAGGGGGGCTATCTCAGCAGAGTATAAGGACACAGAGTCCACCATTTTCTCCAGGGGAACTGCTATCTGGAGAGCAGTTATAATTCTGAGTGAACTCCAGCCCTCACCTGGAGATTGGCAACAATGGTTCCTCAGAGGAAAAGTACAGTTTTTCTCTGCAATGGGGACCAAAACAGCTTACATCATTCTCCTCTCCCCCTTTTGACTTGCACAACAACCCTGTGAGGTAGGTTAGGCTGAAAGCCTGTGACTGGTCCAAAATCACCCACTGAGCTTCCACAGCAAGAACTTGGGTCTAGCAGACCCTGCTCTCAAGCACTGACTGCTATGCCTAGGGTAGCCCACCTCCAGGTGGAGCCTGAAGATTTCCAGGTATCACAACTGAACTCCAGACAACAGATTCCCCCCCCAGAGAACTGCTTTGGAGGATGGGCTCTATGGCATTCTGTTCAGCTGAGGCCTCTCCCCTCCCCAAACCCTGGCTTCTGTAGACTCTACCTTAAAATCTCCAGAAATTTCCCCACCTGAAGCTGGCAACTCTAGTCAGGACTGGCCCCAATGAGTTTTCTCCCAATGGCCAAAATAGGTGTAGAAAGGGTCTCCTCCCCCCACCTTTTACTGACAGAACCAAACTTGGTCACCTAGCAACAGGCACTGAGGGGAAAGTGGTCCTGATGCTCCCTCAAAGGTGGATCCTGTGGAGGGCAGTGTTTGGGGAAGGGAAGGTCTCAGCGGGGTATAATGCCATTTTCTCCAGGGGAACTAATATCTGTCATCTGGAGATCAATTATAACAGCGGGAGATCTCCAGGTCCCACCTGGAGATTGGCAACCCTAGGGGAAAGTCAGCTGCACAGCAGTGGGTTGAAGAGAATGGTTTGACAGCCACTGGCCCACCTCTGTAGCCAGCTAGCCATGGTGGAGCCAAGCAGGAGAGAAAGCCGTTTTGACAGTTTATTCTGACAGGAAAGTGGCCAAGCTGGCAGTGGGCAGGGGTCACACTTAAAGTCTGTGACTGGTCCAAAATCACAGCTTCCACAGCAAGAACCTGGGTCTAGCAGACCCTGCTCTGAAGCACTAACTGCTATGCCTAGGGTAGCCAATCTCCAGGTGGAGCCTGAAGATCGTCGGGTATCAGAACTGAACTCCAGACAACAGATCCATCTCAGAGAAAATAACTGCTTTGGAAGGTGGGCTCTATGGCATTCTGTTCAGCTGAGGCCTCTCCCCTCCCCAAACTCTGGCTTCCTTAGACTGGCTTCCTTAGATACAGAATATCCAGGAATTTACCAACCTGGAGCTGGCAACCCTAGTCAGGACTGGCCCCAATGAGTTCCTCATAAAGACCTAGAAAGGGTTTCCTTCCTTTGTCTTTTTACTGACAGAACCAAGCTTGGTTGCCTACCAACAGCCACTGAGGGAAATGTTAGTCCCACAGAGGAGCCATGCAGGAGAAGTGTCTTCATCAGGAGAGAGAGATGTTTGCCAGTTATTCTGACAGGGAACAGTGGCTGAAGTGGGAGTGGGCGGGGAAGAGGAGCAGACCCAGCACCCATCCAATGGCATGCGAATACTCTTGAGTGGCGGCTGACGGGACAATGGCTGATGGAGCACATTGCACCGCCAATGGGAGAGCTGGAAACGGCAATACATTAAGAGGATTATTATTATATAGAGATAGCTAACCTTGCTCCTGTTTACCTTCTAGGGACTCAGGACAGCATATGTAGATCTTGCCTCTTCCATGTCTTGTGCATCTTATTTCACATTTAATACTACATGAGTAATGCATAAAACATGGTGTTATTTCATTTCTATAGGTAGACACAGCACTTTCTGTTTCTATGCAATGAAAAAAAATCTGACAAAAAAAAATTGTATGACCAAGAGCTATAGCCTAGCTTAATGTCTCTCCGTCTCCAACATGATCCTGCTGCTGCTGCTTTTCATACCTGTATACACACCTACATTACTATAGATTGCCTAAATCCCAAAATATAGCTCTATTGTTTCTTTTTTCTTTATAAAATATTCAGATGTTTGTGAGTGTAAAACTAAGTATTAAACCCCTAAGGCAATCCTTTTTAGAATTCTTATCAGCATTCCCACTCTGTAGAATTGAGAAGAGCTATATGCAGATGGTTTTGCTGAGGGCAGAGAAATGTTTCATCATTAAGGAACATGGCCCCTTGAAATCTGAGATATCCCCTAATAAACCGCTATCATAGCCAGTTCATTGGGTCAGTGCTCTAGAGAATGGATAGCATCATTTGTTAAAGTTTTATTTTGGAACGTAACATGATTATTAATTGTATCCATGGACACAGCAGAAATAGTCCTTAAAGAGATTTTTGTTTGATATGACAGATTTTGTTCCTTTTCTCTTTATGTTTTAAATCCAAGTCAGGCATAGGGAAAAATCCAATTACTGTGAAATATTCTGTCTGGCAAATTCTTTCTCTGTGGTCTTTTTGTTTTTAATGTAAAAGTGGATGAAAGTGCTGTAGTGAGGTTTTGAGGGTTGCTATGTCTACGAAGGGATGGAGGATGAATATATTTTGCATACACAGATGTGTTTTTCTTCTCCAATGAGGGTGCCTCTACCTCCCCCCACTGATTTCGGCTTTCTGGATTGAAAGTAAGAGATGATCATGAAAGTAATAAGGAACAAATCTGCACAATTGCCAACAGCCTGGGCAGTAATTTGGTTTCAGTGTAGGGTTGCTTAAATTCATTCAATATGGAATAATATTCCAGAGTAATATTTTCAGAGGTTATGGCTCCAACAAAAGCATGTGAATTCCCATGAACATTGGGTCCTTTGAACAACTCATTTATTTTGTGTACACATAGAATGGTACCTGAATGTTTTCCAGTGTTGTCTATATAGCAGGGTGGCTAGGGCTGCCAAATGCCCCCGGGGGGTGGATTTCCCCCCCGCTTTCGAGCCCCGATTTCCACCCCTGTGGAATCGGGGCCCGGGGGAAACCCCACCCCTGCATGCACGTCACCCGGATGTGACATCACACGCTGGGGCGTGGCCACAGCCATTTGAAGGGAAAACTCTATGTTTTCCACTCAAATGGCTGTGGCCCCGCCCCAGCATGTGACGTCACATCTGGGTGACGTAGATGCGGCGCACGCGCACCGGGAAATGGCCAGGGATCCCCCGCCGAGAAGGTAAGGGAGATTTGGCAACCCTAAGGGTGGCAGAAGTGGTTTATGGAAAAGCTATACCTGATTTTGAGAAAAATGCAGGAGGACCTGTTATGGAACTTACACTGTCATCTAGTTTGGCTCTTAGTATTGTCATTGATCCCAAACTACTGTATTCTTATGAGTATCTTGTGATTTTTGCTACTATTTAATTAGCATGATTTGCCAACTGATCTTTTGGGACATGATACAAATAAACCTTAAATATGTTTTCAGCTAGACTTCTACAATTCTAGGGAGAAATGTTCCAAACATGGGCATACTAGAATGTTACTGTAATGAACAGAACCTCATTTTCAGTTTACCAGAATCCAGCATAAAAGATGTAGTCAAATGAAAATCAGTGTAATTTTACAGTGTCATGGAATGAAAAAACTGGACACCACCTCACTACCCTTCAACAGTTGAGATGCTTTCCTTATTCCTGTCTATTCTACATTTTCAGTTTAAGTTCAGTCAGGGTATTAATCACACAATTAATTCATTTTGGAATATGAAGATCTAAATTGAGTCTTATTGCTCTGCATGTGCCTTCTTTACATTATGGCTTAGAAAACAGACTTATGACATTATAAACATAATGCTCAACACATCTAAATTTGATCTTGTTTTCTTTTTATATTTTTATCTTTACAGGTAACTCGGTAGCAAAAGACAAATCAAATCCAACTCATGACTGATAATATTAAATACAGCCACACAGGAAGTTTTAATACCCAACTATGAACCAGGAGGTTAAGTTTGCAACTGCTGGGGCATACAAATTATTCCATTGAGAACATGAGCTGTGATAAATAGCCACTTGAGATCAAAACTACTGGAAACTCAGCTGCACAAATCTGTCTGTCATAATGATTTCAGTGGACTGAACTGTGTACATTTGTAAAAATAGCACAAACTAAAAGGAATTATATGGCAAAGGAGGTCAAGAGATGATGCTAAAGGGACACAGAAGAAGCAGCAGTTTGCTGGATCCTGGCTTGAGATTTATGACATTTCACCTCTACAAAAGCAGTCTTTGAAATGTACTGATCCTTTTCCTCCAGAACTTTACCAATCCTCCATACCTGTTGGGCTTGCATACTGCTTTCATCAAATTACTATTCCAGAAAGTCTTCTCTGACACAGCACACTTTTAATTTGTATTCTAATCCTGAAGGTCCAGGACTACATATTTCAACATGTTGCTTTTCTTATAGGATATGAAATATATATCCATTGTTAATCATTATTGTTGACAAGTAGTAGTTATCTGAATATGTCATTCATATACGAATGTACTGTTAGTCGGACATGTTTCCCTAAGGCTAAACAGCTACTGCAACTCCTTTCAGGTAAATAAAGGATGGTCAAAACTTCATTTTCCTTCCCTGGTATTTTTAAAATATCAGTTTTATATAATTTCAAGAAGATATTCCTTGTACACACGTTGATTTATTAATATTAGGTCCTACAAAGATGATAATTTAATACATGACCCTAACTAGTCCCTATATGAAGATAGGCAGGGATGCATGTTAATTTTTCAGTCTCTGAGATTTGATGGTTATCATACAGATGTGTCTTTTAGGGTATCTTTTTTAAAAAATAAAATAAAATCTCTTGCTTGAAAAAATATTACCTGGATGCTTATGTAGATGTTTGCTCAGTTCTGTTTCTTGATAGAGAAAATTAGGTTCAAAATTTGGAATCATTGATGTTTTCCTTGGCAACTTCTCTGGTATTTTGGGTGCATTTTGTTTTAAAATTTGTTTTTTTTTAAAAAACGTTCTTTTTCTGTTTTCCAATATCTTCTATTATTTTCTATTATCTTCTATTTTGGTATTTATTTTTTAATCCTGGTGATTTGCTGTTTCATGAACAAAATGATGTTTAAATGCCTTAAGTAGTTGTAAACCTTTTTTCTAAGTTATTACAGAATGTATAATTTTTATATGCCATTTAATCTACGCCGTGCTATCTTGAAATTTAGGACAAAGAGCAGACTGTTCTTTTTGCATACTACACAGAGCTGGTTTTAGAAAAGTCTAGCTTATACTGATCTGCATTTATTTTCTAATCTGATATTATGATTACAGAAATTCAGTCTTGATTAAACTAATTGGGTCAACAACTGAAAGTTGTTTCTAGTGATTACTAATATTGATGGGGGAGAAACTCTTCCGATTGTTAGAAGTCACTGACAACGATTCTCATTGTTACAACACATTGTAACAGCAGGCATAGACTAATTAGAAATAAATTGGGTTCCATGATGAATGAACTGATCTTTGTAGTCTGCCACATGAAACAAGATTGTCCCATGATGTCATTACATTTGTTGTATTATGGCACTGAATGGTGGAAAACTAATTATGGGTGAAAATCAGTTTGAGGTGTAAAAGTGTATCATTCTGCCACACAATAATCCAAATTTTTATGAAGGAATTCATTATTTTAATTAGGAGAAATTAACACCAGTTACCTTCCTTGGTATTTTAAAAGGGTTAATATTGTATCTGGTCAGCTTTAAAAGGGATGTGCAGCAAAAGACCACAGCATTTGACACTTTGCTTGGAATAGTACAAAGTATAAATGTGTAATTTTGTAGAACCTATGAGTTTAGCCTAAGTTTAGCCAAAATTCTATGACATGCTTCTCAACATTTGTTTCCTTTGTGTTTATTCTTAACCAACACTAAAATTCTGTATTATTTACAAGTGTAAAACATGCATATCAATAGGTGAAAATAAACAGATTTTCAAATATACTAAACTGAGCATCTATACTGGGTTAAAGTTGTGACAATGGCTAACCAGTGAATAAAACTGTGGAATAAAAATAATTTTAATATGCATGTGCATTTGGAAACAGGTTTTCTGTTTCCCCTTAATATAAAGAAAGGATGTTTTGAAATTAACAGATTCCAGCCTAGAATGAAGCTCCATCTTTTTTTACATGAACAGATTGCTATTTTTTCCTGAATTATAATTTCTGGTAATGGAGATGGAAATTTTGACAGATAGATAATTTTAATGATCTTAGGTTCTTTACTATCCCCAAGGCTAAAATTCATCTACCTCCTTATAAATACACTGTCTGGCTGAGATCTGTCCTGGGTATCTTTTGCTACATAAGGTGAAGACTTCAGCAAGAAAGAGGGACTTTGTTCCACAGGCTTAGATTTTCAGCGGTCATCTTGAGAAGATGTATTAATGAGTATGTCCTTCCTTACCTTTAAAGAGGCATAGTTATCATATTTATTATGGAAGGTGTTCAGCAAATGAGTGGACTGTGTAAAAAGGTATAATATTTAAACTTAGGCTGCGATCACACACACTAAATAATCCACCACCACCACCACCACCACCACCACCACCACCACCACCACCACCACCATCATCATCATCATCATCATCATCATC
>NW_015159718.1:717093-733494 GCF_001447785.1 Gekko japonicus
TATATATATATCTTGAACTGTACATTTGCTTGTGTATGTGCACACACACACACACACACAATATAATTCTGTTTTTGAGTGGCAATGTTCCATGTGCTCCCAAATTAGTTTACTGCCTGATCTGTCACTCAGAAGGTCTGCCAATCAGCTGGCTGCGTTGGCTGATTCCCACCCACAGAAGCGGCAGGGTAAGGAGACTGACTGAGAAAAATGGGGGCCAGAGCAAAATGGCAGAAAGCTGGGACCAGAGTGGAAGGGATGGACGGTTCAGCGCGCAGAGGGTAAGGAGGCCAACTGGAAGGGGGGCCCAAAGCAAAACATCAGAAAACTGGGACCACAGTGGAATAAAAAAGAGAGAAAACTGGTACCAGAGTAGAATTAAAAGGACTAAAACCATGCTGGCCGAGGCTGCGATCCTATGCAGACTTCCTCAGCAGCCACTCACCAGCACTTGCTTGAGAGTAAACGCAGGCAGGACCCCACTGTTAAGTCATCCCACTAGGAAGATGGAGCTCCCCCCCTCCCACCCACATCGTGAAAGGAAACACCATTTCCAGTGCCAGGCCGATGAGCAGGGCCATCGCCACATCCTGATACACACAGGAAGTCCTTCTCCAGGGAGAGGGGTTAAGGGAACGTCTCAGCATGGGCCGGCTCTGCCTTCTCTTGTGGAGGAGGGAGTGCTCGAGAGCTGCTTCCTGCTCATGTTGGTGGCTCCGGCACTTGGCAGGGGACCCTTTGAGGATGGCCCATAGCTGGCCGTCCCCCTCAGCCCATGCCGGCCTCCCCTCACGGGGAACAGTGAGGCCCACAGGCCCCAGTGTCCCACCTAATCACCCACCCTTCTCCCACTATGGTGTTGAGGCTCTGCAGCTGGCCAGCTCACTTCCCCCATCCACTCAGCCCTGAACTTCCCTCCCCACCTCTGCTTCCCCCATAGTGCAAGGCTACCTGCTCTGGCCAGGCAATGGAGAGGTGTGTCAGTGGTATACCCACTTACTCACATCGCCAGCCACAGAGTGGATGGGGGCCAAAGCCATGGATGAGAAGGCCAGCCAAGGCGGGGGGAAAATGTCACTTAGGGATCAAACAACAAGCCTGTTATTCCCCCCAGAATGTCCACTTTGGAGCCTACCCAGTTGAAGAAACTACTCCATGGAGCCCTGTCTGCTGTGTTTTCTGGCTGACATGGTGTAACCTTGGACATAAGGTATTTCTTGACATACGGTATGTGAGAGTTTACTTCCAGATTTGTACCTTTCTATGCTTTTGTTACACATCACATCTTTCTAGAGCTTGTTGTATTCATTTTACAATGGGCTTTACTGCTAGTATATATATAAATATAAAATTCATAGCAAAACGTGCCCCACATAAATTTTAATAGATTTCTCCCGGAATAACCAGAAGTGGATTTCAGCTTTGGGTTTAGAGGAAGTAGAACCCTTACCCCTATAGCTTGGGTTGCCTTATTGATCTAAGGATGTCCTATTCAATAAAGCTGGTCTAAAATTAATGAATTCTGTATTAAACATGAGATTTAATAGGCCTCTTCCAATTTCCATCTGTGAGGGAATTTACATTTGTATCCTCGCAGGTATAGTGTGATTGATTATTGCTTGTGCTCCCCAAATTTACTTCCATTAATTAATAGTATTTACATAGAATTATGCACTGAAAGTGACCATCTCCCTCTAGTTTTTTCTTTAAAAACGAATCAGAAGGAAGATATCTCTATATCCGTTGTAAGTAAGAATGCTTCTAATGAAGTCCTGAAGAAGATAAGGTGGACTATAGCTCAAGAAAGTGACTTTAATGTTCTCTTCAACTCTGACAAATTTGATGAATTGAGAACAATAATAACTGACTCTACTTCTGCTGATGAAGTCATATTTGGAATTTTTCAGCTGACAAAACTTTGTAGTTCTAAAGCTAAAGTGGCAAAATCAGGCGGCTCCAATATGTCCAAATGGTTTGATTATGATTGCCATCTTTGGAAAAAGTAATTAAGAGCCCTCTTTAAGGAAGCTCAGCTAGCTAAGAATCTGACAAAGTTAAATGATTACTTATTAAATAATCCATTTTCAATACACTTTCAATACACTTTACAACTGGATTGTTGATACTGATGGGGGGTTTTTTTTGTATAATTTTAGGATCAATAACTTGTAAATTGTGGAAAGGAGAGGTTAAAAAAGTGATAGTTGAGTAAACCAAAAAACAGAAGGGAAGGTATTAGAGTCAGGTACCTAATATATTTTCACAGCTATGCAAATAATTCATGTTGGAAAATGGAAAAGGGGAGACTGATGCAAGATCGACCACACTCTATAACAGGCTGCTTCTCTGCCTACAAAGTGGCCTACAATACATGATGTTGACCACAACTTCAATCTCTCATGTTTTTGTGGGCTGTCCCCTTGACTGATCATCAAATTCCAGATTTCTAGATCTAGATCTGTAGTAAAGGTAATACTTATAGCTTTCCAGATTTGTTTCTGTCACATAGCCAAAGCTAGTTATCCACATAGTTTTTATCCACATGGTTTTCTTTAGCATGCTTGGATTACTTGCATGATCCATCTGGAGCTATTTGGTCTGCAGATAATTCTCTGCTGTGCCCCATTGTATTGGTATGGGGGTACTGGGGTCTGAATTACATTGGTGGGGAAACTAGATGGCTTGACCTTTTATGTGAGTTACATAAAGTTAGTCCCTTCTAAATGTTTTTATGTAAAGCTGTTATTGTCACCTCTCCCTGTTGATTGACTCCTCTATCTTTCATGCCTAGAGTTGAAGCGTGCTTTTGATTTTTCAGTGCAAAATGTCATCCTAATCTTTTTTTGTAGCTGGTTTTTTTGCTGATAGTTAAATCAACTGAGCTCTGCATTGAGATGACACAGCTGAACAATCTGATGTAATTAAGTAGTTTCTCATAATTTCAGTGCCGTTAGACTACAAAAAGAGCATTACCTAATCACTGCTTGTCAGGCTTCACTGTTTAATTCCCATCCTACAGATCACTTATGTTTACTCGTCTGTGCTGTTAGAAAATGTTCCCAGATGATATATTTAAGCCATTTATACTTGATCTTAGAAACCTGTCTTTTCGTGTTGCACAGTCTGTCACTATAAATACTTCACTGAAAATTTCAGCTGTGGACTCACTGTGTGTGCCACTTATACAGTTATCTTGAGATGTTATATATAAAAACCTTGAGTTCTGGCAGTCAGGTAACTAGTGAAGGTTCACTATTAAGTCTTAGACTCATTTGCATGCTCTCTTCTCCTCCCATGGTTAGCAGCTTATTTCCTGCATTATTATTATTATTTTTTTTGCAAAGTACAGTTTTCTTTTTCATCCTAACTGGGAAACAGGTTTGCACTTACCTTGCAAACCAGTGTTTTCTCCTTATTTTCTAAGTAAGCAGAAACCAATGTTTGGACATAAAAATGAACTAGGTAATGAAAAAAAAAAGATCATAAAATAACCTGGAAGTCATTAATGTTACCACAAAGCCTCATTTTTGTACTAACACTTGCTCCCTCCTCCAAATGCATTAATTAGAACAGAGGTAACAGTAGGAATCCCTGCTATGCAGTGCAAGAGACAATCAGCATCTAATTCAGTCATGCTTTCTGAAGTCCTCTAGGATGAGCCTGGAAGGGGGGGGGACTAGGCCCGTAGTTACAGTGGGGCATCTTGGGGCCAGGCCCTCTGATTTACCGCCTAGGCCTCTTGAGTTTTCGCCAAGCCAGGTGGAGAGTGCTGCCACCAGTATCAAGGAGCTCACAGCCTCCCTGCTCCAGTGCAAAAAAGAAAAGAAAAAAGAGCATGGGTCAAAAGCGGCACCCAAGCAAGGTTTAAAGGCCAGTCCTGGCTCTTTGCTGCTGCCACTGCCACCAAAGAACTCACAGCCTCCCAGCTTCAGTGCAAAAAAGAAAAAAAGAGCATGGGTCAAATGCGGTGCTCGAGCGAGGCTCAGAGGCCAGTCCTAGCTCTCTGAACCATGTCTGACTCTGGAGGTGCAGATCTCAGAAGCCAGCCCCACTAAGTTCAATGAGGCTGTGTTGCACCTCAGGAAAGGGTGCTTTTGGGATCACCTTGGCTCTGAGATCACAATCCTCTCAACCAGGAGGAGGATGAGTAGGACGTACTGGGAAGTAAACCCAGGACTTCTGGGAGATTTTGCCGTCTCATTCCCATGAATAAATTGAGGTAGAGAGAAGAGTCGATTTGGCTGAATTGGGGGGGGGGGGAGGAAAGGAAAAAGAGCCAGGAAGAGCCAGATCTCCCTCCAGCCCAGTCACCAAGAATTTGGTGCAACTATTTTTTTAAAAGAGAGAGTGTGTGCCTGGCTGGTTGCAGGGAATGGTGGGAATGTGTGTGGTGGTGTGTACGAGGGTGACCCCAATTTATTTAAAGGCCCCCCAAATTAAAAAAAATCCTGGCTATGGGCCCAGGGGAGCCTGATACAGTGGCTCACCTAAGACTGGCACTCAGAGAGGATCAATCAGGAATCTCCATCAGAGAGACTTTGACACAACAAGATGTCTTTCCTGTTATTAACATAAATTCTTGTTTACCACTTTGGATGAAATAAATCTGAAATTACCGAAATTAGCTTGTCTAGTATATTAGCCAAAAGCTATGCCCATATTTGGGATTGGCCATCTGCGAAGCTACTTGTTTTATCCACTTTGAATTAGCTCCTGAATCTAAAAATCCTTCACACAGTTTTCTCACACATACCTGTCTCACCACTTTTGCTTCTGAGCTCAGAATGCCTGTTTCACCTATAACAGGAGATATACTCCCTCTGCAAAGTGTAAGCCTGCACGCCTGCCATGGTGTTTTTATGAACTGAGTTACTGTACCTGATGAAGTGTGCCATCGCTGTACCTGATGAAGTGTGCCAATGACAGACTGTGCCAGAAACTGACATGCTGTGAGCTCCCAATAGGATACATACCAGAGACACTGTTTCCTCTTATGGTTGCTATTCCTGAGGTGTTCCCATGTCCAGCAAACGCCATTTTGTTCTAAGCACAGGGCCACAGCAAGCAGCAGACTCCATTTTGTTCCAAGCACATGGTCACACAAAAGCAGCAGACTCCATTTCAAACCAGCCACCTGGTCACATACCTGAAACCCCCCTCCCCCTCGCACCAACGGACAGCACGTCCTCACAAAGACTCTCTATTCAACCTGGCCTCCTGGCGATGAGTCATACATCTACATGCGAATACCCCTAGCCCAGGTGTCTTGATTGAGTTAGTCACTAGATCTCAAATTGCCCTCCAGTTTCCAAGCCCTCCCAGAAAATTACAATAGCCAATCCCAGACCTCTTGGCTATGACAGAATGCCTCGTCACAGGGGAGGTCTCCTGGCCCCAGCTCCTCCCCTGACCCTGTTTGATATAATCAGGAATGCACCTCCAGTTCGCTCTCTTGAGCATTCTACCTGAAACCCCCCAGCGCTCTCAAACTACGTCCTCTATTTAACCTGCTTTACCCTTCAATCCAGCTTTCTATCCCAAATCCTTCCCATCCCTCTCTGTGTTCTAGCAGTGCACAGCTAGAACTTCTTAGCACGTGGTCTTAGCTGGTCTGAGTCCATTCGCTATTCTTTTCCATTTTCTCCCCATCCTTACCCCTTCGCTTGAAGTTTGGAGCCACGCAGAAGCAGCCAGGTAATTATACCCCAAAGCATCAACCAACGTTACCTGCAAATTGCAACTGTGCTTAATTATTCTCTCTGTATTTCCTAGTTCTTGTGTGTTGTGGTTGTTGTGTGCTTACTGTGTGAAGTGTGCTAGTAAACAATTATTATTATTAAGAAGTCTGCCTCAGTCTCTTATTGGGGACCTCAGAATCAGTGCCATCCTCCGTAAACAAAGACGGTTGTTCCCGAAGTTAAAAACTGTACCAATTGTTTCCTTTTTGGAGCAATTCGGCTAACAGATCTTGGGGGCTCGTGTCCGGGATCCGTCCTGGTCGTCTGAATCACATACTAAGTCGACATGTGTGTGGTTCAGTCGAACAGACTGTGTGTTTCCGTGAGAGCTGATTGTGCTTCTACAAGCATCTGTTTGTGCGAATGAGTGATTGAGTTCTTGTGCGTGTGGCTCTAGCGAGCATTCTAAGAGGGAGGCCTTTTTCCCCCTTCTCTCCTTCAGTGTGAGACTCTGTGCCTTAAGCACTAGAGAGTCGCAGAGGTCAGCCGCCCTGGACCCGACTGCTAGGTGTAGCCAGTGACCGGCGGGACTCCGATTGCAAGGGACCTCTCACACAAAGACCCCACGGCTATCTCGAGCCAACTCGCGTTCTGTTTTGTGGGCTGGGATCCGAGAAACTAGGAGATTAGGGTGTTAGGTGCCTTGAACCCCACCCCCCCAAAAAAAAGTAGTAGGGAAGCTTTAAAAGCTCCTGAATTGGAAAAATAGTAGGGAGACTGTTAAAAGCTCCTGAATTGGAAAAATAGTAGGGAGACTGTTAAAAGCTCCTGAATTGGAAAAATAGTAGGGAGACTGTTAAAAGCTCCTGAATTGGAAAAATAGTAGGGAGACTGTTAAAAGCTCCTGAATTGGAAAAATAGTAGGGAGACTGTTAAAAGCTCCTGAATTGGAAAAATAGTAGGGAGACTGTTAAAAGCTCCTGAATTGGAAAAATAGTAGGGAGACTGTTAAAAGCTCCTGAATTGGAAAAATAGTAGGGAGACTGTTAAAAGCTCCTGAATTGGAAAAATAGTAGGGAGACTGTTAAAAGCTCCTGAATTGGAAAAATAGTAGGGAGACTGTTAAAAGCTCCTGAATTGGAAAAATAGTAGGGGAAAAGCTGTAAAAGCCCCCGAATTGGAACTCAGACGGCCAGCCGCAGAGGAGCTACCGAATCTGAGCCTAGACGGGCCAGCCGCAGAGGAGCTACCTGTTCTAGAATCTTTCTGGGTTAAACCAGAAGGAAACAAAGCACTTTTTAAAATGGCGGAGGGAAAGTCTAAAGAATCCCCCAAATTCCGCACCCTCGAGGACTTACCTCGACTTGAGCGCTGGCTCACTAAAAAGGGACTATCCCCGTGGACGGATGGATCCTTTAAAGGAACAGATCCACTCCAGGTGGCTAGGGAAGCCTTTGAAGAGTACTGTGACTCTAAGAAAAGAAGTACTGCCTCCAAGGATAGGGCTGGCACGTGGGCTCTGTTTTTGGCGTTGCAGGAAGCAATAGCTAACTCCCAAAGTAAGCAGAAAGAGGTTGAACGCTTGAACGCGGAATTAGCGAAAGCTGAGGATGCGCTCAAACGCTCTAAAGCTCAGCATAATAGAGAAATAGAAGACCAAAGAACCCATTACGAGTCTCTTGTGGAAAATGGACGCATTGACCAGGAAGAGGCTTCGTTAATGGAGACCCGTAAAATGGAGGAAGAAATTTTGCATTTAAAAACAGAAAGGTTAAACTTAATCTTAGAAAAGACTGGGTTAGCTAACTCTGCCCAGGAAGCTAAACAGGCCGCCAGCCAGGCAACAGAGAGGGCTCAGAAAGCTGAGGCAGAGCTTGCCCGAACCTTGGGCGAGCTTGCCACAGCCAAAAGAGCCGCTTGTTTTCTGGCTGAGCAGAATAAAGAGAGATGGACTAAAGCTAACCACGAGGCTTGCCAAAAGGAAATAAGGAATTTAAAAGAAAAATTAGGAATTCAGGATGCAGTAATTTCAACCATCCACCCCGAGGGATTTAAAATGATAGTGGACTCCGATGCGGAGGAGGAACCCAGCCCAGGTCCCATTGAAAATAGACAAGCGCCCCATAAAAGCCACCCAGTAAACCCTGTATGCACAACTGAGCGAGTTACTAAAACAGGGGACCAGAAGACGACTCGGACGGTTACTGAGACCCGTCTCTGGAAGCCTGACGAAGTAAAAGCCATTGCAGAACAGGTCGGCCCCCTCACTAAAGATAACGCCGTAGCTTGGCTGACCACAGTCAGCACAGCCTATGGCAATGTTAATGGGGACGATTTATCAGTGCTAGCTAGGAGGTGTGCCACTGGTCCTGACCTAGCAGCGATTAATGCTGCAATCTCAGCCAAAGCCTTAAGCGATGAGGACCAGTACACCTGGATGAAGGTGGTACTTGAATATCTAAACCCAGAGATATCTTCTGAAGCTGCGTTCATACTTGAACGGCAGGGTCCAAGCGAAGATCCGGAAGCCTACATGGCCCGGAAACAGCTTTTGGGAATTGTTGCAGAAAGAGTAGATGTGGATGAAGAGGGATACCCAGAGTATGATGACATGGTCTTTAAAGATGCCTTAGTGCGAGGTTTTAATGCCCAGACCCAGTTAGCCTTAAACATAACCTCCCCAGGAGACATGGATTGGAACCAGTTGCTAGTTCGAATTAGGAGGGTGGCCACGCTGCTTAGAAGCGCAGGCACCATAAAATCAGTTAAAAATCCCAAAAGGTATAAAGATAGAATTAAAGAAGAGGAAGAGCCCATCACGGCAATCACTTACGCGAACAATGGTCCGCATTCAAAACATAATATAAACCCATTTCCCCAAAACAATGGCTATAGATATGAGGGGAGGAATAACAATGGCCGAGGCAAGGGCGGCTACAGAGGCAGAAACTATAGAGGAGCTTATGGCAATCAAGCTCCTGCGCAAGCGAATGGCAACCCGCCCAGCCGTCCGCGCCTCCGGATCTAGCTTATCCCTTCCCCCAAGCGCCAGCAGCCCAGCAAACACATGGTAATTACCATGCCCAACCCACGGGACCGGCGTATCCGCCTATGCAGCCCGAGACGCCAGCCCAGCCACAGTCATATAACCAGGGAAACTATCCCCCAAAGGGAGAACAAGGGGAAGACAATTCTAAGAACATGCGATGGCATGTATGGATGGTAATTAATTACCTACAGCCATCTCAAACCAGATTAAAGACTGCTGGTTTCATAAAAGAGACTTTCAGGAGTCTCAATATCTTTCCTTTTAGGAGGTAATAAGAATTGATTTAACCATTCTCCAAGTAACTATTCTCCAGGCTGAGTAGTCTTCCTCCAACTTGTGGTGCTTCCCCCAACAGAAAGCCCTCTGGACACATTTTTGGATATATCTAGCCCAGCACAGCCCCAGTATCTGTGTGTCTGCCCATGTACCTACTGGCAGATGATCCCCAAATTCATTTGGGTCATTTTCCATCTTTCAAGTCTCTGCTCCATAGACTCCTGGTCTCCTGGATAGGTAAAAATATTTCCCCAACACTCTCCTATTATTCCTGCTCGCCTCTGTTCCTCCATTACTTTTGTGTATGATTTAATGTGTGTTTTGTTTCTGTATGTGTGCATTTTATTAGGATTTTCTTCTGTTTAATAAAAATAACCCTTTGGTTCAGCAACTGTCTGTTTATTAAGAGCTCTCATAAAGGGAAAGATCCCCATAAACATAGGTAGCAAGATCCTTGCTTAATACCCCACCTCTTACTGAGGCCTGCCATGTAGCTAATTTCCCCCAGAAACTGATGGCACTATTCAGCTTCTTAAATCAAAGCTGGTAGGGGTAAAAAAGTTTTGCTCCACTTCATGGTTGGAGTATGTTACATGTCTTGATAGGGCATCACTGTTTTTGAAAATGGAAGCAAAAAGTCCCTAACAGTAAACATGCAAATTGCATAAAATCTGCAATGTAAGATCCACTCATGAAGTGTACAATGGAACTCATGAAAACAATTCCAGGAGATTGCAAGCCATTTCTACAATGGTTTCAAAGCCAAAAACCACTGGCACCTCCTTTTTTTCCTTTTTTTCTTTGGTATGAAGAGCTTCATGAGCTAAGCAAGAAGCAAATGACTTCTTGCATAAAATTTGAAAAGCTGCAAAAATTCTCATCTGGTTCATAGTTGTTAACAGTTGACATGAAATTGTCTGAGGACTTGCTTGACAGAAGCAAGGTTGAAATTGGCTTCACAGCAAAGAAGCCCTTAAAAGAAACTAAACTAAGCAAGCTTCAAGTGCCCAAATTTACCTAGAATGTCAAAACATGGTAGTAGAAGGTGTTGAAAAGTTGGCTGAAAGAAGTTCAAGATGGTTTGTGGCTTATATCCTACTGTCATTATACACAAACCAAACATTGAAATAATCAGAATAGGCACTATATCTTCTAAATGCAGCAAATCGTATCAATGACACAACAGCTGAAAAATCAAAGCACAATACATTGTTTTAATGTCAGCTGTCCACAATGAAATCAACACAGTTTCAAGGATGCATGATGAAGTTGGACTGAACATATTTTACAGTGGTATTTTGATGGTCAGAAAGAATTTCTCATTACTGTGGAATGTTGTCAAGATGTGCCTTATCCTGTCTCATGGTAATGCTGTGGCTGGAGCTGGGTTTTCAGTTAATAAATCAATATTAATAGAGAATTTACATGAAGAAACTGTTGTCTGTCAACACTAGGTTTATGATGTTCTCCTGAGTTCTGGAGGACTTGAAACGATTGTAATTGATAGGAGTACACTACTGTCAGGCAGGCATGGTCACACATGATAGGCAGAGTACTTGAAAAGTTAAATACTATAAGGAACAAGAAGAAACTCTGAGAAAAGAAGGAACTTGAGAGAGAAATTGAACACCTTGAAAATGCTTTTAAAAGCACTGAAATAAGAATCCAAGATGGAAGAAGAAACAACGAATTAGAAACTAAGGGAGCTGCAAAACAAAAAGAGAAAACTGTGTATATTGTTATTTAATCTTTTTAGAAGAATATTTGTACTCACATTCTAACATGATTTTAATTGCAATTTGACAGCTAAGTTTCATATTGCAGCTCCAGTTAAGCAATTTTTAAAAGAATATTCATTGAAATTTAATTCATATAATTTTACAGTGCAATCATATGAACACTTTCCTGAGAGTCAGCCCCATTGAATAGGCCTGAGTAGGTTTCTGAGTAGACCTGCATAGAGTTGCTCTCTTAGTATCACTTTAGAAGAACAAGGATGTTCTGTAATTTGTTAATATTTAGAGATCACACATGTTGATGTCCCATGTTCGTGTGCTTTTTGGTGCATTTTCGAAACAGATGTGTTCAGTAAATAACTTTTAAAGAAATTCACTTTGAAGTTCTTCTCTTAACAAATGTTTTTTGCTTCTCATTCTGTAGTTTTAAATTGTTTAATAAAACCTCTATTTAATACAAAGTAAAATGCAGTTTTTAAACTTGGGGCTATTTTTGTATGGTGGTCAGGGAAATTGACAAAAGTCAGTCAGAGAATGTTAGGGAAATGGCAAATAAAATTTTATTGACATCCCTGAGTGGTAGAATGAGTAGGATCCAACCAAACATTTTCAGGAACTCTATTATTAAACAGATTGGGAGTATTGTTAGAGAATGAACTGGATATTGCTTTATGGACTATATTTATTGCTACACACAATGGACTGTGCACACACACACAGGCTCAAAGAACTGTACACTTTAAGTCACCTGTTGTGATGCAACACATAGAAGGTGCCTACACAAGCCTTACATGTAAATAAGGTTTCAGCTACACAGTTACCAGCCTGGTGAAAGAAGCACACACCTCCATTATTGTGAGCAATGAGAAACAACAGCTCTGAGCAGAGACAGCCCCCATTGCTGAACTGTTTGTGATCACGTACCACCCATCAACTGCTTTGTTCCTGCTCTGGTATTTCCTGCCAAATGGACATTTGGTTCACAATGAGAATGGCCAGCTTCATCAACACCACAATGGAGCATCCTGACACCAAGGTCTTCACACCTGTCCAGATGCCATCCTTTGAGCAAGGTTTTAGGTTTCAATATTGGCCACCCCTCTTAGGTAACCACCCTCCCTACATGCAACCAATAGGATTGTTTTTGGGACGGACTAACAGGTAGGTGGCCCAAGAGGTTGGAATAGTTACCACCCATCTCTTAAACCCACTATAAAAGGTAAGGACCATTCACCTGGCCCTTCCTAGCTAGCAAACCCCCTGCAACAACCCCTGTCTGCTTTTAATCCCCTTGAGCCCCACTTGCTATCCCAAACCCTTGCCTCTACTTTGAGCTCTTGATCTGCAGTCAAGAGACCCCCAAACAATCTGGCTAAGTTCTGGTAGTGTGGATCCCTTTATTTTCTATTTCTTCCCATCCATTCTTCATTGGGACAACCAAGCTGCAAGACAGATAAATATCACCCACCATCACCCCTACCTGCTAATGCAACCGTGCTTATTTTAATACTGTAATTCTAAGGAACTTGATTGAATATGTGAGTGCATCAGTATTGTTTGTATGAGATATATTCTTAAGTAAAAGACATCTATTTTAAACTACAACAGCCTTGAATCCTTTACTGGTAACTCTTGTTGGGAACAGGACCTTGGTATAGTTGGCAAGAACCCATTTATAAATTGCCAATTGCTGTAAATAAAGTAATTCGGCTAACAGTATGTACAGAATACATTAAATTTATTTATTTATTTATTTATACATTCACTTTTTAGATCACCCTCCTCCAAATATTTGGGGCTCAGGATGGCGTACAGCATTTAAATACAGCTTAAAATAGTTGAAACATTAAAACAAGTACAACAGTCTCTCTAGAAGTGAACGGAAGAAGGTCAGGATGATTAAAAACTGTTGATTAAAACCATAAGCCTGGCAGAACATCTGTGCCTTACAAGCACTGCAGAACTAACCTATACTGTAGGGCACAGGTGTTATTTGGCAGAGAGTTCTACCAGGTCAGAGCCAGGTCTGAAAAGGCCCTGGCTCTGGCTGACGACATATCTCTGGTTGAGGAGATATCTCTTGGGCCAGGGATCTCCAGGAAATTTTTCTCAGCTGAGCATAATGCTCTTTGGGGGACATACCAGGAGAGGTGGTCTGTTTTCGAGTGGCAATGTTCCATGTGCTCCCAAATTAGTGGTCCCAAAGGTACATTGGTCCTAGGCCATTTAAGGCCTTAAAGGTTACTACCAAGACCTTGAACCTGATCCAGTATTCAACCTAGAGAGAGTGCAGCTGGCACAGCATGGGTTGGATACGTGCAGTTAATAGGGTTCTGGTAAGAACCCAACACCAGAACTGGTGTTCTGGACCAGTTGTAACTTCCTCAGTGTTAGGCCTATATAGCATTGTCACTAATGGTGCAAAACTATATGCTGGTTATGTTCAATCAGAAAGAAAGTCCTTTTGTATTCAATAGGCTTCACTCTCATGATTGCACCTAAGAAAGGTCTAGGTTTCTTTGGGCAAGGGAGTTTATTTGGGGGGAGGGGAGGAAAGCTCCAGCTTTTTCCCTTAAGGATATATTATGTTCACCAACTGAAGTACTGAAACAGTTGCCTTCCATAGCCCTTCTTCTCATACCAGGGGAAAGCACAATGCACAATACACTGCTGGAATGGTGAGTGTTTTATTATTTGCTTTTCCTTAACTGCTGAGGTGAAGTAACGGAGGTTACTGTGTGGGAGGACTGTGTTTGAGGGTGTTTGCGTGTGTATAGCCTGTTGGAGTGTGGTGCTTGTTTGAGGAAGTGTGGCCTCAGCAGGCGGGTGTGTGGCAGCCAGCGAGCGAGGGCAGCAGCAGGGAGGCTCTGCTGCCCGAGGCCGGCACTGGAGTGCAGGGCAGGGCAGAGCCACATGGGAAGGAGGGTGGAGCCCAGCAGGGGACCTGCTGGTGGCTAGAGCAGCAGGGGACCTGCTGGTGGCTAGTCCCCGGAGGAGCATGCCTGGAAGCCATTCTCCACTGCTGCTGCGCGGGGTTGCAGCAGTGTCACCTACCCTGTTTAGGTGAGGGAGGGGAGGGGCTGCAGGCCTCCCCTTAAGGGGCTGCTCTAGGCTGCTGCCTAAAAATTCTCTATGATGGACTGGCCCTGGTGCCACATGCTCGTCCAGTGGTGCTAAGTGCCCTCTTTGTGCTTTCCCCACCACCAAGGTGCCTTGATGCTCGCTCTAAGTCTGCATGGTAGGGAGCTGTCAGACAGCATCCTGTGCCACACACCCTACCTCATGAGTTGTGGGGTGACCTTCTTGAAGCACATGTAGACTGGTGGGGGGGGATTGGATCCTGGGGACAGGGAAAACCTGTGTGGATGAGGGTGGGGATTGCTTGTGTGTTTAGTCGGCATCCTGAGGTACTTGGGTTCTTGTGGGCAGGGCTGCAGCAGTGGAGTGGCCATTGTTTTCAAGTATAATGGGCACCAATGGGATACACCACCATTTTTGGAGGCATAACTTTTTGCCTGTTTGGGGGGCATTCCCATGCTGGATATGCTTAGGGAGCTGCCTAACTGTGGCCATGCCCCCAGAACACCCATGTGGACACCAGCTCAGGGGACTGCACCAGAGTTGCATTGGCATGCAACAGACTGGCACAGCCCCTCTAGTGTCCTCCACCACTGTAACTGGTCCTTACGCTGTTGTAACTCAGAGTTGTGCTGGCATAAAGGTCAGTCAGCTCCCTGAGTCCATTCAGCCCCCTTAGAATTGCACTGTCCTCACTGCATGCTTTCTCTCTGTCCTCTCTTGCCACTCCTGCTTCCTCTGATGCCTGCAAGACAGAGAGCAGGAGCCTGCAGCTGGGCTGGCTGCCACTGCAGGGCTCCAGCTGGCTCACTTCTCTGTCCCAGCAATTGATGAGGCTCCCAAAGCAGTTCCAAAATTTCAGGAAATAAATTTTCCGCAGTTTCAAAATTTTGGGAGTGTTTTGGGTAATTTCACCTCAAAGACCGAGGAGTGACCCTGTGCCCTGGCTTTACCACCTTCAGCCTGTCTCGCCGCATAAATTAGCTGATCAAATTCCATCAGAACTGTCAGAACAGCTCTTGCACTTTATCTGACTACTGTACTGGCATTTTAGGAAAATTGTTTTATGAATGATTTTAATTGCATTTATATGTAAGCCACCCTGAGCCTGCTTCAGTGGGGAGGGCAGGGTATAAATTGAGTAAATAAATAAATAAATAGTAGTTTGGGAATATTCAAATGTGCACCTCTACAGCAATCTAAGCTTGAACTGGAGTAACTCTGCATTGTACTACTAGTACCAAGAAAGGTTTCTCTTGTTAAATAGGTGAAGAGATTATTGCTGTGCAATACTGACTGAAAAGACAAATACTGGATATTGAACACCTGCAGACCATGTACCTAATGTTTTTTCTCAGAAGCTTTCATTAAGTTTTATGAAAAAAAGACATCTCTGCACATACTTAACACTAACCTTAGGGAATATTTATGCTGAAAAGGCAATGACTGGTATACAGAGAAGGCCCTGAAGGGGGCAGCAAGAAGAAAATTAGATAGGATAGTGAGGACAGCACCTTCTCTCTCCTGTTAAGTGTCATTCCTTGTCTGTCTCCAGATTGCTACACTCTTAGGGCAGTTTCCTCTTTCTTCTCAGAAGTAACACACTCAGGTCCATTCTGCATCTGGCATTTTTTCCACATTTTCTCAGTACTCGATGTGGTTCCCCCTTGCCCCAGAATATCTGTTTTCATTCAACCTGGTATGCAGATTTTCCTGTGTCAGTACTTACCTCAGCGGTCATTGGCCACCTGAGCCAAGTAATTCATGGCGAGGTGATAAACAGGGCTCTTTTTTGTAGCAGGAACTTGCATATTAGGCAACACACCCCTAATGTAGCCAATCCTCTAAGAGCTTACAGAGCTCTTCTTACAGGGGCTACTGTAAACTCTTGGAGGATTGGCTACATTATGGGTGTGTCACCTAATATGCAAAGGAGTTCCTGCTACAAAAAGAGCCCTGGATAAATACAGAGGGGGAAATAGGGGTGGGGGAACTGATGGAGATCAATGAAGCCATGCCAAGTTGTCTGCTTATAGTTCCCTTTGAATTGGAAGCAGAGGAAGGAAAAGGTGTCACTCAAAACCACATTCAGATGCCCTGGGGCGGCGGTCGGCAACCCGCGGCTCCGGAGCCACATGCGGCTCTTTGGAACGCTTGCCGCGGCTCCGGGAGGTGACTGTGACAGGCGGCGGCGGAGGGGGGACGCGGGGCTGCGGACAGGCGCGCGGCCTGGCCGGGCCCGCCAATCGTTGAGGGTTAGGGTCCTCGCACGCGGCGCGCGGGCGGGCGAGCGTGAGGCGTCTCCTTCATTTCGCCCTCCAGCGCACGCGGCGACCCAGCGCGCTTGCGTGAGCCAGAGACCGAGAGAAAGAGCGGGCACGATCCTGTATATAGCATTAAGGTAAGAAACAATATATGCAGTGTTATATTTGTTTTAAATGTCGCAATGGTTGTCTGGCTCCCGGAGGCGAGCGTGAGGCGTCTCCTTCATTTCGCCCTCCAGCGCACGCGGCGACCCAGCGCGCTTGCGTGAGCCAGAGACCGAGAGAAAGAGCGGGCCTCTCCTCCTCGCTCGGCAGGTGAG
>NW_015159718.1:735040-766496 GCF_001447785.1 Gekko japonicus
CCCCGGTGTGGAGCAGGAGTGTTCAGGAACTGGAATGACAGGGCCAGGAGTGGAATGACAGCCCCAGGGTGGAGCAGGAGTGTTCAGGAATTGGAATGACAGGGCCAAGAGTGGAATGACAGCCCCAGGGTGGAGCAGGAGTGTTCAGGAACTGGAATGACAGGGCCAGGAGTGGAATGACAGCCCCAGGGTGTGCCAGGTAAGAAACAATATATGTAGTGTTATATTTGTTTTAAATGTCGCAATGGTTTTACGGCTCCCGGGTTTTTTTTTTCCGTCGGAAACGGGTCCAAGTGGCTCTTTATGTCTTAAAGGTTGCAGACCCCTGCCCTGGGGAAACACTGTACTGACTGCAAAGTCACCCCTGAACTGCCATAAAGTTTGGGTTTCTATTTAATATAGTATATGCATTATTGGTTGTAGTTACATGTTTGTATATATCTACCTATTTTTATTTATGTTCCTGATTCATTTAATAAGTAGTTCATTACAAATCACGTCTTTATTGTAATAATGTAATGAAAAGTTTACAAGAGGCACACACAAATAAACCTGATCAATTCAGCTCTGGGAAGCTCCATATTCATGAGAGTGACTACCAGGGGTCATTTCGTAGAAAAAGAGCTAGGGGAACTCATTAGCATAACTCATTAGCATATGTCACATCCCCTGACATCAGGGGCCCGGCGGTGGACCTGCAAGGCCAGCGGGAGTGCGACGAAGCCCTGCCAAGGCCCGCCCTGGCCCCAGGCAGGCAGGGGTGGGGAGAGGTGGGGAGGAAGCAACTTACCCTCCCTCTTCTCCTGCCTCCTCCTGGCTGAATGAGGACTGGAAGCGGGGTGGCCGGAAGCAGGGGGTGGGGCTTCGTCATGTGCTCCGCCCCCTGCACCTCACCCGGGGGAACTGCGTTCCCCCGCGTTCCCCCCCGAAATGACCTCTGGTGACTACTATATACATACATCTAATATTTAATATGTTTCTGTGAGACCTTCAAAGCTTTCATATTCCATGGGAAAAGAGTGGATCTAACAGTCTAATAGAAAGTCATATGTGCCTGGAAAATTTGATATCTGTCAAAGCTGCTGAGGGATGGGGACTAGAAGCATACAATTTTGAAAACTTGGGTTCCTCAGCGGGCTGGGGAATCCAGATAGTACCTTCCTCATCTTGCTGTTATGGAAAAACAAGGAAGCATCCAGTAGGGCACAAGGGTTCAGGCAGATATAGCTCAAATCTGAAAGCATCGATATCGGCTAGAAACCCCTCAAGGAATACAACATTATTCATGTTAACTTCTTGCTCAGTTTGAAATCCTGCTCGGTCTGTCAGCCTAGCAGGATGCCAATACCTGTGTTTATGTGAGATACTTTCTCTGGGACATCAGTATCTGCACATAACTAAGAAATTTCCTGGAAACTAGTAATTTTACAACTGATGCGGTGTGAGGGGTTTGAGAAGTTTTTAAGAAAGCACCTTGAATGTTATTAAAACTAAGACTATATTACATTCTGCATTATGTAGCCTAAGCAGAGTTACACAGTTCTAAGCCCATTGGCCTAAGAGCTGGTTTGCCCTGTTAAAATATATTGTGGTTCTTCGCACAGACCCCTTTCTCAAGAAAGGTTTGGTGGCATTTCCCCCCCAGACATTACTCATAGCATTGCAAACTGTCTGGTCTGAAATCTTTAGTAAATGTGTTGATTCTCTGCAGTGACTCCAAATGGGCTTTTGGGGCTTTATGTCACCTTTAAGATTATTCAAATATACTTTGTCTGAGCACAAACATAAACTCTGTCAACTGATTCACAGTAAAAAGCTGTGGTGCCTTAAGCTACTTTTTTTAAAAAACCAGCCACAGGACTGTCAAGGTGACCTTTCCTGCTGTTTCAATTACATAGTGTTGCCATCATTTAACTATTCGAATGATGGAAAGTGTGCACTTTGATATCTGAGTGGCAACATTTCTAGCAAAGGAGACCTCTACGAAAGGGCTGACAAGGGGATATTATAGATCTAAAGAGCCACATCAAGGAATTAAAGGAAGAAGCCAGAGGAAGATGAAAAACTGGGGAGAGAAAAGCTGCATTTTCTGACTGGAATCTAAAAACCTATTTGGAAAGCTTTGAGGCAATCATAATATCTCTAATTGATTTTAATAATCAATAATGACAATTTTGTTATTGGTTTCTCCTAGTACTGCAACTAAGCTGGGTAACAAAAAGATGTTGTGGTTGCCTTTAATGGAGCAAAATCCCTCATATGCCCTTCAAAATTTTTTTTTTAATACAATGAACCCTTATAGAAGTGCTTTTCACCCAGTTTAAACTGAAATATGTTGCAACTTTATATGCCCTTCAAAATGAGCTCCTATATTTTATTCAATAAACTTTATAAGCCTCATTACCAAATTTCTGAGCACCGTTTGGCTCTGCTGTTCTGACCATCAGTCACTACTGAAACAAGTGGGAAAACATTCTGTCTGAAGTGCTGAGAAAATGAACGTGTTCCTATCAGATTGAAATGGTAAAAAGCAATGACGCTGTGATTGTGCAGCTGAATTAAATACTTGCAGAAGAATACTCCAGCTGGGGTGAAAATATAATGTAATTCTCTGAATGCATATCTCTGACTGGGTATATAGCTGTGTCTTCTCAGTTGTAGATTCATCGGCATGAATTTTCTGCAGATAAAAATGTGATAGGAATAGATCTATTACTTCAGGTAATCGAGATGTAAAATGAGACTAAGTAAATGGAAAGCATTTCCTTCATGAATAATTATATAGAGAAAAGAAATTCAAAGATTGCATGAATATTCAAAATTGTTGTGCACCTACCCCTGCTAATGAGAAAAATTGATTGCTGAATAACCATTCAAAAGTAATGGACAGAATTTTGAAATGGTTATAATTTGCAATGAATGGTTATATCTCCATTTCAGAAGCCAGTGTTCTGATGATAGCATCTCATAGATAGCTTGTTTACTACTGGAACTTAGGAGCACATAGTTCTGTATCATTTTTAATATGTATAGAATCAATATTTTTACATGTGAACCCAAAACACATGTCTATTACCAGGTATCTCTTACAGGCCCACATCCCAGGAGGCATGGATTATCTGCCGGTCCATGGCAGCAAATAAGTATTGCCCATTGTGTGTACGTGCAGTGTAGAGCTAAGTATAATATGTGGAACTGTATTTGTTATACATGCATGTTGTATTTTTTAACCTAATTTAAAAACATTTTTATATAGATGTAAAAGAGTCTAATAACAATTGACTGTAATGTGTGTATGTTCTTCTATACTCCTTCCTAGCATAAAGGCTTCCAACAACAATGGACTCAATGGATGACTGGAAAATGACCACAAAGCCATTGCTGCCAAGGACTGGTGTTCATGGCTAAGAAAAAAAGATAACTTTTTTTTAAAATATTTTTTTATTAAGCATAACACTGATAAATAACAAAATTAACAACCAAATTTTCATTTTGCATAATACATAATACCAACACTATAACCTTGAATCTTTGTAATAGATTTTTGTAAGAACCACTTTTTAAATGCACATTTTCCCAGAATACACTATAAGATCTTACCGACTTATTATAATGTTTTCTTTTGTAAATGATACTTTGTGTGGACACTTCTGAGCGAGATAACTTTTTTTAAAAAAAATTTTTTTATTAGATTTTGTTTCTTTGACTAGTTATAAAAACAAAAACTTGCACAACAACAAAACATTTTCCATGAGACAAACTAACAATTCAACCATTGTATTCAACAAAGATAAGGTCAGTATAGTACAAATACGATTCTCAAATGTTTATAGACTGTAATCATACGACCGGTATTACAGCTTTATTAAAATCATACTAATTTCAAGTATGTAGATGAGATATATGTATCAAATTCTTGCTTAGTAGACGTATAATTGAAGAAGGGAAACCAGTGTTTTGCATATGCAGAGTGATATGTAGGGTTTTCTGTAGCCCAAATCTAGTCAGAGATCTTATCTATTATAAAATTATCCCATGATTTCCTATGGCAAAGGATAATAGGAGGAAAGTAATTGTTTTTCGAATTAGCAGCTAGCAAAGTTTTGGCTGCATTGAGGAAAATATTGATAAGATTCTTTCTAGCTTGGGGCACTTCCTTTCCCATAAATTTAACAGAATTACCTCTTGACGTAGAGGGATTTTACACCCTATAATCTTTTTGATATGTAAGGCAATTGTATTCCAAAACATTTTAACTGACCTTCAGTTTCTCAAGGAAATTTCAAAAATCAAAGGTTTTTTTGTTTGTTTGGAGATTGCTTACAAAGATGAATTAAGAATACATTTGAGATTTACTCTTTCTAGTTTTAATGTTTTCTCAAAGTTCAGGGACTGTCTTCAAAGAATGCTTAGAAGCAAATACTAACAGCTACCCATATTTTCCCCAACATTCAGCTTGATGGTGATTATTTTTATTAGGAAAACAGTGCTAGGTGATAAGGGCTAAATGATCTTCTCTTCCCTGTGTGCATGCCTGTCTCCCCTTGAATTGTGGTCATGACCCCACAGAGAAAACTTCTTTGAAATTCTGTCCTTCAAGGACCATGGTCCTCAGAGGAATCATGCCCTAACCTCTAGTGCATTCTGGCTATAGCTGCCTTACATGCCCAATTCCTTCTGGTTTTAAGGATTTCTTGGCCATGTATTATTGGAATCTTAAGACTTTTTTGATGATTCTGAACACTTTTAGGACACAACTGACATATAAATGTTAAGATTTGAGGTGGTTGCAGTTATTCAGTTAGAAACTGATGTGATGCTCCCAGTCTGTCTTCAACTGCTGTGGCAATGCTTAAGTGCTTGTGGTAAAAGAGTCATATATATCATGAATGCATTCAGCTACAAAAGCCAAATGAACATCCCATTAAGTACTGGGGTGAAGAAATATTATGAAGGGATATGAAGTGTTTAGGTGTCATCTTCTAAGCCACTACAGAGACATGCATCACTTCTTTTTTTATCAGTTGATACACTTTTAGTTTATAATTGCTTGGTCAACCCTTTCATCTATCTTAATTAGCATCATTATAATTTAGATTGGAAGGACATCCCTGGCCTGTGCAGTTTCACTAGTGGAAAAAGAAATGTAAATAAGGTACTTCTCACAGAGCTTCTCTTCCAATTCTTTCCGTTCTCAAAAGAAAAAGGCAAAAAAACCCCCTAACATTTCAGTTCCTATTGATTTTGTGTGTTCAGCAAGAGGAAATGTTGAAAAACAGTCCCTCAATTGCCAAGCTTATCCAGGTTTAGCTCTTGACATGTAATAGAATGTTCTTCCAATGTTTGTGTTAAGTTACTGCATGCATAAACATGTGACAGTGAACTTTTAAAATGGATAGTATCTTGGTACACAGCAAAAGTAATTATTCCTTTGTCAAAATAGCTAACCCTTAGATGCAACATCCAAATATGTTACACAATTGAAATGAGAGGTCTTTCCTTAACTGTTTTCATCTGAAGTTTAACTATAAAAGCCCCTGTTATAACTTTACATAAGAATGCTTATAGAAGAGAAAACAGTTCTGACAAAACAGATTTGACAGATTTTCCCTTTCCTGTTGCTCAGATTGTCTACTTCTATTATGGCTTCTTCTTCGACACCTGCTTTGTGAAGACTTTCAGTGGTGAATTAAATTGGACCTGGCCTATGATGCAATGTGCATAACTTGCCAGACTTCTGGTGAACTTTCCATGATGCAAATTTTGAAGCATGCCTAATGCTGTATGTTGTTTTCATGTTGGGATACAGGCTGTAAGATTGATCCAAGGAAATAATGCAGCAAGAACTGGTGTCTACCAATCCAAATTCACTTTTAGTAAATCTGTGGTGATGTTATCACTACCTTGGGCTTTTCCTGGTTTCAGATATTGGGTAAGGTTGGTAATTTCTGGAATGGATACTGGTGGCCATTTAGCAACTGCATTCATCCTTTCTACAGTAGCCTGTTAGCAGTCCTGCCCCCCCTTTCATGTTATACTAGGAGCCCAATATTCTGAACAATTTTGGATTGGAAGAATGAAATAGTTAGCTCAATGGAATCTCTCTCCCCCATCCACAAATACTTGGTATTCTAAATGGTTGTTTGGGTCAAGACCAGTGTTCCCTATAAGCTGAGTTAGTGTGAACTAGCTCACAGTTTCTTAGCCTTTGGCGCACATGTTTTTGCCTTAGCTCAGGAAGGAGGGCTCCAGAGCAAACTAATTTATGCAGTAGCCAAATAGTTCGCTCACAACTTTAATGCCAGTAGTTCACAGAGTTTTTGCTCACAAGACTCCACAGCTTAGAGGGAGCACTTGTCAAGACACTTCAGAATTTTGCAGTGTATATGCACCTTACATAGAATCAAGACTGGACCTCCAATTTGGTGGAAAGGCCCATGTAGAGAGGCTATATAGAGCAGAAATTTAGCATCCAGAAGTTCAATCCCTCGCATCTCCCTTTAAAAGTATCTCAAGGTCGCTTCTGCTAGGAAAAGTCCTTCTTTGTCTGAAAGGCTTTGCCAGTCAGAGCAGACAATACTGCATGGGTGTAGACTTTCCAATTTCTTGGCAGGGTGGGTGGGGCTGGGCCAGAGGCATTGCTATGCTAGGTCTTTAAAAGAACTGGAGCCCAGTGACATCATAGGGAGGAGCCAGTGACATCACAGGCCATTGTCTCTATGGAGGCGGAGCCATGGGGGTTTTGGGTGGGGCTCCCCAGAAATGTAGGGAGGCATAGGAACCCCTGGGAAACCACCCCTAGCAATGCCCCTGGGCTGGGCTAAACTAAACCCAGGTGGGAGTTGGCCAGTGGTTGTAGTGGTATCTCAGTTATCTCCAGCTGTGTCCTGTTTTTTAAATTCACTTTTAGAATAGTTACTTTAAGAACTGCAAATATACATACCATGTGCATAGGACAAACTAATGGTCACAAATTTGACAGTAAGAGAGGCAACACAGAAAAGCCTGCAGGGGGACATTTTAAAAGTTTTCCTGGATATTCATTAACAGGAGTCTTGTTTCTGCCTTATTCATAAGGGTGACTTTGTCCTAAATTGTGTTATCACAGATGCCTTTGTTTGGTAAATGAATGGCTGGAGTCTGAGAGTCAGGTCAGAATACAAAACAGTCACTGCGCGCTCAATTTCTGAGTAATGTACAGAGTTCAGAGTAGTAGCAACCTTCTCAGTACTCTGGGACTGGAATGACAACTCCTGGTACTCACGGCAGTGTTCTGGGACTATCATTCTACTCTAAGGGCTGTCATTCTAGTCCCAGAGCACTGAGCCTATTCCCAGGGGCTGCCATTCCACTCTGTGATCTGTCATTCCAGCCCCAGAACACAGATTCTATTGATTCTAGGAGTGGCTGAAGTGGCCCCTCCCACTACCATGAAAAAGTGTCTCTTCCTGTGGCAAGGAATGCTATAAGATCTCTTTCCCCACTGAGATAAAGGCAGCTAAAGTTCCTAAAGACTAGTATTTGACACCTCCCTGCTAGGAGAAGGGGGGGAGAAGGGGGATATTTAACAATCCCATTGCTTATTCTGCTAGCTCAATTAGCATGTTTAAGAAAGTGAGCCTGGAAGGGAGAAATTGAGGCCAAAGTAAAATAACCCATACAGGAAAGCTTTAAAGTCAATATTGCCAGGCATTGGTTGGCTGGGGGAGGCTCAGTCCTCCCTGGAAAAATTTGGGCAAGGCCTGGGCCCTGAGCCTCCCCATAGTTTACACCTATGCGATACTGAGTTAAATCAATTGGTGATCTGACTCTACAAATGTTCATACTGAATGGTGGATTTTGGCACAAATGTTAATTTGTTACCTTATTATTGTTATCATTATGCAGTCAATGTGTATGCATTGCATGTAATGCATTGTATGTAATGCAAAGCATCACAGAGTGTAAACAGGCAGGTCCTTGCCCCAAGGAGCCTTCAATCTAAATATGATGTAAGTCAAATGCCTAATAAAGGGTATGTGATATGATATAAGTAAGACACCAAAGTAAGAAGAGGAAAATGGAAGTGTATTGAATAGGGAAGATTTATGAATCTATTCCAGTTTCTTGCATTTAGGCTAAGCTTCAATAGGGGTGTCAAAGCCTTCATGGAAAAACTGGGTTTTGAGATGGGATTTGAAGGAAATGAGAGTGGAGGCATGATGATGATGCTCGAGAAGATGGGTCTAGGTATAAGTGACTGTAAAGGAGACAGGGTGAAGTGGTTTTAAGAATGGCTGAGGATGGTGGATCTGGAGGAATGAAGGACTACATGGGCAGGGAGCGTGTATTGGGATATGAGAGCAGAATGGTAACGGGAAGGCAAAGCCACAGAAGACTTTAATGTTTTGTTGGATTAAGGAGCAGATAAAAGGCATATGTAGAGATTTAAGGTGGGGCATCATCACTTATCACAAGAAATGTCACTGATAAAAATCACAGCATTTTACATTTGGGAAGTATAGTCTAAGAGTTAAACAGAAAGTTATGTCTTACTTTCCCTTAAATTTGCAGGTTTCAAACAAGTTCAACAGCCACTTGTATTTACACTAACTGAGAAGTTAAAAACACAACCCCAGTCATCATGATCTGATCTGGCAAGCCATTATCTAAAGAACTGGGAATGTGTCACTTGTACCAATTCCTTCCTCCATATCTAAGTCAACCATCGTTTGTCATAACATCAAAGAAGATTGTGACTAGAGTAACCTGGAAACAAAGAAGAAAATCAGCATGCAAGAGGGAGCATAAAGCCCTCAGCACATTGATGATTCTCCAAACATCTGAATTTAACCACGGAATGTATAGTTAGGGTTATACAACCAAAGGAAAGGCATAATTGATGGATAAAAATGCAAACGAGGATGACATAAAACATCCTGTCATGGAACAGACAGGGACACATAAGTTAATTGAAAGAGAACATAAAAGCAACACTCTAGACTAGACAGAGATAGAGGAGTAAGTGTGTGATCTATGTGACATTTGAGGACACAAGTAGGATGTAGATGTGGGAAGCATCTTCTCCCTAGAAACAAGGTATGGGGTATGATCTGCACAGTTCATGAATTCTAAGGTGGTTGTGCATAGTGACAGGAGATGATAGATGGTACTGTGCCCTGTTAGATTATACTATCATTTTTCAAAGTAATGACTTGCATGCCAAGTGTATGGGGAGGGGCTGTGGCTCATTTGGAAAACACATGCTTTGCATATAAATGGTCTCTAGTGCAGTCTTTGGGATCTCCAGTGAGAAGATCTCCAGTGATAGGTGGTAGGAAAGGGCTTTCTCTGCCTCATAATGCTGAGTTAGAGGATCTGATGTGGTACAAGGCAACTTATTACTCTTAGTATATAATGGAACAGATACTTCTCGCTGCTTGTTATCATCTTGGAAATAATTCAAAGATGTTAATATTTTTATAATTGTATACAAGTACAAGTGGCAACCCACAAGAGACTTGCAGGGAGAGTGCAGTGCATGCCTCACCTTTGCTCCCTTCTTTTCCTCTTTCTCAAATAATCTTTCACCTCCTCTTTCTCCCCCTCCCCTTCCCTGGCAATCTTATCCACCTCTCTTTCTGTCAATCTTCCCCCTATATTTCTCCCTTCCCCTTCCCTAACAATCTTACCCCCTCTTTTCCCCTACCCTTCTCTATCAATATCCCCCACCTCTCTTTCTTCCCCTCCCCTCTTTACCTTACCTCTCCCCTCTTAAGTACATAAGAGACACCAATGTTGGATCAGGCCAAAGGCCCATCCTGTCCAACACTCTGTGTCACACAGTGGCCAGAAATACCAGTGCCATCAGGAGGTCCAGCAGTGGGGCCAGGACATTAGAAGCCCTCCCACTGTTGATCCCCCCAAGCACCAAGAAGACATAGCATCACTTGCCCCAGAGTCCCTATCTATACCTTGTGGCTAATAGCCACTGATGAACCTCTGCTCCATATGCTTATCTAATTCCCTTTTGAAGCCGTCCATGCTTGTAGCTGCCACCACCTCTTGTGGCAGTGAATTCCATGTGTTAATCACTCTTTGGGTGAAGAAGTACTTCCTTTTATCTGTTCTAACCTGACCGCTCAGCAGTTTCACGGAGTGCCCACGAGTTCTTATATTGTGAGAAAGGGAGAAAAGTACCTCTTTCTCTACCTGCTCTTTCCCATGCATAATCTTATAAACCTCAATCATGTCATCCTTCATTGTTTCTCCAAGCTAAAGAGCCCTAAGCGCTTTAACCTTTCCTCATAGGGAAAGTGTTCCAACCCTTTTATCATTCGAGTTGCCCTTTTCTGCACTTTTCCCAAAGCTATGATATCCTTTTTAAGGTGTGGTGACCAGAACTGCACACAGTATTCCAAATGAGGTCGCACCATTGATTTATATAGGGGCATTATGATATTGGCTGATCTGTTTTCAATACCCTTCCTAATAATCCCCAGCATAGCATTGGCCTTCTTTATTGCAGTCACACACTGTCTCGACATTTTCAGTGAGTTATCCACTACAACTCCAAGATCTCTCTCTTGATCAGCCTCTGCCAGTTCAGAGCCCATCAATGTGTATTTATAGTTAGGATTTTTGGCTCCAATGTGCATCACCTTGCACTTGGCCACATTGAACCCCATCTGCCATGTTGACACCCACTCGCCCATCCTCGACAGATCCC
The DNA here is from genome assembly GCF_001447785.1 of Gekko japonicus. Taxonomy (NCBI): domain Eukaryota; kingdom Metazoa; phylum Chordata; class Lepidosauria; order Squamata; family Gekkonidae; genus Gekko; species Gekko japonicus. The sequence continues at coordinate 745,749 of NW_015159718.1, forward strand.
TTTGGAGTGCCCCACAATCCTCCCTGGTTCTCACCACCCTGAACAATTTCGTATCATCCGCAAATTTAGCCACTTCACTGCTTACTCCCAACTCCAAATCATTAATGAACAAGTTAAAAAGCAGTGGACCAAGTACTGATCCCTCTTCCCCTTCCACTCTGACTGATTAGGAGACAGAGGGGAGTTTTAAAAGGACAACAGAGCTAGCAACTACAGAGAGGTGCGAGTTCATTCTCATCCCCGTATCTGTAGCTGCTGGCTCAGCTGCCCTCTTAAAACTTACTCCTGACTTCTAATTGGTTTGTCTGTGAAGAGAAGCAGCTCAGGACCTGAGGGAGGTGGGAAGTGAAGTATCCTCCTCACCTCCCACTGCCTCCAGTGCTGGTTCTCCCTGAAGACTGACAGATTAAAAGCTGGAGAAAGTTTTAAAAGGACAGCTGAGACAGCAGATACAGAAATGGGGATGAGAAGTAGCATCCTCCCCCAGTCCTCTGTAGTTGCTGCCCACTGCTCCCCCCCACAGCAGCAGCGGTGGTAGGCCTCTCTCAGCCACCTGCCCCCTTTTCCTCCTCCCACAGCAGCTACAACAGGGCCCCAGGAGCAGTAGGGCCCATCAGCAGCAGGGCCCCAGGAGCCATGGCTACCACAAGGCCCTCTTCAGGTAAGTGCTCAGCGCATGCGCAGAAAATGTTTTTGTTTGGGGGAATTTAAACCCGCAATGTATTTTAAAATGTTTTTAGATTTTTCTGCAAACCTGGGGGTTCTCCTAGATTTAGAGAATAATCTCCTTTCTCTCAGTGTACGCTCAAGCCGTAGATTTGGGTATCTGCAGATCTGACCACACTGAGAGAAATAGTGTATAGATCGGTTCATTTTACTTGCTAATAAAAACAATAGAACTTGCACAATTTTGTGAGAATTGAATCATTTCTCTAAGTTTCTTTTAGATTAAAAATTTCTGTAACTACATTATTTGAAGTGCTGCAGTGGGGCTCAGTGAAATGAAATATATTCTGTGATAATCAGCTCCATAAATGTATACTGCATTTCCTCTGAGGTAGAACAAAGTTAGAGTCCAGTAGCACCTTGAAGACCAACAAAGTTTTATTCAAGGTATGAGCTTGAATAATAAAACTCAGTTGGTCTAGTATTTATTTATTTATAATTTGGATTTTTATATCATTCAATCTCTGAGCACAAAAAACAATATTCAGATGGTGTTAATATATCCAATTTCAACTGTGTCCCCATCCCATAAAGGGTATAGATGAGAGTGGGGGGGAGTAGGAGGAAGGGAGTGCCAGCCAAGATGGTGCCCATCACTGTCCTCAACTAAAGGCCTGATGAAACTTCTCTGCCTTGCAAGCTCTGCAGAACTGCATAAGGTCCCTCAGGGTGTTTATGTCATTTGGCAGAGAGTTCTACCAGATCAGAGTCTTTTGGGCTGGGGATCACCAATACATTGTTCTCAGCAGAGTGTAATGCTCTTCGGGGGACATAACTTTGTTCTATTGCTTCAGATCAACATGGCTGCCCACCTGTATCTTTCCTCAGAGGTGAAATTGTGAAATGTGGCTTGATCTTATTCTTTTCCCCCCTTAGGCACAAGTCCCTCTGAGTTGAACAGGCATTTTAAAGTGTGTTCATGGAGTTACAATTTCTAGTCAGTACAAATATTGTTGAAAAAAGTTCCCAGTCATAAGTGGCCACTGTTGGAGGACCAGGTAGGCTGAACTTCCCTAACCATAAACATTAAAAAAAAACCAACCTGGAAAACGTAGAACCTGTGTCACTGTATGGTAAATATTGTATGACTGTGCTTGGCTTGCACGAACACCACACTGTGATACATTTATTAAAACAGGTTCCATGACAATCCACCATCAAATGCAACTGTTTCTGTAGTGGAAAACTGCAGTGGTCACTTCATATTCAAATACTGCATTCAGATATAGTGCCAAAACATCAGAAATCTTAGAAATCTTTAGGCTTCTCCTTGCATTCAACTCAGAACTATTTCTAAAATACAGACTTCTGCATTTCCAAAAAAATGGTCATTATGATGAAACTGGGTATTTCCCCCCTGTTGCCAGGATTCCAAACCAGTTCCATCTTGGTTTAGAATATCTGATTTGGACAAAATAATAAGCTATGGTTTATTGCAAACCAGGAACAGTAAGAGGTGGGAGGAATGCACAAGGGACTTGGAAAGTATGTTCCTATAACACTTCAATGCAGCCAATATGTTGCTATACAATAATTCACAGTAGCAAAAAACGTATCTTTATAAATTCACTAAAACATTAGATAGGCATATGTTAAATCATGATGAAAACTATTTTAGGGGAAATTAGAAGATGGTCCTTGAAAGAGAAAGAATAAATGCATTTGCTGTGAAAAACAGTTCCCTTGGACCTCTGCGTCCCAAGCTTCAAAAATTGCATAGCTGTTAATGCTTCCCACAGGCTCTTACCTGCTTACATGGAAGTAAATCCAGTGTGCAAGTCTCTCTCTCTGTGTGGGTGTAAGACAGACTGAGAAACTATTGGTCTATCTGTAGTAGTGAAGTGGCAAATGGTGTGATGTTTGTTATAATTCTTTTGGCAGCTCACAAATGCTATCTCAAAGAATGAAAATATACAGTCAAAACAATTTAGAATGCCTTAATTTCTCATCAGCTATGAAGTCTGTTATCTCTTCTCATTCTGGATAAAAATATCATGTAGCAAGGAGGAAGGTAAAAAATGGCATTGTACTGGCCAAGACTCAGATGGTTATGAGGGTGTTTATGGATGCATTTTTGCTTCTATTTATAATTGCACCTATTAAATAATATATATGCCCCCTAAAATGGCCACCCTTGTTCAAATACCTATGGGCCCAGCTAACATCTCAATGAGGAGATGGGGGGGTTAAATAACGCTGCAAGCCACTACTTGGGGCCTTATCAGGAGCCGTTTTTTGCCACTGCTGCCAGAAACTATTCCAGGAGTCCAGCTGAAAGTGTTGCTGCCACCCCGGGACTCACACCACCACCTAAAGGCCTATAGTGCTGTTGCCGCATCACTGTGACACACACCGCCGCCGCCCCCAATTCCCAGCTGCCCACTCTCTACCAAGGGAAAATCGCTGCGCCTCAGCCACTCAGCCTCCCTAGCCCTGGTGTCAACTTAGCCCCCAGCGCTGGAAACCACAGGCTGCTCCCGCCGCCTCACCGCCGTCCGCCACTGCTGCCTGCTCTGCCGTCGTGCCAAAGGCTGCCACCTTTAAAAATCACCACCGCTCAAAGAGAGCTGTCTCGCTGCCAATCAAGACCACTGCTGCTGCTGCCGCCCCATTGCCACCGCTGCTCACAGCTGAGCAAGGAACTGTTGGCTGCCTGAGCACGAGGCTACAACTGCTTTGGGCGGGAGCGGAGCTGAGTCTATATTAGGCAGGCTCCACCCCGCCCCCGTCACAGCACCTTGTGCCATGATGCTGTTGCTGTCCCATCCTCCTCCGAGGTGGCAAAACAGCCCCCGGCCTCCATTGCTTTTGGTGGGAAACCGGGAGCTCCATTTTCAAAGTCGCTCATAAATAGGTTGGCAACACTACATTTTTTTTCAAAAATAGTATCTATAAGGTCTAAAAGAAAATACATCGGGGGAAATGAGGAGTCTCTTTTTTTATATCCTTCCAAAAATACACAAGCCTGGGATGCCACCTCCTTGATGCCCAATAGTGTCAGGCACCAATTCTATCTTTGAGCCTTTAGCTCATTATACAGATTCCTTTTTACAACCCTTTGTAAACCATTTACAACCCTTTACAACCATTCCATCTTACTTGAAGGATACAAAAGATTTCATTGGTAAAATAGGCTTAAAGTTCCATCACAGGCTGTTCTTATGACCCTTGATGTGTCGACCCTCTACACAAATATGTCTCATGAAGAGGCTAGTTTGTGTCTGCTTACGGTCTTAGAAAGAAGAGACTCCCCCTTTGGGTTGGGAAATTCCTGGAGACTTGAGGGGTGGAGCCTGGAGAGGGTGGGGTTTGAGGAGGGGTGGGACCTCAGACAGGTACAATGCCATAGACTCCACCTTCCAAACCAGCCATTTCCTCCTGGGGAACCATTGTTGCCAGTGTCCAGGTGAGGGGTGGAGATCATTCAAAATTACAATTGCTCTTCAGGTAGCAGAGATTAGTTCCTTCCTCTGGAGAAAATGGTGGACTGTGTCATTATACCCTGCTGAGATCACCACAGCAAATTGACACTGAGTGCCCAAGGCCAGAGCACTCTCGCAGAGCCTCTTTCTAGAGCTCATTGTATTTATTTCCACAACGAGCCTTATTCCTAGTTTTAATAAATACTGTATAACCGCAGATCCTGGTAGTGGTTCTCTGTACCACATAGACCTCCACTGTCTTGGAAACGCTATACTGGAAGAAGAAGGAGAAGAAGAAGAAGAGGAGGAGGAGGAGATTGGATTTGTACCCTGCCCTTTACTCAGAGTGGCTTATAATCTCCTTCCCTTCCTCTCCCCACAACAGATATCCTGTGAGTAGGTGGGGCTGAGAGAGCTCTGACTGAGAACTGCTCTTGAGAGAACAGCTCTGAGAAAACTGTGGCTTGCCCAAGGTCACCCAGCAGCTGCATGAGGCGGAGTGGGGAACCAAACCCTGTTCTCCCAGATTAGAGTCCCTACACCTAACCACTACACCAAACTGACTTTCCTTTATTCAAAAAGTTCCTGGTACATGTGTTATGTGACCAGGAGGAAGGGGAGGGCAGTCAATTGGCAAATGGCTACTCCCTCAGTGGTGGACAAATCAGTAAGTGGTCCCCATGGTAACCAGGCACTGGGTAGCAGGAGATACAGACACATGGCTTCTGATCTCGAAAGGGAAGCTTGGAATTCTGACCTTCCCAGTGGGAAATTCCAGAAAGGTCAGGTGGTGGCGGTGGTTAAACAAGGAGAGAGAAAAGCCCCTCCAGGGCTGCAGTCAGATGGGCAGTTTGGCCTGATATAGCTGCTGATCCCGAATCTGCCAGCCATCCTCCAGTTGCCCACATCGTGTCAGAAGACCAGTTGGAGATGGGGTAAATGACACTAGTTGAAATCTGGTGCTAATTGCTCCCTGTGTATTTCTCCCACATTTCCAGATGTCTGAATGCAGGGGAGCACAAAACGGATTGGTGGTGTGAACTTGTCAATCTGTTCCATGTCATTTTTTTCCACTCCACACTCTGCAGTGCGCATAAGCACATGTACCAGGAACTTTTTGAATTAAAAAACCAAACACCACACTGCACTTTATGGATGGCATGCGGCAACAGTATGTATGATCCATCATACCCCCAGGAGATAAAACAGTCCGTTGTGGTGTGGTGTTTGACTAGAATCTCAGTTCCTTCTTGAAACTGAGGTATTTGCCCCACCTCCAAAGCACCTCAAGCTGCCAGTCTCTCTGCAGCCCAGGTGTTGGGAAAACCCAGGAGAGCAGGGTGGAACAGGGACTGCAGGTCAGAGCAGGACTGTTCTGCCACAAGTGCAATAACTAAGTCACTTTATCATTTTTCTATATACTTAAAAGTAGGAAAGCCTGTACTATCACAGTGTGTACGCACATGAAAGCTTATACCCAGAATTAAACTTTGTTGGTCTTAAAGGTGCCACTGGACTCAAACTTTCTAGTAATGGTGGATGTTCAATGCCACAAAAGGTGGATTCAAGCAAGGACTTCTTCACAATAAAACAGGAGTCCGGTGGCACCTTAAAGAGTAACAAAATTTAATCCAGTTTCAACTTTCATGAAGAGAGCTCACTTCATCAGTTGTAATCAATCCACTTTTTTGACTGACTTTTGAAAAATAATACTTTTTGTAAAAACAAACATACCCCAGTGTGTGGCCTTTAGTATAAATGCATCTGTCTAAGATTATTCCCCATTGCTATATATGGGTGTGAAAGTTGGACAATGAAGATAGCTGACAGGAAGAAAGTTGGTTTATTTGAAATGTGGTGTTGGAGGAGATTTCCTGGACCACCAAAAATACAAAGAAGTGGGTTGTAGATCAAATCAAGCCTGAACTCTCCTTTTGGTCACATTATGAGAAGACACGAATCACTAGAAAAGACAATAGTGCTAGGAAAAGTTGAAGGCATCAGTGAAAGAGGAAGATCCAACATGAGATGGATTGACTCAATAAAGGAAGACACAGCCCTCCATTTGAAAGGCCTGAGTAAGGCTGTTAAGGATAGGATGTTTTGGAGGTCAATCATTTATAGGGTCACCATAAATCAGAAGCATCTTGATGGCCCTTAACACACACAATGGATGTACACTTCATGGGGCTGATGAAGTGAGCTCTGACTCACAAAAGTTGATGCTGGATTTTTTTTTACTCTTTAAGGTGCCACAGGACTCCTGTTTTATTTTGCTACTACAGACTAGCGCAGACTAGTTCCATTTGGAACTAAGAATAACCTTATTTTTTAGACTTTTGCGAATATTATTGACTGTTACCCATTGTACCAAATACAGGAGAATGTAGCTCTCCATTTTCTTCAGTGCTGAATGCCTTAGGAATTCACAGGCTCTTTGCAATCTTGGCAATGGAGTAAGCTCTTTTATACTGTACCAGAAGCCATGGAATGATTGCAAGGACTTGTATGAATATGGGACAGGAAAGCAGATTTTTAGTTGCATGATTTCATTGGACTTTACATTAGAGGCAGCTTTTAATTACAGAAGGTATATGGGCGAAAGCACATAGGAATGAAATTGTTAAACATTCCTAGCCCCAAATCCTACTAGGTACCTTGAGACCATGGCATTAGGGTCATTTTCCACAAGAAGATTAAACCAATATCTCGGGGACTGACAAAAGTGAGTATTCTTTGCCTTTTTGATTTCATCCTTGTTTAACTGGAGATCATTAAAAGAGAAGGCTTAGCTTTCAGTTTCATAGCGCTTGTTTGCTATGTAAAAGGTCTCAGCCTATGTTCTTATGCTAGTGTTTAATGAGCTGATACATCTAATCAGCAGACAGAAAGACCTGGTTCTCACTCTAGGGGTAAACCTGCATTTGCGCTGTAACATCTCAGCTGGTATTCACTTAACTGAATGCATTTTCCTGTCCCTTCCCCCAGTCTTCTGCACCTAGCAAACTAAGTTTCAGGGTGAAAAAACAGATGTGCTAATATTCTATATCTGGATTGTAGGGGCATTTTTAAATAGAGGAGAATTCAATCATGTAAAAAGGCATAAACCAGGCACATGTTTACCACCTCTTTATCTGAGTGTCCAGGCTCTGAATCCATTGGTCTATAATCCATATTATTAAACTATTAGCTACCAGATACCAGACTGGATTAGAAGTGGGGACCTGTGATACTTGTGGGGAGGAATCCCTCTACCCTCCATCACTGCCAGCCCAGCACATCTTTCACCTACCCTCCAACATCAATGCTGATGCCATCCAGCTCCCTCATTGCCAGTTGGGTGGTGGTGGAAAGGAATGATGCACCTATCCACCTGATTCCCTGGGTGACAACTGAATGGGGGGCAGAGGGCAGTGAGGACTCCTGCACCCCCCTAGTTCCCTCCTTATAGATCAGTGTGCAGCGAGGCTTGATGGCTTGGCAGGGAGCAGAGACCTCCACCACTGCGGATGGCCAGCTGCAGCTTCCTTCCTTCCCTAACATCTCTGCTGCTGCCACCACCTTCACTGATAACAGGCCCAGCGAGGCTCCCAGTCTCCCCTCCAACATTGCTGCCATGGCTGCCACTGATGCCAGGCCTGGTGAGGCTCCCAACCTCTGCTGCCAGCCTGCTGCAGCTTCCTCCTTTCCCTCTCCATCTCTGCACATGTCCAGTGTGGCTCCTGGGCCGCACAGCCACTGCCATACCCAGCACGAAGCCCTAGGCTGTGATGTTGCCAGGTCCAGCTCAGCTTTCAAGCTGTGCAACTGCTGCCAGAGCTCTGGGCTACACAGTCACCATTGACCTGCCTGAGATAAGTGTGCTTAATACTACTTTACTTTTGGTGGGATGTACCCCCCATATATTTTTTAATTTTCAGATTTTTCTGCAAACCTGGGGAGTCCCCCAAGTTTGCAGAAAAATCTCTTTAGCCTCCATGCAGCCCCAATCCATGGATTTACCTATCTGCAGATGGGGGCTTTAGGAGGCTAATAATATATAGATAGGGAGACACATGCTCAAAGTGAAAGACCAATTCTTAAGAAAGAGATCCTAAAGCATAATAACTAATAAAAAGTCTTACCAATATCTGAGCATATAGTAGCATGATCATTATAGTGTGCCTATGAGTAATATAAATTCTGATGAGAAGCAATGTTAGCCTGTATCAGCATAATAAAATAGCAGTGGCATTTTAAAGATTAAAAAATTTTTGTCCAGCATTTATTCTAGAAAATATCCTAGAACTTAGAAATCAAATCACTTTTCCATGGATCTTAGTTTCATTGGGTTAGACCCCACAGAACTGTTCAGCTCGTGGTGGCGCCATTCTGTAGCATAAGTCTATTCAATACTGGTAACCCTTTTTGGGATTCAACTCATTAACATCAAACATTTGTATAGCATTTGAATTTTTCATTGAGCTTCACTAGTACAATCTTACTTGGCTTCAACACAAATCTATGAAGTAAACAAATATTGATCCAGTTTTATAGACAGGGATCTGAGATCAGTTTGACCAAAGGGAGGATGCCTCAGGTGGGATTCATACCCAGGGTAGACCCACACCATCCACTTTACCAAACAGGTTGCAATTTGAGCCATCTGTCACACTAGCTCCACTGTGTTGGAATGTTCTATATTATAATTTTATTTTTCCATTCCAGGTGGCTATGAGGTGTTTCTTTTAGCCCATCACCTGAGCAAAACAGCAGAACACAGACCTATTGATCCTACAGTGCTCTGGATGGAAACAATTACCCATACTTCTTTCTTCAAGTCCTGGCTCAGTCCTGTGCATTCTTTCCATGGAATGAAAAGCTCTTGGAATCTTGAGAAGAAAAGTGGACAGCTGAAAGCTGAACAGGAGATATGGTGCACCCATTACTATTTGCAGATTCACAACAATCTGTGTTTCTGAGCTACTGTGCTGATTATCAGTGCTTAATGAACAGCCACATGGAGACCACATTAAATAGTTCTAGTTAACCGCAATTCTTTTGTAAATTCATCATGTGTGCACAATTCACATGATGAATCCTATGTATGGATGGCACAGTGATAAGTGTGATGAGTCATACAGCTGCCCAGCCTTCCAGTTGTCTTCTTATGTTGGTGGAAAGTGCAGTCAAGCCACAGCCAATTTATAGTGATCCCATGGGATTTTCAAAGCAAGAGACAAACAGAGGTGGTTTGCCATTGCTTGCATCCAAGTACTAATCAGGGCTGACCCTGCTTAGCTTCCAAGATCAAAGAGGGCTAGCCTGGGCCATCCATGAAGGAGGAAAATGTCCTGTTCTCAGGTTAAGAAGGGATGATATCAGCAAGGATGGTGGCCAAGGAAGAATTTTGCAATTAGCATTCCAAATTGAACATTTTAGAAATGTTTTAGAGAGTAAGGAATAAAAATCCATTAGGTAAACAAACACAAAGAATGGTGTCTACTGGATGATCACCAGAGGGAAGCTGATTAGGGTACAAAATGGGCAATGGTGGGGCATGTATTTTCTCCACACCTTCCGGTTCCATTTTTCACACCGTCTATGACTCCTAGTCCTTGTTACTCTGTTCATTGATCTCCTACATGACATAGATCTCCTACATAGATACACATTAACATGAAGTCTATGTGAGTTCTATATGTAAGGGCGGAAAGGAGGATGGCAAGCAAGACCTCGGCATACCAATCAGCATACCTGGAAGCAAGCACCTGTGGTACAAGCTGAAGGACAAGAATCAAAAAGTTCCTGGCCTTCAGGCTGTTGCTTGGAGCTGATAGGAGGATCTGCTCTCTCTCACCCCTATCCTGCATTCAGAAGCCTTTCCCCCCTTCTCCTGTTTATTTCTTTACATTGTAATTTTGTATTGTAAGCCACTGTGGGTCTCCACTGGGAAAAATGGCATATAAATGCTCACATTAATTAATTAAACAGAGAAAATAGTAGCATCCCATCAATATTGAATTACTTGCAGTAGATCAAGACATTCATTTGAACATCTGTCATTTCTGGTTTCAAGACCCACTGCACTTGTTTTTTCAATAATGATTTTTTCCCCTTTCAAAGTATTGACCTCTTCTACAACCTTAACTCTAACATCCATGGTCTGATTATTATTGTTAGAAAAATGTTTTGCAATAGACTTCCCTCTTTTCTTCTGATGATGTTTGTTCTACGTTTCCCAATTCATTTTTCAGGGACCCTTATTAATATTTCTTATATGTAAATTTATGTCAATTGACACAGAATTTGGGATCCCGACAAGGACTTTTGAGTGTTTAGAGGTGAGCATACCCTCTAACAATGGGGATAAAATGTATTGTCTTTGTAACACACAGCACAAAACCAACCATTGCTAAGCCTGTCTGATCAATGGGTTTCAGTGGAATGGCTGTCTTCATCAAACACACACCAAGATACTAGAAATAGTCCCTGTCATTCATTATTTTACAGCATGCTTTTTTGTTACAGCTGCTTTGTAACAAGATGAGAAAAGCCCAAATGACTGTACACTCCCATGCAGAGATGACAGAGCATGCCCTGAACTCTACGATCTGCCATTCAGTACCTGTCGGAGAGCTTCCAGTGGCTGACATATTAATATCCCATTAAAGTAGTTCTCTGAGGGAGTGTAGTGTAACAACTATTCAATATATGTCTATCATTTGTTTGAGGCTATTCCTTTGTGTGCACCAACACTTTATTTCATCGCTTAATTACAAAATCAAGTGCTAGGTTTTTGCTACACTAATCCATAACAGCTATTGCTGGATGTAGGAATGGGTGGGGGAACAGATCGCTTCTTTGACTATAGTGCAAAGTGTATGTGTGTGAGGAAATGCCCTATACTGCACATAGAGAACAGAAGCAGCAAAACTGTATGTGGCCTTCAGTTCATGTTTAAGTAAGCTACAGTGCCACTGCATTATGCAGTCCTATTTTATTAACAGACCCACCGCGGCCATATCTTGGGATCCCTGTTCCCTTCATTCAGTCCAGGGACTGAACAGCAGCATGGCAGTGAGCAGATAGGCAGGTCAAGTGCAAATGAAATGTTTGTAAAATTCTGCCACAGGACACTGAAGTGTGAGAATGTGGGGAGAGACCCTAGTTCAGTAGCAGAACATCTTTGCATGCAGAAAGGCTCAGATTCAGTCTTCCATAGCTCAAAAAGGATCCAGTAGTAGGTAAAATGAAAACCTTTACCCTATTTATGATCCTGTTTATGAAGAGTCTCTGCCAGCTTGAGTAGATGATACTAACTTTGGTAGATAAATGCTCTGATTCACGCTGCTTGGTGAGACATAAAGAAACTTTATTGAGTATGCAATTCTTTCTCCAACAGAACTCAAAATTGCTGCTGTGTTTGGTTTCAGTTCTCTGTTACGTACGTAAGTTCAGTCAAGTTGCAATCAACTTATGGTGACCCCAGGAAGGGGCTTTCAAGGCAAGGGAGAAGCAGAAGTGGTCTGCCATTGCCTTCCTCTGAAGACCCTTCCTTGGTGGTCTTCCATCCGAGTACTGGCCCTGCTGAGCTTCTGAGATCTGATGATGTCAGGCTATACCATGCCACGTTCTCCCCCTCAGTTCTCTGTTTCATTTGTTTCATTACCTGGAATTGCTTAGTCCCATGCCATTCTTGCTAAAACATTGGGATGGGTTCTGTCTAATCATGCCAGTTTAGGGAACTGATGAAACAGATTGTCCCTAATGCAGAATATAAATTCATGGTCGGGATGCTCACAAGAACTGATGTTGTTTAAAACTCCAGCATATTCACTGCTTTGAAAACCTCTCGTGCAATCGTCTTGCCTGCCTTTCTCCTAGGCATCATTATAAGTCTTTTTTTTTAAATGCCTTACATATTGTTCTAGCTTATTTATTACACTGAAGCAAAGGATATGTTGCAGAATATCTTCCCCTGTTTCCTCTCAATCAAAGCTCGGGTATCTCTTCTTTTTAGATTTATTGTAGGCAACATCTATCTGAGCTATTCTAAGACTCTTGTGAGGTGTTTGAAAGATTTACTTTGACTCAAAATTCTTGAGTATTTTTAAGACTTCAAAAAGTATAATGCGGGACACAGAACAAAGTTAGAAAAACAGAAAGTTCATTCTTGAGAAAGTAAAAGATGGATATGGATCAAGGCCTCAGGAACTCATGCAACTAAATGCACTATGAGAAACATTCTTGGATGGCAGGAATAAGGTGGATTGATCATGATAGGTAGGGAAGATTTGGAAGGCAACCTGAAGCATCGTGCTATGATGGTAGTTTCCTGAGCAGCTCATCAATCATCATACGGTGTGGTGGTTTGTTCTTTGTACTGGCTGCTGAGCAGCACTGGCCAAAAACCTTAATTGTTGTATGGCTCAGTGTGCAGTGTGGTGAAGCTTGGAACCTTTTGGCACAGTTCATGTGAAGGCAATGATAAAGCAACACTGGTGACTGTTTGCTGGCTGCATTTGGAGCCAGGGTGGTGTTGCCCAAATGAGGGGAGCCATAAATGGCTGCCAAATGCAGTCCACCCATGTATATGAGATTTAGTTTATTGACATTTAATAAACTGGTTAAACCCAGCACTGGTGTCTTATATCTTGTTTATGAAGAGGTGCCTGGAAAAATTAGTTTTCCTTCTGGCTTTTGCTTGCCATACTTTAACTTCCTCTTTTCAAACCAAAAATGCTGGTAAAATCATTCCTCTTTCCATTGCTCAGATCCTGTGAAGAAGTGTTTCTTCACATCCCTTCCCAGGCCCTTCATTATCAGCAGAAACACTATGTTGTTACCTTTAATGACCTCCATGATTTTGTCCTACATTATCTTTATGCTCTTATTTTGGTTTGGCTATCTTCCTATCTATCCCTCCTTTCAACCAAAGAGATCAGGATGTTGTTTCTTCTCCCTTGTACTGTGATACTAACAGAGCCACTTCCAGGGAGCTGAAGAAGATAATCCCCCTTACCTTCTTGCTTAGGGTTGCCAAATCTCTTACCTGGCATAGCGGGAGGGAAGGACCCGGTCCTGGTCTGGGAGTTTCGCGTGTGCGCAAAGCACACATGTGCCGTAATGATGTCACCCAGAAGTGACGTAATCACGCTGGGCATGTCGCTGGGCGATGCTCTAGCAATCACCCTAAAAATTCTATGGTACCATAGAGTTTTTAGGGCGATTGCTAGAGCATTGCTCGGCGACGTGCCCAGCGTGATGATGTCACTTCTGGGCGACATCATCGCGCTAGGCACATCACCCTTATCTGGCCACTTCGGGGGTGGGGTTTCCCCCGCCAGCTGGATCTGGATCGGCGGATTGGGGGCCCTTTCGGCGGGAGAATCCCCGCCCGCCGGGGGGACTTGGCAGCCCTATTCTTGCTCCCCCAGGACTTTTTAAAAAACAAGATGTCAATCTGTATATGCTTTGTAGGGCTACCCAAATTATCATGAGATTCCTTCTTCTTGTAAGAGTTAGGCTACCATTTTGGGTTGCCAGGGCAGCTTTTGCTGATATTCACTGGAGTGGGTCTGCAATGATGGTAGCTGTTGGTCATTGCTTACCTTCCTCTCTTTCTCTGGGTCACAGAAGCAGCAGGAATGGGTCTGTTGCCTGAAGAATATGAGCAACGAGAAGGCAATGACTGGCAGTTGCTTTATGAGGCCTGCTCCTGCCACGATAGAAAAGGAGAATTCAATAGAGAATTCAGAAGAGTGTAACTTTGTTTAGGATTGCCCTGTGGTTTACCAGCTCAGGCCCATGAGAAAGTGGCAATGACATTCAAGATTCACTGTCAGAACAGCCGCTTACTTGCTCCTCCCCATTCGTTTGTTTTAAGTGCTGCTTGCCCTCCTCTCTTATGAAGCTGGCATCACAATGCAATGAGGAAGGTAGGAGGATCCAGTGCTCTGGATGGGGAGGTCCACCCAGTCCATTCTGACACTGCTCAGAGAAAGACAGCGAGTAGGCAGCAATGAGTTCTGCCGCATGGTGGAGTGTCAGGGGTCAGCAAAGGGTCTCTCTGAAGCACCAGAAGTCTAGCATCTGCCTGGCAATGCCAATCTCTGCTGCCAGCCCTGTGCTATGTAAAAAAATAAATTACAATGGTAGAAAACTGATAGATTGTGAAAAGTATACATTTCTTGACAGCAGACAACCTTTTAGGACCTTTTAAACACAGAAGTTGTAAAAATAAGATATTAGCAAAGTGAAGAAGAGGCAGTAGAAGAATGTTGGTGATGCACATGGTTTCTCTTGAGAGGACCTATCCAGCTACTTCACAAAGGATAATCAACAATCCCATGTGACCCTATGAGAGTACTTTTGATAACAGGATAAAGTTACCTGTGCTGTGGCTGACACCTTCTAAATGAACTTACGATTCTGGGGTTTTACTGTTTGTTTGCTCTGGTCATTGCTCCAGCTTTGCTGCCCCGCTAAAGACTCAGTTTTCCCAGACTTTTGGGAAAACCCAAGAGAATTCATATTCTACTAGGCTAGCTAGGTCAAGTCTCTCCAATACATTCCATTCTCCTAGGCTTGTTCATTGTTGGTTTTAAAGGGCTTCTAGCAAAAAACTATTTTACAGTCCAATAGCTCTGTCCTCAGCCAACAATGTTTCTGCATAAATTATCCTTAATTCTACCCATTCATTTCATGTTTCACCCTTTAGACATTAGCACACTCAGCATGTTCATCTTAGGGCAACTATAGACATTTAGCTCTTTTAATCTTTTTTTTCTCAGAAAAATATTTTCCCAGCCCCTCATTATCACTCTGCTTTTAGCTCATATCTTTCATTTTTAACTCTCTCTGTCATTATCAATAGGTCAGAACTGAAAGCATAATTTTAGTTGCAATTAGACCCATAATGAGAGGTTATCAATTACAAACTGCAGGATCTTCTACTTACCCATTCTATGATTTCAGAGGTGCTCTACACTTCTGTAAACTTACACATTTGTCTAAACTTTTAGTTACTCTGCTCTAATATGCTTCATGAAATCTATGAAGGACATCAGTTTATATCAGACAATAATGGTAATGACAAAATAAATGAAAGTGCTCCTTGAGAAAGTATGTAGAAGGAAGCAGTTTGCAGAACAGCAGCAGAAAACTTAAACCTAGGGCAACAGCCATTTTCAGATTATTATTTTTTGCGGGAAAGAGAGGCAGGGAGTTGCATGATGTTAAGGAAAAATTTCTCCACAACTCAGGATCCTATGGTGGTATTTTACAGAGTTTTCAGCGACAAATACTGTAACAATAGTTGATTGACTTTAGATGCTAAAAATGTGTTCCAGTTTTGTGAACATACTGGTTGGTCCCGCACTTCCAAAAATGAAGATAGAAGATACCAATACCGATTAAATTAAAGTTTATTGACATTGTACTGCAATTTCCCTCTTATTACTATGGGTTCCCTCAGAGGATACGCATTGGATTCAGCAGCACAATGCTTGAATTATAGTAGAACCCCACCTCACTTTTCCTTGCCTGCACACCAAAATGTACAAAAGAGATACTGCTTATCATCATAATTTCTCCAGACCAATCATCATGCTGGTTCAGGTCATGATGCCCAACACTGAGAGAGTTCCCTTCCAAGCACCTTAAGCCAATCAACCTGGAGTGTCTGGTGTGGTAAGCTGCTCCTACCCATGGATGCCTTAGGCTGGTTACCAAACTAATTAAGTTGTAGCATCTAACAGGCATTAATACTGCCAACCCTTTTTTAGGAGCTAACCAATGTGGCTGACCAGTTCTCTTTATCAGAAAAGACCAACTCCTTAAACACAAGCACTATGAAACAGGCTTTAAAAAGGAACACCTTTTGACCAGTTTGAGAAGAATTTCCAAATATTCCTGCCTGGCATTAAAGTGACCACCTAGTGCTTTCTTTTAATCTATCTGGTGTAAAAAAAAATCAACATATCTGGAACTGATGTACATATCATAGCTCACAACAATTCATATTTTCTTTTTCCAGTAGATATTTCTAAAAAGCTTTGGATTCTATCTACAGTTGTAGAGACTAAAGAAAGGGCATTTGCTACATTTCCTAATTTATTATCCTCTGCTAACTTAATTAGCATGCTGGTTAACCTCAGCTCCCGGATCATTAATGAAGATAGATCTAATAGGTCTTATCCATCTTGGACTCCTATGATCAATTAAATATTAACAGACACAGTCTGAAGCTGCTGCACCTTCAAAACATCCCTCTAGTTTAATATATTTCGACTTATTTTTGAGCAGTCTTCCTCTTAAGCAATATTCAGTCTTAAGCAAGCCTGATGTAAAATTTCCTGGGCCAGGGGTTCCCACTATTAAAACATTCTGATATTGCTAATCATCTTCAACTGAGGTCATTTCTCAAAATATAGTTTGGTCTGTGAGAATCTAGAAGAAGAAGAAGAAGAAGAAGAAGAAGAAGAAGAAGAAGAAGAAGAAGAAGAAGAAGAAGAAGAAGAAGAAGAAGAAGAAGAAGAAGAAGAAGAAATTGGATTTATATCCCGCCCTTCACTACCCAAAGGTGTCTCGGAGCGGCTTACAAACTCCTTTCCCTTCCCCTCCCCACAACAGACACCCTGCGAGGTAGGTGGGGCTGAGAGAACTCTGACAGAGACTGCTCTTTTTCAAGAACAGCTGTGCCAGAATTATGGCTTTCCCAAGGTCATCCAGCCAGGTGCAAGTGGAGGAGTGGGGGAATCAAACCCGGTTCTCCCAGATTAGAGTCCGCACACTTAACCCCTACACCAAACTGGCATTAGTGCCACTCTAGAAATAACATCAGGTAATTAGGAACTACAAGATCTGGGGAGGCTATTTGAATTAGCACAAAGTTGAGCTTTCATAAAGCAATGTTTGACCCACTAAATTCTGTGTTGCCACTAGGGTTGCCAACCTCCAGGTGGCACCTGGAGATCTCCAGCTGTTACAATTGATCTCCAGACACCCAAGATCAGTTCCCCTGGAGAAAATGGCTGCTTTAGACGGTGGACTCTATGGAATTATTCTCTGATGAGGTCCATCCCCCCTCCCTAAACCCCACCCTCCCCAGGCTCCTTCCCCAAAATCTCCAAATATTTCCCAATCCAGAGCTGGCAACTCTGGTCACCACAGTCTGTCACAGTCTGTGGAGAAACAGAGCTATTTACAATAATCAGAAAAACATTAAAGCAAGGGAATACCATTTAAAATGATGATTGAATCCACAGTCTAACTTTATTGAAAATGAAGAGATTAGGTGCTTTGCACTATGTAATTTAGTATGTTTCCAAAAAGGCCGGACACGCCAGCTTAATTGTATGTCACGTTAACCTGGGGAAATTGTCCAGAAGCTTTGCAGCACTTCACCTGCTAGAAAAGCTGCTATAAGAATAGGAATCAATAATGTAATATTAAAGGATAAATGCAATATTTTGTGTTGATACATTTCCTTTGGTGAGGTGAATAAATGGTTTTTATATGGACTGTAGGAAATGAAATGTCAGCAACGTACTACATTTTCTGAAATAAGTGAGAACCTCTGATGACTCTAATAATTCCTGGCAAATCCTAAGTGGAAATTCGTTAGGTCT
The DNA here is from genome assembly GCF_001447785.1 of Gekko japonicus. Lineage (NCBI taxonomy): Eukaryota > Metazoa > Chordata > Lepidosauria > Squamata > Gekkonidae > Gekko > Gekko japonicus. Next base: position 763,510 of record NW_015159718.1, read on the forward strand.
ACAAATAAATGCATGATGGTGGGGGGGGGGAGTACCTGCTGGATCCACTCCTACCCAGCATACCTCCAAGATCTATCTATCTATCTATCTATCTATCTATCTATCTATCTATCTATCTATCTATCTATCTATCTATCTATCTATCTATCTATCTATCCATCCATCCATCCATCCATCCATCCATCCATCCATCTTCAAACACACACAAACATAAACCTGCTCCCCAATTTTATGGGACGTATGTCATATATAGTTGCCTATTTAAATATTTGGTATCATAGTCCATTTTATAGATGATATTTCGATGTCAGCTACTGCAACAGAGGCAAAAGCAGCTGCACAACAGTAGGAAATGAAACTCCACTAGCACACCTACTGCTCACCCACATAAACACATGAATCTGCCTTATAATGAATCAGACAATTGGTCCATCAAGGTCAGTTCTGTCTACTCAGACTGGCCCCAGATCTCTTAGGGAGAAGTCTTTCACATCAACTACTACCTGAGCCTTTTAACTGGAGATGTTGGATACTGAACCTGGAACCTTTTTCATGCCAGGCAGATGACAAAGCTCTTCTGCATGCTCTTTGAGCTAGACAAGAGTGAAGTAATGAGATCTGAGGCATAGGCCATCAGTGAGCACGGCTGTAGAAAACAATATGTTTTCCTTCTGAATGTTCTGCAACTCTGTTTCCCTTTCATGGAATGAAATTTACAGCATTCTTCCAGGCAACAAGACAGGCAAGCCACAATTCCCCCACCTCCACTTTCATTCGATACAGTTAAGATGCAGTATGGTATATTGATCTGGGATGAAGTTCTACTAAATTCAATGGAGCTACTTTGGAGTAAACATGTATAAGATTAGGCTGCCAAGGAACATGTATAGGATTAGGCTATACTGAGAAAAAACTGAAAGCTTGTATATAAGAAGCCCTCTCAATTTATAGTCATGTCTCTTCATTCACCTGCAGCAATATTGGAACAAATGGTTGAGCTTTCATTAAGAAAAGGCAAGTTTTTATTGTCCTGAATTAAAAAGAACATCTTTTGATTTTAAGAAATAAACTGTAGTAGCAGTGTTTACAACATTTGGAAGTATTTAATACAATACAACCCCCCCCCCCAAACACCCTCAAGGATGAAACTCATAACAGGAGAATATCAATTATGACAGAAAGGTTTAGACTAGGGCTGTTTCACACACTTGCCAATTTAATACTCAATTTAAAAAAATCAGGTCACTTTCAGAAGAATCCGGTGCTAAGGTAACCAGAAGTCTGACCCTTTGGTTAATTCCTCCCTTTCAATTGCCTGACCAGCAGTGTACTTGACACAGTAACAATCACTCTGGCTTGTTAGTGGAGTCAAAAAAGTGCTTGTCAGCTATTTTAAATTGCCCACCTTTCAGCCATTCAGTATGACTCCTTTTGCATGACTTGGCTGTACGGATGGAAGCTTTCCTAACAAAGCTTTCCCAGAAGATGCATAAAACAGAATAGCTTAGTTGCTTTTTGAGTGATAAATGTAACACAGTTGCATAAAACAAGGTGGCTTAGCATCAAGTCCCCCCCCCCCCCCCCGTTGTTATACTCCTGGAGGCCTGACTGTCTTTCCATAACATTTTCAATCATAGCTTTTCATAGAATCAAATGAATTACCAGCCTGAATGTTAATGCGTGAGCACTGCTGATAAATCCTGCTGCAAGCCAAGGTAGTAAATGATCCCTAAAGGGAAAAACAAAACCTTGACGTTAGAGACTCCAAAAAGATAAGGAACCTGAAAGGCTAGGATTGATCCATATCAAATCACAACCATTCAATTTGGAATGGGAAACTAGGGAGGGAAAGGAAAACTTATTATGAATTATAATCTGGCCTGCATGGTATTTTATTTATTTTTGTTTATGTTATTTATAGTCTGTCTTTGCCACCCAATACGAAAACAAGAGACAGACACAAGTGTTGGGTTTTAACTATTGGGCCACTTTATTAAATGACATCTTAACTGTAACCAATGGCAAGGGCGAACAGTTCAGCGGTATGATCAAGGCCCGGGGGTCTCCGACCCCCTCCTTGACTTTTGACATAGGGCGAGCCACCCAACCCCAGGCTGGAGCCATCAGCAATGGCTCCCGCCCAGCCGGTTAGCCAATACAGGCCGACCCCGTAGCCCAAACTCCCGAGCCGCTAGGTTCAAAGAGAGGATCAACGGGGTGTTCCACCAGGCAGTCTGCTTTCCCCGCCCTGTGCCGCTAGGCACAAAGGCTGTACTCACTAGACCCCTTTCCACCCAAATATGGGTGTTGGCTGGTGCTCACCGTACCGCAACCGACATACCGCCTAGAACCCTGCCTAAAGTGACCAACCTAACCTAACGGCCCACCCTGAAAAACACCTTCACCACTGCCATAGTACAGGGTAGGCAAAAACACCCCTTCCCTTTGCCAATCGAGAGGGGGCGAAAAATTCCTACCCGGCCCCCAAATGGGCGACCAGTCAAGCCTGCACTAAGAACAGGGTAGGAGGGTGGGACGACGACTCGGCGAAACTGCTGCCGAGTAGGGGATGGGGGCCAGCTTATAACTCCTTGGCCCCTCCTCCCCCGAAGATCCGAACGGGCCAATTACGGCCCTCCACGATAGCCTGCCTCTCTTCTTCTGGGCGGCAAAATTGCCTCCCCATCCCAACGGCCGTTTGGCCGCGGGATGGTGATCCGGCTTCTCACAGGGACTCAAGGTGGATTACATATAGTAAGTCAGTAGAGTTGACAAAATGGGACATCAAATAACCAAAGAATTGGATTTCAGAAGACTTGAACCACCGGAAAGAACTGAAACATAGCATAGGGTGGCACACAGGATTTATCATCTGGTTAAAACATCTGAGCTGAACAGGACTGCTGTTCAGCGAGGCCTGAGCAGCTTGTAGCTGCCGAGCCTCACGGTCTCCCCCCCGGCTCCCTCTCTTCCCCCTGGCCCCTACG
>NW_015159718.1:766535-770066 GCF_001447785.1 Gekko japonicus
CCATCTCCTCCCCCACCTCTGGCGGCGAGGCCTGAGCAGCTTGCAGCTGCCAGGCCTCGCCGATCTTCTTCTTCCCCTTCCCCCCAGCTCTGGCAGTCTCCTCCTCCACCACTGCTGCTGATCTCCTCCTCCCTCCCCCTGCTCCTGTGGTGAGCCCTGAGCGGCTTCCAACCACCAGCCCGCCGCAGTTCCCAGAGCGTTCCCTGCGCATGTGCAGGGAAGGCTCTTTTACTTTGGGGGGGATTTAAATATCCCCCAACTTCCCCCCAAACTTTTTAGATTTTTTGCACACCTGGGGACTGCCCTAAGTGTGCAGGAAAATCTCCCTGCCTCCCAGGTGCTCCCGATGTGCGGATTTAGATATCCACATGCAGGGGGCGCCTTCGCTATTAGTATATAGATTGTAAAGTATGAGGAATACAATTGTGCCCTGTGGTACCCCACAAGAATGGTCTCACACTGGTTTCCAATTGCAACCCTTTGAATATGATCCACGAGGAATGATTTGAATCAGTTCAACACACTGATACCTATAGAAGTTCAACCCTGATATCTATTTTTGCCTCCAGGAGCCTTAACATGATGGTATGATCTACTGTATCGAAGGCTTCAGATAAGACCAATAAGAGCCTTTGTCTACTCTCAGACAGAGGTCATCAACTAAAACTAGCAGAGTCATCTCTTTCCCATAGCCTGGCTTGAAGGCAGACTGAAAAAAGCCTAGAGCAGATGAGTTAGCCAAGTAGACTTGGAGTTAGCCTGCTACTGCCAGAAAGGCAATAATTGGCCACATCATTTTTCTGTAGGGATGGTTTTTTAAGTAGCAGACAGATAACTTCCTCTTTGAGTGGCCTAGGGAATGTGCCCTGAGTTAGTGACTGGACTATAAGGAAGGCTGAGTGCCGAAGAATAGATTCTTTTGAATTATGGTGCTGGAGAAGACTCTTGAGAGTCTCTTGGACTGGAAGGAGATCAAATCAGTCAATCCTAAAAGCAATCAACCCTGACTGTTCCCTGGAAGGCCAGATACTGAAGCTGAAGCTCAAATACTTTGGCCACCAAATGAGAAGGGAGCACTCTGAGAGGAGACTTATTGAAATCTGAGTTGCAGGGTATATTGGGTCTGGGGGAAAGCTACCCTGCAACTCAGATTCCAATAAGTCTCCTCCCAGGTGATAACTGTGTTTGATACACCACTTGACTTAGTTGGGGACCACTTGTTAGCACTCAGACCCCTCCGAAAACCATAAACACCCTTCCTACAATATCATCTCAAATATCATACGAGCAATACACTGCCTGGTCCACAATGACACAAAATAAATGCCAGCCAGAGACAAGCCTAGACATGTAGTTTAGAAGTGTGAGTAAGAGCAACTGGCTAACTAAAGATCTCCTCCCCACCCTAGAGAATTTAGGACAATGTGTTGTCAATATTGTAAGCTTCAGATGTTAGATGTCTCTGATCTAACTGACAGTTGTCATGTGATAGTCATGAGGTGCAGTACCAGACTCATCCAGTTTGAACATGTCTGGGCAAAGTCTAAGTCACCATGACTAAGCACAGTGCTGATTGGCTGTGCTATGTATAAATGTACAGAGTGCTTATGCTCAGTGTTCTCCCCTGTATTTATGAATGCTGGCGAAGCATGCTGCTCGAGAGCTGTATATATCTGTAAATAAATATCCTGTAAATAGTTACCACTGGACTGTGTTATGTGGTGTGCTATTGGGAGTGCTGGTGAGTGGAACTCTGCTAGAGTGTGCTGCAGTTTCTTAAGTGTCCGGTTCAACTGGGAACGCACTGCGCAACAGGGTTATGGGCCCAGCCTGCCCAGCCTGTTGAACCCGGGTCCAGGAACTCAGGAAGGCACCTAGCACAACCGTGTGGACCAGCCGGAGTGACTGACGAGGTTGCTAACCAGCCCAGCAGTTGCCGAAGGTCTGCAAAGCTGACGGAGCCGAGTGCTGAAAGCTGAGGAGAATTGCTTCATCCAGGAGTGGAGGAGGAATCAACAGCTCAAGCCTCTGGCAGCAGCGTTAATCTTCGTGAGAAGGTAAAGAATAAACAGCTCGGGGGAAGGTCGTGCCGGAGGAGGACCGTGTGCTGCTCCTGCTCAGCTCATTAAATCCAAGTTCTGATGTCTTAATTGCTTCACTGGAGAATTTAAAATCCCAGCAACATTCCATGCCGTTTGTTGTTGGCCGTCTTCAGCAATTTGAGGACAGACAAAAGGAGCAACTATCTTCAACAGCCTGGCAAAGCACCAAGACGGGGGAGGCAGCTCAACCCAGGTGCACTTCTGTCGATGAGAAAGCATTACCCGTCCGGAAATGTTTTCTCTGTGGCTCAAGATCACATTATGAAGAAACTGCCCGGAGCAGAAGAAAAAACAGCACCAACAAGGGCATTTTGAACTGGCAAAGCGCCCCAGCGCGTCGTTGGTGACTGCAGAAGCCCCCAGGAACATTACCCAATGGATTATTGACTCGGGAGCTACAAAAATATTTTGTTGCAACGAAGCCTTGTTGGATAACAAGCAACAAACATCCATACAACACGTGAATTTGGCTGACGGCCGTGCGGCTGAAGTTCTGTGCAAAGGAGAACTAAAAATACCCGCACTGAACTATACGTTTAAAAACGTCCTGTGCGTTCCCACTCTTGAGAGTAATCTATTAAGCGTCGTCACATTAGTTAAGGCAAAGTTTGAAATAACATTTGCTAATGAAGTGTGTCTGATAAGGAAAGGGGGGAGGGACATGGCCGAGGCAGAGCTGAAAGATGGTGTTTATGTGCTGCAAAACACTTCCAAAGCAGCCTCTGCAAGCGTGCCTGGCAACAGAAACCCACATAATGAATGTTTGCATTTGTACTGTAGGAGAATGGGACATATTGGTTTCAATGCTTTAAACAAAACGCTAGCATTGACAGGCAGGCAGAATGTTAAAAACTGTGATACATTTCTTGACTGTCAGATATGCAAGCAGGTGAAAAGCAAAGCTTTTCCGGTGGCTCAAAAGAGTATGAGAGAAACTAAGCATGCTCTAGACTTGATTCATGCCGATGTAGTAGGTCCATTCCCACCAAGCATCTCAAATAATCGATTTGCACTGATTCTGACTGATAACTGGTCAAGATTTAGCTGGACTTATATTCTGAAACATAAATCAGAGGTGTTTAGTACTATTAAGTACTGGTATAGGAGGGTCAAAAACCAGCTTGGTAACCTGAAAGCATTTCAGTGTGACATGGGAGGGGAATTCATGTCCAACCAAATGAAATTATGGTTCCAACAGCAAGGTATAAAACTCAGGGTGGCAAACCCAGGTACCCCCCAAGAGAATGGCTTGGCGGAACGCCATGGCGCCATATTGCAGAACACAATGTAGGCTATGCTAGCAGATGCCAATCTGCACATCAGGTATTGGGCTGAAGCTTTGAAATGTGCATGTTATATCATTAATAGGACTTGGTCAAGTGCTATTGACAACATCCCTTATGCTATGCTCTATGGAAAACCCCCAGAC
>NW_015159718.1:771374-791910 GCF_001447785.1 Gekko japonicus
CATTCAATATGCAAGATGCTTACTCAGTAGCAACCCCTATGTCTACAGGTTTTACAAAAGAACCAGAAAATGGAAGTTTTGAGAACAAAACATTGTATCAGTCATTAATGGGATCATTAATATACCTGACTACATGGTCTCGTCCTGATATCTCATATGCTGTAAACTTATTGTGCCAAAGGAATGCAAATCCAACAATGAGGGATTGGAATGCAGCTAAAAGAATCTTACGTTATTTAAAGGGCACAATACACTACAAACTTGTACTGAAATGTGATGATCATTAATATACCTGACTACATGGTCTCGTCCTGATATCTCATATGCTGTAAACTTATTGTGCCAAAGGAATGCAAATCCAACAATGAGGGATTGGAATGCAGCTAAAAGAATCTTACATTATTTAAAGGGTACACTACACTACAAACTTGTACTGAAATGTGATGATTCACAGCAAGTCCTAGCTTACACAGATTCCAGTTGGGGTAACAGTGAGGATGCCAAAAGCATAACTGGTTACATTATAACTGTTTGTGGTTCCATGGTTATCTGGAAGTCTGTTAAGCAGCAGTATGTAGCTTTAAGCAGCTGCGAATCAGAATAGGCCTCTATTAATGAATGTCCAATACAACTTGAATGGTTGAAACAATTGTTAGAGGATTTTGTTGTAAAATGTAATATGCCTATGCTGATTAGATGTGATAACTCTGCAGCAGAGCAACTCGCAGATTCACAAGGAATCAGGCCAAGACGTAGGCACATAAATATACGATACCAGAATGTACGTGATACAGTGCAAAGAGGTCTTGTAACTCTGCAACATTGTTCTACAACTCAAAACATTGCTGATGTGTTTACAAAAGCTTTGGACAAGGACAAATTCCTACGGTTCAGGGAAGGTCTCAACATGACTCAAACTACTGAATCTTAGGGGGAGTGTCAATATTGTAAGCTTCAGATGTTAGATGTCTCTGATCTAACTGACAGTTGTCATGTGATAGTCATGAGGTGCAGTACCAGACTCATCCAGTTTGAACATGTCTGGGCAAAGTCTAAGTCACCATGACTAAGCACAGTGCTGATTGGCTGTGCTATGTATAAATGTACAGAGTGCTTATGCTCAGTGTTCTCCCCTGTATTTATGAATGCTGGTGAAGCATGCTGCTCGAGAGCTGTATATATCTGTAAATAAATATCATGTAAATAGTTACCACTGGACTGTGTTATGTGGTGTGCTATTGGGAGTGCTGGTGAGTGGAACTCTGCTAGAGTGTGCTGCAGTTTCTTAAGTGTCCGGCTCAACTGGGAACGTGCTGCGCGACATGTGTCTCCCAAGGGCCTATGGATTAATCTTGTCCACACCCAGCCTCATTTACCCTAATTAAGCAACACTGGTAGCTTTTCCCATCCAGTACCTAGTGGGTCATCAAGCACTATTTACATCTATAGTTCAGCTCAGGTAAACCCATCAAGTTTTCCCCAAACCATTGTCCACCTCTGAAAAATCCATCAAGTTATTGTTTTTGGGATGAATATGTCAGCTTGCTCCAGGGAGCATTTTGCCCTATATCATGAGTCCCTAGGCACCAGTGTGTGCATGTGTTCTTGGACCCATACATACACCCCCAAATCGGTTTGGCCCTTCTTCCCTCTGTGAAACACTGGTCATTTTGTTGCTTCCTCCATGGAATTCTGTCTTCGAGACTGGTAACTATAGCCTTCTCCAAAATTGCTTTCCCTCTCTTCTCCCTGATTTCCTCTTAGCTAGCCTTGTGTGTATTTTCTGACTGTGTGTATGCATATTTTGCCCTTCTATTTCTCTTTTGTTTTAATAAAACTTTACCAGCTGAACATCTGCCTGGTTTATTTCGAGAGTTCTCTTAAGGAAAAAAATCCTCGTAAACATTGGTGGAGAATCCCTGTTACCTCCTCTCGCTCTGTCTCCTTAAAACTAATTCCCCAATTAATTAGGAGACTGCCTCTTTGGGTAACACACAACTTTATTATTTAGAAGTATAAGCATGACAGTTATGTAGACACACATAATGGGCTGTCCTCAATCATGCTAAATTATACCCTTAGAAAAAAAATTGCGCCCTAACAAAAAATGCTGGCTATGAGCAGTATAGAACATTAAGAGCAAACATGAGGATGATTCTTAGTTATAGTACTTCAAGTACATGTAGTAGCAATAGTAAAGGGGGGATGTGTTTACCCTGCAACTCAGATTCCAATAACTCTCCTCTCAGGTGATAACTGTGTTTAATATACCACTTGACTTAGTTGGGGACCACTTGTTAGCACTCAGACCCCTCCTTTCACTGGGGGGCAGACAATCCGCATGATATGATCCTAAGCCAAATGTGATGGTGATGATGAATGTCATGGCTGTAATGCTTGCAATGAAGCTAGCTTCTGAGGAAATGAAATTCTCAACAACATGACATTTGCAAATAGTCCCTCTTCTTTGAGGAATATAAAAGCTGATTTGACTTGAGAAAAATTCTCATACACTTTGGGACATGAGGACACGATTATAAGTATGTGATGGAATTGAGGCAGGTGTCTTTCTGCAAATTTATACTGGGCTCAGAGAAATAAAACTTTGGTCCTGTTTGAGAAAGAACATGAGGAGGGTAAGCATACCTGCGGAAAAGAGCTGAATAAAGAAGGAACCAATAAAGAGAAGCTGTAGTAAAAGCTCACTCTCATTTCAAGGGCAGGGTCTCAAGATTAAATTTGTTCAAAAGTCATAAAATATCTTTTATTAAGATCAACCAAAATAGCACACACAATATACAAGCTTGTGAGTTACCCAGAACTCTCCATCTGTTTTTAATTTTTTTTTTTGCTCTTGTTTATTTATATTGTGCTTCTCTCCCCAGTTGGTACCGAAAGTAGCTTAGAACACTGACCTGCTCTCCACCATTTTGTCACAACAAAAATCCCGTGAGGCAAGCCAGGCGGAGAGTTTGTGACAGGCCCAAGGTCACCCAGTGAGCTTCCACAGTAGAACTGGGGATTCAAACCTGGGTCTCCCAGGATCCTAGTCTAACACTGTATCCACTACACCATGCTGGCCTCCCTGGCTGGATATTAAAACAGATACACAAAAGGGGAATGGGGGGGGGAGACGTTTCAGGAGACAGGACATATAGTGATGGGGAGGACATATAGTGGTGAGCAAACAGGAAGGATAACTGAAAGAATCAGTACAGGATGGGCACTGAGGTGAAAAATAACTTGAAGAAATGATGGATGGTGGAGGAAATATGTTGCAGAAATGAGAGGGTCAAAGAGAACACTTGGAAAAACTAAAAAAACACAAGGCCACAGATGGGGGGGGAGAGATAAAAGTATGTGAGGTTTTGTATATCCTGTCACCTGTTTATGGAATAAACAAGCTATTATGGGCTGCTACCTTTTCAACAGCTTAATAGACTGTCTATTGAAATATTAACAAATAGCGAAGTCTTTCTGTTGCCCCAAGGAAAGCTGATCAGCTATGCAGGTCCCAGCTACTGGGTTCATTACGGTGAAATGATGCTGTGGCAGCTCATTCTGTCAGCCAGCTCCTATCCTATATGCACCAGACACACAAGCATCGGTAATGCCAAACACCGAGACCCATCCTCCTGCAAGAAGAAACTCCAAATGGAAACTGTATTAAGATTAAGACTGGTGCTATTTTCAGTTTAAAATGAATTTTTTTGTTAGCACCACTTGCTGGTTTCATTATTTTCACATGGCTGCTCACAAGGAGGGAGAGAGACTCACCTGCTGTATCTATCAACTGGGAACACCTTTAAAGGGGCCTGCTTTCCAGAGAGGGATCGCCAGACTCTCCATTTCACAGAATAATAGGCAATTAATCTCCCTTACACATTTTAACTTTCATACAAAGATAATTTACATTAAGCACACAACTCTCCTTTAAGGGGAAATGAGATTTTAAACTGCTTCACCATGACAGTCCTTGTAGGAGCAAGGCAGCCTCTGCATTTGAGAGATTTTTTTCAAAGCAAGGACCACTTAAAGGAAAGATGTCTGGCTGAGTAGTGAGGCCAACCCTCTTTCCCTCAGTTTCTATGTATCATGACAGAGCAAGGAAGTGTGTGCTGCAAACACACTCCTTGTTGTGTTGCTTGATATGCCCTTTGTCATACAATGGTGCCTTGAGGAGTCACATCTGCTAAGTGTTGCAAAGGTATTGTGAAGTAAGTGAAGGTATTGTGCTTGGATTGCAGTGTTGCCCTGCAAGGCACTTAATGTGCTCTTATGAACTATAACTCATAAGTTCTATGAACTGGACTGTGCAAAGGTATGCTTAAGGGACTGTACTGCATGGTGACCCAATATGATGCCAGTTGAGACTGCACACCTGAGAGAAGAATACCTTCCTTTTTGCGTGGTTGTTCCAGTGGTTTTTTAGGTTACCTGCCTTCTTACCTGTTGTGAGATGGACCAGTTCCCTAGCCTGCATAAAGCCATGCCATACCAAGGCACAAGAACAAAGAGCTCCAAACGCCATTCGGAGCTCCCTCTGACACACGCAGGCAACCCTCTCCCCCCCTCCATCTACCTGCAAAACTGCACGTAACCAAGAGGATCTACACACAGTTGCTTGGCAACTAATCACTCGCCCATCAACGACCCGGCTAGGACCATCCGGAGACAATAGCCCTAGCCCGATGACTCATTTCCTCTTCATCCAGGTGCCAGACCACAGTCTAGGTTACAAGTTCTCAATATTAACCACTCCTTAACTCCCCTCCCCCTTTCCTGGTACCCAATGAAATGTTTTCAGGGATGGACTAACAGGAGGTGTGACATGGGGAAATGGCCAGTCCAGCCTGCCCCCCCACACCACCGTATAAAAGGTGATACCCGATTAAATGCTCGCTCTCTACTACGACCCCTATCTAAGCTTTATCCCTCTCATGTCCAGCTTGCTATCCCAACACCCTCCCTCCATCTTTGACTCTAGATCTGCATCCAGAGTCCCACATGTTTCTGCCTGTTCAGAACACATTCCTTATATCTAATTCTCCCCTCCCTTCTTCCATTGAAATGGTTCACTCAGCAAGGACAGGTAACTATTGCCCAAACAACGAATACCTTGCTAATGTGAATGTGCTTATTATCTAACTTTATTCCTTATATCTATCTGTATAAAAGTGTGTGTGTTTGTGTATTGTTTGAATGATAAGTATCTTACATTAAAAGACATCATTTTATACTGAATACAGTCTCCTTGTCTATTACTGGTAACTACTGGAAAGGTGGGACCTCTGTATACAATGGTGGTTGCTCCCTAATTTGCCTATTGCCATTTAATAATCATAACTTTCCCCATATTGATAAGAAATTAAGGCAATTTGACTAACAGCAGGGAATGCTGGATGCAGGCTGGTTACGTTATTAGTCCTAGGGTTGCCAGGTTGCAACTTAAAGAGTATTCTTTAAGATTTAGAAGAGGAGCAAATGCACCTGCTTTTTCTCTTGCTTGTGTTTATCCCACCTCTTCCCCCAGGTTCTCATCTCAGAGGGCTTTCAGGTCTATTAAAAAGGTAAAGGTTTCACTTGCTCAAAAGCCAGTTGAATCTGACTACAGGGAGCAGTGCTTATCTCCGTTTCCAAGCTGAGGAGCCAGTGCTGTCCGAAGACATTTCTGTGGTCATGTGGCCAGCATGACTAAACGCCAAGGCACATGGAATGCTGTTACCTTCCCACCGAAGCAGTACCTATTTATCTACTTGCAATTTCTTGTTTTCAAACTGCTAGGTTGGCAGGAGCTGGGGCCAGAGACAGGAGCTCACTCTGTCACAAGGCCCTACTTCAAAAGCCTTTATTACTTGAACTAAGATTAGCTGGAGAACACAGGACTGGACCTTCTCAACCAGATTACTGAATTCCTCAGCTCCTGAGAGAAGTCAGACTCCCTCTCTTTTGGCCTTCTAGATTGCCAGCTGTGTCTTGGGAAATTCCGGGAGATTTAGGGGGATTGGTGTGACTGTGTGGGCAGAATTTGAGGGGGGGGGGAGGAGCTCAGAGGGGATGTTATGTGGTAGAGCACAGGCTGAAGCTGCTATTTCCTTCAAGGGAACTAAACTTTATAGTCTGGAAATAAGTTGTAATTCTGGGAGAACTCTAGACCCTACCTGAAGGTTGGTAACCCTAATTCTGTTGAGCTGATGAGACTTGTCTAATATGGATGTTCTTTGGAACAGAAAAATTTGCATGCTGTTTTACATGTCCTGCACTGATATCTTCTGCTTTTAAATACTGCTGACTGATTTTTTAAATTGATATTGTATTTTTATTGTGATGTTGATATAATAATTCTATATTGTTGAGAACTACCTTAAGGACTTGAAAGGCAGGATACATAAAATCTTAATAAAAATAAATAGCTACAGAGACAGTTTAAAAATATGCCAACTCCAGCAATTCAAGAAACTAACAATTATAACAGCCTTGTTCGAAGAGATTTTCGGTTACAGCTTAGTAAAAGAAGGGCTTGAATTGCAGTAAGAATGAGCAAAGTCAGATAAATGACTGTCATGGTTAATATAATTGGTTGCACTTAAGGAAAATTCAGGATAAATTTGACCTGGTTAGATTTTCTATTTCATCTCTAGAAGCTATGCTTCTATTATTAGTAGTAAGGGAAACGAAATTAGGCACTATTTTCTGCAAGTGTGTAGCATGGACGATGAATTTTAAGAAAGATATCAACCTTGAAGTTAAACTGGCAATGTGCAATTAAACAGCCTGCTTTTCTCTCTAGTGACAATTTGATACTGTGGACCAACAAAAGGCTCCAGATGTAAAAGAACTATCATTGGGTCATATTGCATTCCCCAACAGTATGCTTTATGGAAACTATAGCAGTTTTGCAGCACTATGATACAGCACTGGTTTTCAGTTAGTAGCCAGTTACTGTTTTCTCTGAAAGGATACAAGAAGACCCAGGCCCCAAAAGGATAAAATGGGAAATAGATGTGTGTTTTAACTTCTTTGTCCAGTCTTTTCTGCTGAATTATTCAGATGGTTTTTAAAAAAAATATTTATTTATTTATTTTATTAGATTTATATCCCGCCCTCCCCGCATAGCAGGTTCAGGGTGGGTTACATCAAATTTAGTAAACAATATACAGTATACAAAAATTAAAATGGTTAAAACACCAATAAAATACAATAACATTCATCTGGTCCAAGTTATAGTTAAAATTTAAGTCTCACAGATGTCATCTCTTTTAAGATTTGGTCCTTAGATGGTAATACAGTTCTGACCCACTGAGCGGAGGCCCACTAGAGAGGGAGGGACATCCATTGCCCTAGTTAAAAGCCTGGCAGAAGAGCTCCATCTTGCCTGGCAGAAGAGCTCCCACAGGGCCCTGATCTCATATGGGAGCGCATTCCAACAGGTAGGGTTAGGGTTGCCAAATGGCACTTACCCTTGTGGCAAGGGACTCCAGCCCGGCTCCTGGCGTTTGCACATAGAGTTTTCCCCTCAAATGACTGTGGCCCCGCCCCCAGCATGCCCAGCGTCATGATGTCACTTCCCTGTGATGTGCACGCGGGGGTGGGGTTTCCCCCGGGGCCCGATTCTGCCGCGGCGGAAATTGGGCCTCCAAAGCGGGGGTTTCCCCGCCCCCCGGCCCGATTTGGCAGCCCTAGGTAGGGGCCAGGGCTGAAAAGGCCCTGGCCCTAGCCAAGGCAGGCGTCCCTGGGGCCGGATACCACCAGAAGATTTTGGTTGACAGATCGTAAAACCATTCTGGGCTCATAGAGGGAGAGATGGTCTCACAGATATGCAGGGTGAGCACCAACGGATCCAGTACTCAATAGGCAGCCAGTGCAGTTCATGCAGCACAGGGTGGATCAATGTCCGCACAGACGACGAAGTCAACACCCATGTGGCTGGATTCAACATCAGCTGTAGTTTCCAGAGCAGAGTCAAGGGCAGCCCCATGTAGAGGGAATTACAATAATCCAATCTGGAAGTGACCGTTGCATGGGTCACTGTAGCCAGATCCTGGGGAGAGAGATATGGAGCCAACTGCCTGATCTGTCTCAGATGGGAAAAGGCAGACATTGCAGTGGCGGCAACCTGGGCCTTCATAGTTAGTGATGCATCCAGGAATACCCCTAGGCTCTTCACCTTTGGTGCTGGCACCAATAGGGGCCCATCAAAGGTTGGAAGCCCGATCCCTGATCCCAATCCCCTGAAACCCAGGTATAAAACCTCCGTCTTCAATGGATTCAGTTTCAGTCTGCTCTGTTGTTACCAACCAGCCATGGCTTGTAATTCCCTGTCTCGTTTTTTTCAGGCAGCGTCCAGGTGGCCATCCATCAGTAGATAGAGCTGGGTGTCATCCACATATTGGTGATAGAAGACAAAAACAAGTGTAGTAAACAGACTCAACAATTACAAGTTGCCAAAAAGCTATACATGCTTTGTATACATCATTCTCTATTACATGTTCCTCAGCTTTTTGGCAAGTTGTAATTGTTGAGTCTGTTTACTACACTTGTTTTTGTCTTCTATTATCATTATATAGTAGTGTGGTGAACATTATTGAATGCTTTCAGTATGACTCAATATAAAGGAAGATTTGGTTTTTCTGATGAAGACCGAGACTGTATTCTAAAAAAGGACTAAAATTATTTGCTGATCAGGCTCCAGGTGATAACAAAGAATGGGTACAGTTATGGACTTTATATAAGAAGAAAACTAGACTAATGTTGCACACAGCCTTACTTATAGAATATTGTAGCTCTGATAAGATACCAAGAGGTTTGCACATTCAGAAAGGACCAGCAATGTTTCTAGATAATGAAGAATTTAAAAGAAAATGGATAGAAATATTGAACAAGTGCTCATATGATTTAATGTTATTGATAATTGATCAGGCAGATGTGGAAACCAATAAGGTCCAAACTGACATAGATGGGATTTAGACAAAAATGAAAGACACATTCACCACTAAGATTTTTTATTCTGAGATGAACAAATTACAGGATAACGTAGCTGAATATGAAAAAAAGACACAAGACACTAAAATTAAAACATTTGGTAGGGACACACATGATTATTCCAATGATAGAGTTTATAAATGGACTAGTGAGAAAGAAGCATAATAGTCCATTAGCATATGCCACGCCCCCTGACATCACCGGAAGTGACGTCAGAAGGGGAAGCAAAAGGGGGGCATATTCAAAAGGCTTTTGAAGATGCCTTCTCCCCTTTTTTGCTTCCTCAGCCAGCCTGCCAAAGCAGGGGGGGGGGAAGCAAAGAGAGAAGGGGTTTAAACTTTAAACCCCTTCTCTCTGGAGTCACACTGCAGCAGCGGTGCGATCTTCCCATTATATTCTATGGCCCCATCTCATCAGATCTCAAAATCTAAGCAGGCAAGTACTTGGAAGGGCAACCTTCAAGGAATAACAGGGCCAGGATGCAGAGGCAGGTTATATCAACCCACCTCTCTGAAATGTCATAACCCCACTAGGGGTTGCCAGAGGTCACCATGACTTCCAAGCTCACAAGCACACACACACATGCACGCAGAAAATACTCACAATAAGATGAGAAACTTTTGTTCCAGTGTTTTCCAAAAACTCCAGTACACATTCCTTGAGCATTCACTGACTCTTTTGGTTTCCAGAAGGCTGGTACACTCTATCCAGTATCCAAACCCCTTCTCTAAACACACCAGTACTCTTCATGAGTTTTAATTGACTCTTAAGATTTTACAAGGAAGTCTATAACCATACCAGACCAGGGTAATTTCTTCTCTTACTAGAAGATCTATTCCCCTTTTTTGGCCAAATGGAAGTCTTCTCCTAACTACCCACTCCTTTTGCATTGCAACTTTCCCTAGTTCTCTGTCATGTTAAACTGCTCTCAGTCAGGGCCGAATTCGGACTGAATCCTTCTCAGCATCCAGTTCAGAAGTCTTTCTCTGTTCAACAGAGGCTAACTAATCAGATCTCTTGAAACTCAAAGCTTTCTGGCTCTGTGAAGAATTAACCCTTCACAGTCCTTTACCTGTTTGTACAGGAGCCTTCACAGTCATGTAAATCTTGTAGATCCTTCCATGGGTATTTTCTTTAAAGGTGTGTGTGCATGTATGCAGATATGTAGCTTAAAATCAATGAATGGGTTCACAAAGTGAAATGACAAGAGTGCTGAAGTCAAGGAAAATATGTCAATTGTTCATTGTGTAGAGACTGATTAAGAGATATTACTGACTAGAGAAGACAAGGGCACGGGGAGAGTTCATCAGATTTTAATCGCTGTTTCTCCACTCTGTGTCTCAACATGCTGCCTATAATTAAATTAAACAAATAACAGCCTGGATTCTTCTGCACGGAACTCTTGAAATGTGGGGAGTTAGTAAATAAATAGTTGGTTCAGGGTTAATTTGCCCCAAAGCTCTAAGAAAACATGTTTGTTAGATTACATGTTTAGAGGGTTTATGTCTTCCCATCTGATAAGATTTCTGCACCCCGTTATCTTTGGGCTTTTGAAGATTATATGTCAGAGCACCTGCCAGGAAGATGAAATGATAATTCCCAGTTGATTTAAATATGTCCTGTTGTGTCTTCATGCAGTGCGTTCAAATGACTTTTCTAAACATTCAAAGGTGCGAGAAAGAAAACACCTTTGCAGACACAACTGATATGCAATAAAAATACCAGTTCAAGTGCCTCTTACATTTTTACTTATATATTTGACTTAAAGAAATAGTAAGCATGTAAGTGTTTGGATGGAGAATATGTGGCACTCAAAGCCATGTTCATAAGACAATATACTTCTATACTTTCCAGAGTGTTAACTTTAGATTGTCATTCTGGTTCTGCGTGCAACAAGGGATCAAGTTGCCTTTTTCTTTTACTGGTCCTCATACTATGGCTTTTAGCTACAGCCTTGGATGCAGTAATTTGGGGTGAAGTGATTGGAAACCCTTTATCTGCCTAATGCAAACTTTTAGGCTGTTTTTCAAAGGCACAGGAACAGGACTAGAAAGACACTTGCAATCTCAGGTATCAAGACAGAAAAAAACTAGAAATCAGTAGTATTGGTTAGGGATGAGGTATCTTCAGGTATTTGGTCTAATCAGCCTTAACAGAATAAATGGAGATGAGATAAAGAGAGGAGAGATATATTAAAGAAGAGATAATAGCTGGGGGAATTAGGGATCTATGTGTAGAACTGAGTGTTTAAAAAAGAGTAAGATATTAAGAGGAAATCTCCTGAGGAGTCAAACTGAACTGAAAGTTGAAAGCTGCACCTTGGAAATGCACAAGCTACAGTTGCACTAGCCCTGATGCAAACATAAACTGGACTCTTCAAATATACACAAGCAAGAACAGAGTAGAATATACTATGTTCTCATTTTAATTTTTTAAATTTTAGTGCTTAATTTCTGTTGTCACTTCCTTTTCTTCTTAAGCTATGTCATAGAAGCCATGCAGATTCAGAAAGCTTCTTTCCCCAGAAGACCATCAATCTCCTCCTCTTACAGCACCCAATAAAGAGCACTCAGCTCTTATAGCACCAGTTTCCCCACAAGATGCAGGACTGGGTGTTGGAGTTTTGGAGAGCCTTGAACTTGGGTTTGTGATTCTATAGGGAAATTTATCCGTAGCACTGTTATTAGGGTGGTTCTGGAGGTAGGTATCCTGTTCCTTAACTGTCCTTCACTACCAACAATACCACTATAGGAAAATTTCATTATTTAGATATTTCATTATTTAGATAATTTCATTCTGTTTTTCTCCCATAGTACAAAAACAATACAAATTAGTTAAAGATATGGAACTCAAATGGGCCAAATTTCAAACAGGTGAGGAGCAACAAGGATATCCCAGGCTGGTGCTGGTTCTGGTTCTACCAGCATGACTCATGAAGGACCATAGGCTGCAAGTCACAAGCCAAAAGCCTGTTAACTCTTGCCCTTCAGCTCAGGCTGTAAAGTTACCTGTAAAAATACTGAGGTAGAGTCTTGGCCTAAGTCTTATTCAGAGAGCTAAGATGTTCCCCATGAGATTGCAAAACTTGGGTCCCGATCACATGCAGAATTAGTCATGCAATAGGCATGAATGCTGGGCGGATTTTAAGGGTGCGATCACACGGGAACATCTGGTAAGCGTCCTGCACCCGTCAGCAACCTGTCTCGCTCACTGAAGAAGCGGAGTTAAAAAATATCGGCTAAAGTCCAGTATCAAATGGGTTGCTATGGGCCACAGACGGACTTTCCCCTGTGTGGTCACTCCAGTGCGCTCTCATGGCATTGGGATGGTCTGATCAGGCCATCCCCACTCTGTGCCGTTGTTTCCCCCCCTTCTCAGTATGCGCATCATCGCATACTGCTGTAAGAAGGCTTCAGTGTGGAGATGTGATTAATTGATTCTCCGTTTAAGCAAATTGAAAACAAGCAGCAAAAAAACCACACCAACTCACCCGCGATTGCGTCTGATCACGCAGTGGCGGGCTATGGCTGCTGCTTCAAAGAACTGTGTGATCGCGCAACTGCGGGGTTAAATAGCCTTGCTTCCCCCGCACATTATCTCGTACGTGTGACCGGGACCCCAGATTAGCTTTGTGTTGCTACTGGGAACTTTGTTAATTAGTACAGTGGATGGCGGAGGAATCATGAAGCTTCTATTCAGCCATTCAATGGGCAGAGTGAACATTTGCACTGTCTTCTCCGTCTGTCAGTATGAGTGTAGGCAACACACTTTTTCAGTTCCCAGTCCATCAGTTTTGAGAATTTTTCCTCTCTTTTTGGCCATAAATGGGAAGCTCATTTTTTTTTTTTGCATAACATAGGCTTACATGCCACAATCTCCCTTTTTTACGTGAATGGCTCCCTTGTTCTGCCCTAGTGATCAGTGTGGGGGCCAGCTACTTTACTATTAAAGGGAACAAGCTGGGGAAAGTTTCAAAGAGTAGTAGAATGGGGGAATGAAATATTCCCATCTCCAAAATCTCCCCTTCCACATTCCTAATTTCGAATTTCCTTCCATCCTTTCCCCCTTCAACTTATTCTCAACTGCTATCAGCATTCAGTGCATCCTGGAGAATACTCAGTTCTCATCAGGCAGTTTTCCCATTTGCTTTTTGCTAATGTAGAGTCAATTTTTTCCTGCATACTTGGAGTGTGTGTAGTGAATGTAGAATCCTTTTCTTCATATGTGGGTGGCTTGATTATGCTGCTTTCATTATTGTCACAGGGTCCAGCCACTTTGCTATTGGATATAGTCATGATGGTACTTGAAATTCATAACTGAATATTCTTATGATGCTTTTCTTAAAAAAAAATCCCATTCCCTGGTATATTTAAGTTATTATCATGGGCATGATGAATTCTTATTCCTCTAAGTCTCAAAATAATACCATTAGGTTGAGAATGGTGTGGAAAATTATTTTGAGATTCCAAAAATATCAATCCTTTCCTCTAGTCTTGAAATACCCCTATGTTCAAAAGGAATTACTGAATCTCAGGGAACTCCCATGTCCTAAGGAAAGAGACAGTATTAGGGTACCCCTTTGTCATTCAAACAGCTTTGACACCATATTGACATTTTTAAGCCCCTGCCATGTGCTCAATGTGGTATAAACATGGAAATAGCTGTAGGAGCATCATGGTGCTATTATAATTTGTTTTCCACTTTCTTTTGTCACTTGTTATGATTCTCTCCCCCTCATGGATCACTGCCTTGTCGTGGCGAGGGGGCTTGAGCGATTCAATGAAGCTGTGGGCTATGCCGTGAAGGGCCACCCAAGACGGACAGGCCACAGCAGAGAACTCAGACCAAGAGTGATCCACTGGAGAAGGAAATGGCAACCCACTCCAGTATCTTTGCCAAGAAAACCCCATGGACAGTAACAAAAGGCTAAAAGATATGACGCCGGAAGATGAGCCCCTCAGGTCAGAAGGTGTCCAACATGCTACTGAGGAAGAGCAGAGGGCAAGTACAAGTAACCCCAGAAAGAGTGAAGCGGCTGGGCCAAAGCCGAAAGGACCCTCAGTTGTGGATGTGTCTGATGGTGAAAGGAAAGTCCAATGCTGCAAAGAACAATACTACATAGGAACCTGGAATGTAAGATCTATGAATCAAGGTAAGCCTGACGTGGTCAAAAATGAGATGGCAAGACTGAACATCGATATCCTAGGAATCAGTGAACTAAAGTGGACAGGAATGGGCGAATTTAACTCAGAAGACCATTATATCTACTACTGTGGCCAGGAATCTCGTAGAAAAAATGGTGTGGCCTTTATAGTCAACAAGAGAGTGCAAAAGGCAGTACTGGGATACAATCTCAAAAATGACAGAATGATTTCTGTCCGATTCCAAGGCAAACCATTCAACATCACAGTAATCCAAGTCTATGCCCCAACCACTGATGCAGAAGAGGCTGAAGTGGACCGGTTCTATGAAGACCTACAACACCTCATAGAACTAACACCAAAAAATGATGTCCTCATCATCATAGGGGACTGGAATGCTAAAGTAGGAAGTCAAAAGGTAACTGGAATAACAGACAAGTTTGGCCTTGGAAAGCAAAATGAAGCAGGGCAAAGGTTAACAGAGTTTTGTCAAGAGAACACACTGGTCATAGCGAACACCCTTTTCCAACAACCTAAGAGGCGACTCTACACATGGACATCACCAGATGGGCAACACCGAAATCAGATTGACTATATAATTTGCAGTCAAAGATGGAGAAGCTCTATCCAGTCAGTAAAAACAAGACCTGGAGCTGACTGTGGTTCAGATCATGAGCTACTCATTGCAAAATTCAGACTTAAACTGAAGAAAATCGGGAAAACCATGAGGCCATTCAGGTTTGACCTAGATCACATCCCTGATGAATATACAGTAGAGGTGAAGAATAGATTCAAGGGTCTGGATTTGATAGATAGAGTGCCTGAAGAACTATGGACAGAGGTTCGTGACATCGTACAGGAGGCAGCAATCACCACCATACCAAAGAAAAAGAAATGCAAGAAAGCAAAATGGCTTTCTGATGAGGCTTTACAAATAGCAGAGGAAAGAAGGAAAGCGAAAGGCAAAGGCGAAAAGGAAAGATTTACCCAACTGAACGCAGATTTCCAGAGAACAGCAAGGAGAGATAAGGAGGCCTTCCTGAATGAACAGTGCAAAGTAATAGAAGAAAACAATAGAATGGGAAGGACTAGAGATCTCTTCAAGAAAGTTGGAGAAATCAAGGGAGCGTTCCATGCAAAGCTGGCCATGATAAAGGACAAAAACGGTAGGGACCTAACAGAAGCAGAAGAGATTAGGAAAAGATGGCAAGAATACACAGAAGAACTATACAAGAAAGACCTCAATGTCCTTGACAAACACGACGGTATAATCACTGACCTTGAGCCAGACATCCTGGAATGTGAAGTTAAATGGGCCTTAGAAAGCATTGCTAACAACAAAGCTAGTGGAGGTGATGGTATTCCAGCTGAGCTATTCAAAGTCTTAGAAGATGATGCTGTTAAAGTGCTGCACTCCATTTGCCAGCAAATTTGGAAAACGCAACAGTGGCCACAGGATTGGAAAAGATCAGTATACATTCCAATCCCAAAGAAGGGCAACGCCAAGGAATGTTCAAACTATCGCACAATTGCACTCATATCACACGCTAGCAAGGTCATGCTCAAGATCCTACAAGCTAGGCTTCAACAGTACGTGGATAGAGAACTACCAGAAGTACAAGCTGGGTTTCGAAGAGGTAGAGGAACTAGAGATCAAATTGCCAACATTCGCTGGATTATGGAGAAAGCAAGAGAGTACCAGAAAAATATCTACTTCTGCTTCATTGACTATGCTAAAGCTTTTGACTGTGTGGATCACAACAAACTATGGCAGGTCCTTAAAGAGATGGGAGTACCAGACCACCTCACATGTCTCTTGAGAAACCTGTATAAGGGCCAAGAAGCGACAGTTAGAACCGGATACGGAACAACTGATTGGTTCAGCATAGGAAAAGGAGTACGACAAGGATGTATACTGTCACCTTGCTTATTTAATATATATGCAGAGTACATCATGCGAAATGCTGGCCTGGATGAATCACAAGCGGGAATTAAGATTGCTGGGGAAAAGATCAACAACCTCAGATATGCAGATGATACCACTCTAATGGCTGAAAGTGAAAAGGATCTAAAGAGCCTCTTGCTCAGAGTAAAAGAGGAGAGCGCAAAAGTGGGCTTGAAGCTCAACATCAAAAAAACTAAGATCATGGCATCCGGCCCCATCACTCCTTGGCAAATAGAAGGGGAAGTCGTGGAAGTAGTGACAGACTTCACGTTCCTGGGATCCCAGATCACCGCAGACTGTGACTGCAGCCATGAAATTAAAAGACCCCTGCTCCTTGGGAGGAAAGCGATGGCGAACCTAAACAGCATGATAAAGAGACATCTCCCTGCCAACAAAAGTCCGCATGGTCAAAGCAATGGTATTCCCAGTAGTCATGTATGGCTGCGAGAGTTGGACTATAAGGAAGGCCGAGCGCCGAAGAATAGATTCTTTTGAACTACGGTGCTGGAGAAGACTCTTGAGAGTCCCTTGGACTGCAAGAAGATCAAATCAGTCAATCCTAAAAGAAATCAACCCTGACTGTTCCCTGGAAGGCCAGATAATGAAACTGAAGCTCAAATACTTTGGCCACCAAATGAGAAGGGAGCACTCACTGGAGAAGACCCTGATGCTGGGAAAGATGGAAGGTCAAAGAAGACGGGGACGGCAAAGGATGAGATGGTTGGACAGTGTCATCGACGCAACGAACATGAAATTGAGCCAACTTCAGAGGACAGCGGAAGAAAGGAGGGCCTGGCGGGAGCTGGTCCATGGGGTCGCGAAGAGTCGGACTCGACTGTGCGACCGAACAACAACAACAAATTATTCTCAATTCTGGTATCATTTTACTACTATGAGAGAATTAGAAATTATAACTCTCAGGATTAATATCTTATGCCTTTGTACTATGATGCTTGCTATCAACACACCAGTGCCACCAGCCCAGCTTAGAATAGCAGTTGCACTGTGCTTGCCACACAATGATTAGTTGGTGTAGTTGGCCATAGGATTGGTGCTGAAAAATCTGCTAGCCCCAATTAATTCCAAATGGGCAATAATCATAGGATCTCAGAGTTTTTTTATACAATCAGCTCGCATACCCTGCTTCTTACTGTAATTCGCTCTATGCAGGCTTACCCTTGAATTTGACCAGGAAACTCCAGCTGGTGCAAAACCCAGTGGCTCACCTGCTCACCTTCGCGGGCACGTATACGGCTGGTGCTCCGCCAGCTGCACTGGCTACCTATCGAGTACTGGATCCATTTCAAGGGGTTGGTATTAACCTTTAAAGCCCTGAACAGCTTGGGACCTGCATATCTAAGGGACCGCCTCTCCCCATATACCCCCTGGAGAGCTTTACACTCTGCTGATCAACATCTACTGGTGGTCCCAGGCCCTAAGGTTGTCCACTTAGCTTCAACTAGGGCCAGGGCCTTTTCTGTCCTGGCCCCTACCAGATGAAACATGATTCCATTTGAGATCAGGGCCTTTTAAAATGGAGCTGTTCCTCCAGGCTTTCAGTTGAGGTGGTGGACATCCAGTTAGTTGGCCTCCCTGTACAGAGCCTATATAGAGACTGCCTTATATAACCATCTACCCTATGTGCAGTTGGATGGGATAGTATCATCTATCTGGTTTTCATGGAGGGTCTAAATTATTCTTTGCCTTTAATTGTTTAATTGTTTTTCTGGTTTTAATACTTTTAATGTTTTAGAGTAATAGTGTCAATTGACTTTTATTGTTATATATCTTGATTTTACCCACCCTGAGCCCATTTGGGGAGGGCAGGATATACATTTAATAAATAAATAAATAAATGCCTAGGCTTTCAGTAGGATCTCAAAATATTGAGCCAACTGTGTACATTGTTATTAAAAATGAGATCTACAAACTATGATTCCTCTAATGGTCATGTGCTATCTAATTTGTAGACTTTTCTGATTGATGTTTCTTAGTTTAGCAGTAGGAAAAAAAAAATAGATGAAAGTATATGCCAAAGGATAAAATATATATGGTTTAAATTTTCCCTGTTGTGTAATATTTAGGAAAGGAAAATAGAATAAAAATGTGTCCAAAGTTTTTAGAAAAACTGAAATAGATTTCTAGATCAGTGAAATTGATGTTTTAGATCAGGAAAAATCTTAATACTTTGGACCTTAAATTGTTGCAATATAGCATTTTCAACAATGTTTATTTTTAGTTAATATTACTTTCCCCCTAACAGTTTAAAGTGACTTGAAATTAGGGGTGAGAATAGGGTCAGGGGATGTGCTCTGTATAGCATTGGGAATGGTAGAGGAAAATGTATCCACCCTCAACAATGTCATTCAGGATTGGGTCAGGGGATGTGCTCTGTATAGCATCGGGAATGGTAGAGGAAAATGTATCCACCCTCAACAGTGTCATTCAGGATTGGGACTAGGTGTACATCTTCCTACTCACATAACACTGTTGCTCAGTACAGTTTAGGGGAGAAGCTGTGGCCCAGTGGAAGAGCCTCTGTTTTGCATGCAGAAGGTCCCAGGTTCAATCTTTGGTATTTCCAGTTAAATGGATCAGGCAGGAGGTGATGTGAAAGACCTGAGACCCTGGAGAATCGCTGCCAGTCTGAGTAGACAGTACTAACCCTGATGGACCAATGGTCTGATCCAGTGCAAGGCAACTTCATGTGTGAGTAGCTAGCATGACATGTTTTCTAATGTTTTACAACCTTAGGGTGAGACAACACAATTGGTTTATCACCTATGCCCTGTGCATCTCTAGATATTACTTTCTTGATAAGAAAGAGCAGTTTTACATATCCAACAAACAAGTTGAAAATAGTAATTATGTAGGGAACCGCCGCGTGAAGAAAAGATAATTGTGTCTTCTTTAACACGATAAGTAATTTATTGCAGGATGCCTATTGTAAAGAATGGATATGTAATGTGTATAAACAATTTGGATATGTTAAGGGTATAAGCAATTTCTTAGAAATTAATGCTATATCAAGAGCAGATGCCAAGTATTGTTGCTGTAGGTGTATGGTGCATCCACTGAGATACAAAGAATTACTTTTCTTAGCATCAGTTGCCATTCAATAGATTTCTCGATAGGAAAAAACTGAAAAGAAGCATAAAACCTGGCTCTACATTGCCTAAAAGTTTCTTATGTCTAGCAGAGGAATACAATATGATAGATACATGGAGAATGAGAAATCCATCTAAAAAAGATTATACATACTACTCTTCTAGACATAAGTCATGGTCAAGAATTGACATGGCCTGGATAAATATCTCATTGGCAAAAGATTTAATAGACGTAGAAATATTACCA
This sequence comes from Gekko japonicus, assembly GCF_001447785.1. Classification (NCBI taxonomy): domain Eukaryota; kingdom Metazoa; phylum Chordata; class Lepidosauria; order Squamata; family Gekkonidae; genus Gekko; species Gekko japonicus. Next base: position 790,797 of record NW_015159718.1, read on the forward strand.
AATACCTACCAAATACCTATGCTGACCACAGTCCTATTTTGATATCTCTTCAAGAACCATATAGAAAGACAAGATGGAGAATGGACACTGGATTATTAAGCCCACAAAATAGAATATACCAAGGAATATTATTTTGAAAATGAAAATAAGCCCACATGTTGGCTGGCATATAAACCTAGAAAGGAAAAAGCAAAACGGACAATTCAGGTCCTAAAAGATGAAAACCAAGAGATAAAATATAGAACTCAAGAATTGAAAAACATCAAAATTACCAACAGATAAAAGATTTTCTGTCCAAATATAGTAAAAAGAAATTTAGTGAAGATCAGAAAAAACTGTTAAATGATCCTATTTCACCTTGTGAAATTATAGAAGCACTTAAAAAGAAAAAAAAATCTCCAGGACCTGATGGCATCCCGGTTGAAATATACCAAAAATTCGAAGAAGAAATTTTGTTACCATTTAAAGATCTACTTCATAATATTATAGAAACAAGAACTCTACCAACATCCTGGAATGATGCTTTGATCACATTAATACATAAACCTAATACAGAAGAAATAGAAATTCAAAATTATAGACCCATCTCTCTTTTAAATACCGACTATAAGATTTTTGCAAATATTATAGCCACCCGTTTCAAGAAGGTATTACTCCAAGTTATACATCAAGATCAAGCGAGCTTTCTCCCGAAGAGACAGATTAAAAATAATCTAAGGACTATTGTAAATACTTTAGAATACTATGAACAACACCCAGAAAGACAACTGGTTTTAGGTTTTTTTAGATGCAGAGAAAGCCTTTGATAATGTGACTTGGGAATTTTTAAAATGTAAGCTGGAGATTTGGGAATGTGGCAACAACTTCATGCCCATGATAACATCCATATACAAGGAACAATTTGGAAAGTAATAGTTAATGGAGACCTAATGCAAAATATATCTATTCAGAAAGGAACTAAGCAAGGCTGCCTGTTGTCACCTCTACTATTTATTTATGTACTGGAAATGTTAAACGATATAGTAAGAGAAAATCTGGATATAAAAGGACTTAAAATAAGAGGAGAAGAGTTCAAACTGCAAGCCTTTGCCGATGATTTAGTATTTATACTGGA
>NW_015159718.1:792528-798864 GCF_001447785.1 Gekko japonicus
TCACCACTAGAGGCCTTTATAAAACCTACCTTGACATCTATAAGCAAAAGAGCAACTTATGAAATACTTCTGAATGAGAATAATGAAATAAAACCGATCGAGGTATTGCGAGTAAATGATATAAGTCTTACATGGTGGGAATATTTACAATTACAATCAAGATACACCAAAGATAAAACAATAAAATTTTATAGCTCAAAAATCGACTTAGATAAAATATGGTTATCAACCTCAGACAAATTGATACAAAAGATGTATAATTTTATATTGTGTGATGCTATGCAAGACGAATTAGTTAAACCATCAATGGTAGTCTGGATGCAGGATATAGGACATAGTCTGGATATAGATGATTGGCCTAAGATATGGAAAGCTGCTGAACTGTTAAGATCAACATCATTTAAAGAAAATATTCTTAAAGTGTTTTATAGATGGCACTGGTCACCAGTAAAGGTAAAGGTAAAGGTTCCCTTGCTCAAAAGCCAGTCGATTCCGACTCTAGGGTTGCAGTGCTCATCTCTGTTTCAAAGCCAAAGAGCCAGCGCTGTCCAAAGACATTTCCGTGGTCATGTGGCCAGCATGACTAAACACCAAGGTGCATGGAATGCTGTTACCTTCCCACTGAAGGGGTACCTATTTATCTACCGTACTTGCAATTTCTTGCTTTCGAACTGCTAGGTTGGCAGGAGCTGGAACTAGAGATGGGCACTCACTCCGTCATGCGGCAACTCAGGTCTCGAACTGCTGAACTACTGACCTTCCACAGCATCTTAACCACTTGAGCCACTGCAGCTCCACTATTCTGGTCAACCAGACAGAATGGCTAAATGTTATAAAGAGGTACCAAGAAATTGTTGGAGATGTAAAAATAATATAGGCACATTTTTCCATATTTGGTGGAGGTGTGAAAAGATTTACAAATTCTGGAAATGAATTAACCAGTTAATAATAGAGATTATGGATATAAATTTACAACTGTTACCAGAAATTTACCTATTAAATATAATACCAGATGGTTATGGACGCGACGACACATATATTTTGAGATATATTCTCACTGCAGCAAAAATATTTATAGCCAAATGTTGGAAATTTGAAAAACTGCCCACAAGGGATGAGTTGGCTACAAAAATATATGAAATTGCAGAAATGGACAAACTGAACATTATATTGCAAGGGAAAGACACAAGAACTTTTTTAAAAAGATGGTATAGAGTGTATAAATGGTTTGGAAAGAATGTTTAATGGAAACTCCAAAAAATGAACTATGTATATCAATTTGTTTTTTTCTTTTCTTTTGTAAATAACAAAACTTATACATAAATGTGTTAAAAATAGATTATCTCTATCAGCTCTGTTCTCATCAAAAATTCAAGGCAAAAGACATAAAAGTCCTTTGCCATGGTGCTTTGATATCCATCCAGTCACAGCCAGAAACATTAAGATAAATCTATGTTGGCTTAAATTAGGACAAACTGTTACCTTTTACATCCTGTAGAACCATTTCAGTTTGAAAACAGATTGTATCCAGTATTCATATTCCTGGAGGCAATTTCTATTGGGAAAACAGCAGTGGGAAAGAATTTATTCCCTTATGATATGATGATTCAGTTTCTCCCCTCAAGGGTTGTTTTTACAGTTAAAATACATTGGGGGGATCTGATCATAATATTAATTCATATGTGTGTGCCATGTTGAGGTTGTGATAGCAGGTTGTTTTAGTGGGAGCAAGCATGAGGGTTTTTTATGTGATAATATACAGCACAATAAAACCCAATATGTATTTTGTGGCAGTGTGTTATTTATTTTTGGAAAATGTGGGAACTAACTCTCCTCATCTACTCTGTCACAGGGTAAACTCAAATAATCAGGTGGTCAGAGAATTATTAAGAAACTGTAGGCTTGACTGCTGTGGTAATTAAGATGGAATAACCTTGAGCACTTTTGATAACCAAGAAGATGACCAGAGGTAGTAAAAACAAGAACTTTATTTCCCTGGATTTTGAGATAGTTAAAAATGTGCATGCACACACAAATATTTGCAACAGTGCATGAAACTTAGATGGGAGAAACAATTCCATTTTAAAATATATTGCTTCAGAAAGAGAGATACCCAGACATTGTTAATCTGCTGGGTGAAAGTGGAGTTAGCAAGATTTCCTCAGGCTTCTGAAACCTTAGGCCCAATCTGCATTTAGCATTTGCTCAGTTGTTTCACCAAACCCACACTGGAACAGAAAAAGATGCAGTTCAAAACCACATTCAACTACACCAGGCTAACACCATACTGACTGCAGAGTCACCCCCGAATGGCCATAAAACGGCCATAAATCTCTGCAGACAGCCACCATAAAACCAGAGATCAAACAAAGTGAAAGTGGCATGCCGTCTGGACACTGCCATAAAATGCAACACTCAATCAAAGTAAAAGTGGCATGCAATGTAGACAGGAATTTCTGTTCCAGTGTGGGTTTGGTATAACAGCGGAGCAAATGCTAGATGCAGACTGGGCCTTAGTTAGATCTTACTGGAGCTAATAACACACAGCTCAAGCTAGAAGCACTCAGGCCCTGACCTGGATGGCCTAGGCTAGCCAGATCTCATTAGATCTCAGAAACTAAGCAAGGTCAGCCTGGGTTAGTCCTTGGACAGGAGATCACCAAGGAAGTTCAGGTTTGCTATGCAGAGGCAGGCAATGGCAAACCACCTCTGTCCACCCCATGCCTTGAAAAACCTTATGGGGTCACCATAAGTTAGCTGTGACTTAATGACATCCCCCCCCACAATTACACACAGATCTCAGTCTATTCCTTAGCTTCTCACTGTCTAGGAAGACTAAAGGATTAACTAGATGTGACAGCATCCCCAAGTCCACCATGAGGGCACCACAGCCATTGTAGGAATAAAATTCCCTCTGATTACAAGTGCCATGGGGGCTTGATCCTGATTAAGTCTGTGGAGGGTGGGGATCCCCCTCACATGTCATTTTCAAAAGCCCAGGCACTGGGGGTTTGGGATCCTAAAATGGTATGGGGGGGGGTAAAGTCTTGATCAGGATTGGGCCCCTGCAGCATTTGTGAACAGAGGTAATTTTATCCCTAAAATGGCTGTGGAATCTTCATGATGCACTCAGGGATCCCTAAGTTGTTGAGCCATAGGACAATATGAGATAAAGCTTTCCCTAGCCTCTCTGTTAGACTTCCAAACCCTATATGAAGAAGTAGCAGTTAAACCACTCCTTTATACTCCTCCAGCTCCCTGTCCTATGTCCTTAAGGGCCCTACAGTACACAAGCAAGGTCACAGAGGATTGGCAGATTTGTTAGCAACAAAAAAGACGTATCCCTATCTGTCACAGAAATGTTTATCAAACTGACACATTTGCAGCGCAGTTCTAAGCAGAGTTACAGCCTTCTAACTCATTTGAAGTCAGTGGGCTCAGAATGATGTAACTTTGCCTAGGATTCCTCTGTCTGAACATCAGAGTTCATAGATTGACAGGAAAACTGCCCCTAAATCTGGCACTCCATTCAAATGTCTCATCCTCCACCATTGTACTTATAGGTACTCCATGTAGTATAGAATCAGTGGCATAACTATAGGAAGGTGGGCAAGAACATCCCACATTCTTAATGTAGGTTTGGAGTGGGAATTGACTTGAGCTGATTCAGGTGCAGGTCTGGCTCACAGATTTCGACTCCCCAGCCTTCAGCTCTTTTCCATATGCAAGTTCATATTAGAGTATTCTCTTTTGCATACCAGGTAATCAATAAATCAATCATGGAAGTATTGCTCTGTCTAGTCATATGCATCCTATCATCTGCTGATGTACAGCAAAGGGCTGTGTGGGGTGAGAGAAAAGTACTGGTACCAATACAATAGTTTTTCAGTATCAGATTATCAGATCAGTAGAAGATTTAGTTGTACTGGGAAGAAGAAGAAGAAGAAGAGTTGGTTTTATACACCATCCTTCACTACCCGAAGGAGTTTCAGAATGGCTTACAAACACCTTCCCTTCCTCTCCCCACAACAGACATTCTGTGAGGTAGGTGGGGGTGGGAGAGCTCTGAGAGACCTATGACTGACCCAAGGTGACCCAGCTGGCTTCATGTGGAGGAGTGGGGAATTAGAGTCCTACCGCTCTTAACCACTATGCCAGACTGGCTAGAAGGGGAAAGATTAGTTTTGAGATTGTGATGTGAAGGAATTTTGAGATTGTGATGTGAAAGAATTCTGCTTGAGACCCTGGAACTCCTCTTGGCAGTCAAAGTAGATAATACAGAACTTTTAGACCAGGCAGCTTTATGTGAACATAAATTGGTTTAAGCTAACAATTAAGAGAAGAAAACTGGATGAATTAATACAGTTCTTGACTATAATACGTTGATTTATATATACAAGTCATGACTGTTTTTGTAGTCAGAGAAAAGGGGAACACAGCAAGGGGATCTTAATCCCAATTCAGTATTATGGCTTTCCTGGTCTAAAGAGGAGGAAAGAAAGTTGTCCTTCTCCATTTATATGAATTTCCAGGGGTCTCCACCTGTGTTTTCAGAAATCCAGTCTTATAACTGATGATCATTTTCAGACAATAGACTTGAGTCTTGTATGTTACTGTGGTGTTCTCAAAAACCATTCAAATTGTGTTTGGAAAAAGAAAGATATCTGTCTATCACTTCCAGTGCCTTTCTAAGAAGAGTTATGTTCTTATAAACCTATTGACTTCAATGGACCTAGAAAAGTGTAACTCTGTTTAAGATTGCACTGCTAAAGCAGAGTTAATTAATGTTCTTTGGCTATTGTCACATTGGCGCTTGGCACAGTATGGTGGTGCCTCAAGTTGTATAGGTGTAAAGTGTAGCAGAGCATTTCATCCAGACTGCACACCCTCTGGCAGGTTACCCATGCAGCCATCCTGTGGGGGAGCATCCACAGTAGTGTTGTGCTTCAATTATGGAATGAGCTGTAAGGGTGGGTTTTGTTTAAATGCAGACAGATGGATGCACTCATGCACATATGCGCATATAGGCCGCAGCTCAAGAAAAACCAGTGGCGGAAACAGATCTGCAAGTTCAGATGTCCTTTCTGGGTTCCTTTCACTGCAGGACAGTTGATTTTTTTTAATGTATTTTTCCATGTTACAATCAAGCACCTCCTTATTCCCACATGTATTGTATACTCTGCCCTCCCTCCTCCCTCCTCAGTTTATAGCTGTTTCTGTATCTTCGGCAACAGTCCTTTATATAAGTCCTCCTTCTGTCTTCCTTGCTTCCTCCATTTCCTCCCGTCCTTCATACTTTTCTTCTTCCTTTTTCTCTTTAGATTTGTCACCGAAGATTATTTCTGTTCTGTAATCAGAGGTGGGGAGTTTTAGTATAACTTGGATGGTTATGTTTCTCAAGTATTATTCTGCCTTTTCTTATTTTCTACCCCCCCCTCTTAACTACTTATCCTTTCTAGCCAGGGGCACAAACTTAAGAGCTTCCACTGAACGTCAGACCTTTGACCTTCCATGACCCATTTTAAATACAAATGCCACTTTTTCTTAATCTTCCCTATTTTTGCTTCCCATTGTTCTTCTTGGTTAGTAATAGTTATTATGTCGGATTGAATGTATTCAAATAAGTAATTCTGCCAATTTGATACTGTCCATTTGGTTTTATCTTTCCATCCAAATGCTATTACGGCTTTTCCAGCTAACACCATTGCCTTAAATAAGTCCTGTCCTCCTTTTCCAATGCCTTGGTTACCTAAATTGCTGCTTAGCATCAGTTCCAGATCTATCTTCGGCCTTATTGTAAAGAACTTATAAAGCTGCTCTGTCACTTTCTCCCAAAAACTCTGAGCTTCTCTGCACTCCCACCACATATGGGAGTACCATCCTTTCCCGTTCCTGCAGTGCCAACAGTTTGAGCTTAATTGTGGGAACATATTAGCTAGTGTGGCCGGGGTCCTATACCATTTAGTGTAAAATTTCAATTCCAATTCTCTAAATTAGTGTACTTTTATCTCCTGTATCTCTCCTTTATTATAAAGGAGTTTTGGGTGCCAGAATTCTAAAATGCGCCCCGTTAGTGTATGGGCGGAAAATATGCCACTCAGAAGAGCTGCCTCCAGTGACTGGCTCCCTCAGCCAACCTGCCCTGCCATTGGCTGGGTGGCTGGGAGGGGAGGGAGCCAGTCATCGGAGCCAGCGTCTTCTGAGCGGCCATCTTCCCCACATACACTAAGGTACGCTTTCAGCCCAGCGGCGAGCGGAGCCGATAGGCTCCGTCCGCCGGCTTCCCCCCCTCCAGCCCCCATCCTGCCCAGCGAACGGGCCCTGCACGGCACGTCC
>NW_015159718.1:799287-806553 GCF_001447785.1 Gekko japonicus
AAATCTTCCAATATAACTTTTATTTCTTTAATCCCTTCTTTCGGCTTAGATAAAACTATAATCATATCGTCTGCAAACAAGTTTAGTCTAACTTCTTCCTTACCTAAATGGCATCCCTCTATTCTTCCAGAATTCCTAATACGTTGGGCCAGTTGTTCTATAGCCATAATGAAGAGGGATGGGGAGAGCGGACATCCTTGCCTTACTCCTCTCTGAATCGAGAATTGTGGAGTATGTTCCCCATTAATTCTAACTACCGCTGTTCCTTCTCTATATATCTCTTGTATTGCCTGTATAATTGATTGACTAATCCCATGTTTAGCCATAACTGTCCATAAAAATTGATGTGAAAGTGTGTCGAAGGCTTTATAAACATCTAATTTCAACAATGCTAGTTTCCTGGATTTGTTATGGCACAGAACGTTAATTAAATTCCTTACTGGTTGTGCAATATTCCTACCTTCTACAAACCCATATTGGTCTTCTTTTATTATTTTTGGAATAATAGTCTTAAATCTGTTTGCCATTATCTTGGCAAAAATTTTATAGTCTTGATTTAGTAGACTAATTGGTCTGTATGAGCCCACTTCTTGGAGATCTTTCTTAGGTTTTGGGATTACTGTTATTTCTGCCTTCCTCCATGTTTCCGGGGCCTTTCCTCCTTTCAGTATATTATTAAAGACTTCCTGTAATTCTGGGGCCAGAACCTCTTTCATTTCCCTGTAAAATTCCGCTGAGAAGCCGTCCAGCCCCGGGGACCTGCCTGTCCTTAAACTGTCTATCACCTGCTCAATCTCACTTCTCGTTATATTCTTTTCAAGATTTCCCCTTTCATTTTCTGTTAACCTTATCTCTATTTCCTCCTCAAACTCCCTTACTTTTTTTCCCTCATATAATTTCTTATAAAAATTTTCAAATGCCCCCTTTATCTCCTCTGGGTTCTGTGTCACTTTTTTATCTGTCCTAATACTCTTCACCCTTTGCCTCTCTTTTCTCTTTCTCAAATAGTTTGCCAGTCTTTTGGCCGACTTGAGTGTATTTCTCTGATATTCATTTTTCACCATAACCTGCTTTTTCCATAATGCCCTGGAGTCGAGAACATCTAACTTTTGCCGTAATTCCCTAATTAACCTATGTCTGTTGGGGCAGAATTTCTGTACTTGATCACTTTGCAGTTTGCCCAATTCCTGTAATCTCTCTTTTCTATCAGCATACCATTTTTTTCTTTATCTCCTTCTCTTTCATAATACATTGCCCTCTAATTACCGCCTTAGCTGCATCCCATAATACATTTGTTTCCACTGTCCCCCTATTCTCTTGAAAGTACAGCTTTATTTGCTCCTTAATATATCGTATATTCTCTTTCCTAGCCATAATCAAATTGTTATATCTCCATGGTCTTTTAATTTGTTTATATGCTGGACAACCTGGAGGGAACCATTAACAATTCATTAATACTGGACTTTCCCCCAGATCTGTTTATTTCTCTTCCATTGCTGAATAGCATGGGCTGCCGATGACTGTGCAATGGGAGGCAGATGTCCTCATCTGGAGAGACCCACTTATTCCACTCAGGCAATGCCACTATATTGCCAAAACTGCGTGCGTGACCGCAGCCTTTGACTAGTGAAGCACCCATTTACAGTTGCTTAGATAATATTACAAAACAGGATTAATCAAGTGAACAGAGAATTAGGAACTAGCTACATAAATATGTACCCGTCTCTTCATGGGCACATAAATAAGTTACTCTAAGTGGAAAACATCTAGTCTTAGAGCTACATGTCTTTCATTATGACCAGCTGCCACCACTCTTATGGTACTTCTGTACAATTTCTGTTACTGGTTTTTAGGGGGACTCATTCATGCATGGGTGGCATGCCCACTGATAACGATTACATTTTTATCAAGCATTTGAAAATATACTTCATTTGTAATAGCAAAATATTGAATTTGACATTTTAGTAGGAATTAGTTTTTTAAAAATTACAGCTCAACTAAATCTGCTTTTAACAGCATCTTTTAAGGGGGAGAGAGATTCAGAGTTTGCTATTTTATTTTGGGTTTTAGCTGAAAATGTTTTTAACTATTATTGTAAGCTACCTTGAACCACGAGGAAATCAAGGATATAAATGTTTTCGTAAATAAATAAAATTTACTATGCAAGACTAGGTTTCAGATATATTTAAAAGATTTTAATTTGAATGTGGTTGGAAACATGCCCTATATGGTCAGCCCTATATGGTCAGGGTCCGGCTTACCTTAGGGACCGCCTCTCCCCGCATGTTCCCCCAAGGGCACTATGGTCAGGGAACCAAAATCTCCTGGACATTCCAGGCCCCAGAAACATCAAATTTGCGGTTACCAGGGCTAGGGCATTCTCGGTGGCGGCTCCTACCTGGTGGAATGAGCTCCCAGAAGAGATCCAGGCCCTACGGGATTCGGTGCAGTTCCGCAGGGCCTGTAAAACGGAGCTCTTCCGCCAGGCTTTTGAGTAGGAGCTGCCACCACTACCATCATTATGCCATCATCATTATGTCACCATCGTCACCATCATTCTATTTACGCCCCCTCACTAGTCCCGCAAATTGACCATCTTCAGAGCAGGAACTATTGGGGGTGCGAGACATGCCTGGCAGAGGTCAACGCTGTATGGACGTATATTGTTGCTGCTATATTTATTGTTACTGTTGCTTGTTAATAATTTTAGAATCCCATCTTGTTTTATAGTTAAATAATTTTGGAGCACCGTAAAGTATATTTTAGTTAATTGTATTGTTGTATTTTATATTATTCTGTACTGTTTTAATGTTTTAACTTGGACATTTATGCCCCTTGTGAGCCACCCTGAGCCTTCGGGGAGGGCGGGGTATACATTCAAAAATAAATAACTAAATAACTAAATAAATAAAATATGAACCTTGTTTTGGGTTGTACTCAAAAGCTGGTCCCCAAAAATCTCATAGGAATATGAGTATTGGGTGTAATTTAAAATGTTAACCACTGATATGCAGAAGAGGATATAAGAGCCAACTGAATATCTCTCTAGCAGTTGTACATGAAAGCAAATTGCTAGGAATTTAGAAATGAGCTATCTAGTGAAATGGTATGTTACAGGAAACCATATTTATTTTCAATCAAAATTATTGAAACCTGAAAAACATTAACTTTGTTCTTTCCTGTCAGTAAAATTGCAGCAATATATAGAATGTAAATATATTTTGTATGTGAAACACACAGTTTGAAGAATTTAAACTCAGTTCAGGTGACCTGAAGCTTTATAATCTAATCCAGAAAGAGCTTTAGCAACACAAGCCCCTTTGAAATGAATGGTGCATAAGGGTCACAATCTTGGGGATCAACAGAACAGAAAACTCTAATTCACACTGTCAGCTATGAGATTGTCTTCAGACTTGATTATGGTGACTTGTGTAGAGATGCCAACTTAAAATGTATGTTCCAAGCTACACATTTCCAGCAAAATACTTAAAACACCAGCAATAAAAATGCCAGCAATAAAAATCCCCCTTTTAACTACCTGATATTGCCATATATTAAACCAACTTCATTATTCAGTTCACTTTCAGTTCCAAGGACATTGCTTGTTCCTGGTCAAAGTGTATTTTTTTTTGTCATAACAAGGAATTTCAGTATGTACACAGATATGTCTATTTTTTACTTACATAGTTATAAATGTCATTCTAACTTCTGATCCAGAGAACCTGATGGAAAACATGAGAAGAGGCAGAAATACTAATTATTGAGTATAATAGATTTCTATGGATATACTGTTTTTGATATAATTGTTCATCTGGTAACTATAATGTTGCATCATGCACAGATGTCATACCCACCAACATCCAAAAGTGAGCAGTGACTCACGAAAGAAGTGAGCAGTGACTCATGAAAGCTCATACCCTACCACAAATTTTGTTAGTTTTTGAGGTCCTACTGGACCCTTGCTCTTTTCTACTCCTACAGTTCACAACAGGTGACATTTTGCGTTTCTGTAGCAGTACAAGTGGACACCACCAGGAGGAAGAGACAAAGGGGAGGGCATGCTAGAGCCAGCATCAGGATGGAGAGACTCTAGAGCAGAGCAGAACTGATGAGGATGGAATGGGAGTTGACTTCTAGTTTATGGTGGCATGCTGGTAGACGCACCTCCCAGACCTCCCGGGGGTGCGATCTGCATGCTAGTGGTTAGGAGGGGGGGCATTGTTCACTACCCCCCCGGAGCCTTTGTGAAAGGCTCCTAGCCATGGGGATTTTGAAGGGTGGCCTCTTCAGCAGCGAGATGATGGGAAATTGAGGCCCTCTTCTGCCCTGACGGTCCTGCTGCTATGCGTCCGAATGGAACTAGAGTCACTGACCAGGACAAGCGTTGGAGATGGAGCGCATAAAATGCATTTTGAGTGAGGTCTTATGACCAACAACGAACAGTGAGTTGAGTGAAAGCAAAATACTGACAACTTAAAAATAAAGTCTCCCCCCGAGAACGGTGAGAAAAGTAAGCGGGGGCCCCCCTCCCATACGCATGAACTAAAAAGCAATTTAGCAAGGGGGGGATGGAATTAAAAGCATTGAAATTTGTTTTAAGAACCTTACCAGAGCGTGGATAGGCATTGGGCAAATTTCAGAGACTTTAGCAAGTTTTGACAAAAGTAATCCATAAAAATGGCGTGGAAAAAAGCGGAGAGAGACAAACAGCCAAAAGTGAAACCACCGGGGAGCATGAGCCCATGACCAGAAGAGACCACTGAGTTCTCTAAACTTTTGGCGGACTCTTTGTGCCCTCTACTGGACCAAATGATTAACATCAATCAGCAGCTGACAACTCTAAATCAGAACTTTGCAACTCAGAAGCTCCAACTGTATGAAACTACAAAAAAGATGGCGCAAAAAGCTGAGAAAGTAAAGGAAATAGATGCCAACTCTGAAAAAGTCAAGAAAAAGGTGCAAATGCTGGAAAGGAAGAAAGCTTTAGATGAATCTCAACTTTTACAACTGCAAATGGAGAAAGCTAACCTGGTCCTCTGGTTCCAAGGGGTCCCTGAAGTAAAAGACGAGAATCTAAAACAACTTTTGAGTGATGCATTAGCTCCAGTTATAGATTTAAAAGCGGAATACCTTATAAGCGAAATTGATGTGGTCTAGAGGGCCTACTCCATTTACATCAAGAAAAATAATCTGCCTGGCGAGATAGTGGTTAGATTCTCGAAGAGACACGTGAGGGATTCTATCCTGAAAGCAACTACAGGAACACCCCTGAAAATTGGAGGCAACACCATCAGGATCTTAAAAGATATCCCATTTGAGATAAGGAAGAAGAGGAAGAAGTACAAAGACTGAATCCTTTTTTTTATAAACAAACAGCATTTACTACAGATGGTTAACCCCTGAAGGCGTCATTTTCAAACTGCAGGACAAAAAAAGAAAAAATTGACTCTGTTTCCAAAGCGCGTGAGTTCCTGAGATTGCAACTGGGAGAACCAGCTGAGGACGCTAAAGAAGAAGATGACAGCAAATCTAGCGGTGAACTGGACTCTGTGCCTTCCGACGAGGATTCTGCTTCAGAAAAGGGGGCGGCTGCCCCTAAATGAGAATACCAATTGAGGATTAGAAAAGATAAAGCAAAGTGAAGGCTGAAGGATTCTGAATGGTGCCTTAAAGCATGTGATATAAATGATGCTCTTGGGGGTGTCTTTAAACAGTTAAAACTGGTTAAAAAGATAAATATAATGTAATACTAGCATGGGAGGGAATGGGTCTTTGCACATCTCTCTCTTCTGTGAGCATGCATACACATACAAAAATATTTTATAAACTTGAGGGTGCAGGCACAGCCAGTTATCACTGGCATTTTTCCTCATTGTCTTTTCCCCATCCCTGACCAATTGCAAGAAGCAAATTTAGATGAAGTTGGAACCCACAACACTGTTATTACATTGCTTGATTTTCCTGTACAAATAACTCTTTGATAGTTTATCAGAATCAGCTTTTTTAAAAAAAAATCTTCATTACGTCTCCTTCTTTAATGGAACCATTGACATCATATTGTTCATGAATTCAGGAGGGAAGATAGCATGGTATAGCCAGATCTCATCAGATCTCAGAAGCTACACAGGGTCAGTACTTGGCAGGGAGACTGCCAAGGAAGACTCTGCAGAGGAAGGTGATGGCAAACCACCTCTGCTTCTCACTTGCCTTGAAAGCCCCTTGCTGGGGTCGCCATATGTTGGCTGCAACTTGATGACAATTCAGTCACTCTCTCTCTCTCTCTCACACACACACACACTGCACCATTGTATTTACAAATCATTTAGAGTATCTGTATTCTAAAGCTAAAAGGGATTAAAACTAAAATAGGAAGAATTGTAATATTATTTATATAAATCTATGATATGCCCAAATTTAGAACAATTTGTTCATTTATGTTTGCTAGACAGACAGACAGATAGAAAGTTGAGGAAAGTGATCAGCTGATTAGGGAACCTTTACTGCAAAAAAAAAAAAGAGTTAGGAATATTTATCTCAGAGAAAAGAGGACTAAATTAAAAATGACAGTTGATAATATTAGGAATTGTAGGGAAAAAAAACCTGCAAAAAATTATATTTTGTCTTTTAGGCTCTGGGTCATTCAGTCAGATTACTTGGCCATTTCCACAACCTGAAAGTGCCCTCTGGGGCATACTATTTGTCCCACTGGGGAAACAAACTGCACACAAATTTCCCTGATGGGGAAAATAATACCCGTAGAGACCAATTTAGGTTGGAGAAATGATGCAGGGGAACATTTAAACTCTTTCTTCCGGCTTGCCAGAACCCTTATCCAAATTGGCCCTTGTATGCCTGGGAATTGAGTTCCAAGCATAGAACTCACAGTGCACATCCAATTGCCTGGAAAATTCAACTTTATAGGGATTCCTGACAGGCAACAAAAATAGTATTTATTGATGATAAGTGAACTGAGGGCTTTCTTTATTTAGAAAATGTCTATGCTGCCTGTCCAAAAACCTGCCATTGGAGGTCAAGAGTCAACTGTGACCACCAAACTGCAAATATATTAAGTTATACAATGGCACCAGTATACTAAATTACTGTAATGTGGACTCCAGTGTTCAAAGTACCCATATTGACAAGGGGCCAGTGGAGAGGAGGAAAGGAAAAGAAATCTAGTTTAGACATTTGGAGCTATGATTATCAATTATGCCTTTTCTGTTGAAAAAAGGCAGGCCAGAAAGAGAATCAATAAATTTAATATAG
>NW_015159718.1:806598-809995 GCF_001447785.1 Gekko japonicus
GGCCATGGGTTGTCTATACAGATCAGGTCCATTTAGAAACCTTTTAAACAAACTGTGAAACCTTTCTTATGGAAGTCAAAGACTTCTTACTTCCCCCAAATGAACACTGGGACACTCACTTCTGGTTTCAGAAAAAAGCTAGATGGTATGTGAGAGTCCAGATTCACCATTCTTGTGGTCCAATCCAAAGCAAGCAAGTCCAGCATTTCTGATTGCTAGTTGTAAGGTTAGAAAATGAAGCCTTGCTGCCTCTTTCCTTGTCTAAATGCCTCATGCTCCATTAATGTCAATTTGCCCCAGTGGGTTTAGCAATATAACACGTTTCTAGCTTCAAAATGAGTGTACCATTTCATCTAGCCAGCTTGTACAGAGGCTGGATATTCATTTCTATTTTACACCATCAGTGCCTCTTCCTTTGATGTGGGTGATGTTTCCTTGTTGCTCCTTGTGTAAATCCCCATTTCCAGCAGACCTTCATTCTTTCTGATGCTTGGGTGCATCACAGCCTTCCTTTCTCTCCTTGTCCTTTGTTATATATGATGTGGGGTGATATTGTCCATTAGGAATCCCTTGGCCAATCTGAAAGCATCTATTTATGTTCCATTAGTACTTCAAGCACTTAGAAGATCATGATGAACTGTAAAAAAGCCTCCCACTCTCTTATTTGAGAAACCATAGAATGTAAACTCTTCTTTTGTGAAACAGGAATCAGTGGGTGGAGGAGTAAAAACAGAGTTAAATGCAAAGAGGCATAGAAGGAGAAGCACTTTTCAGCTATACTATCCTCAGGCAAAGCTATTTAAGTACTGATTCCATTTTGCTTACTTTTAAAGTCTATCCCAGTCTTTATACCTACCCACCTGTCCTACCATTAGGTTAAGAGGTAATTCCAATGAGGAATTCTACTAAATTTCACTTCAGCAGATACCGAAGTTGGAACCTTAGGTAGAGAAACTAAGGCCTTTGGGGGAAGAATTGCTGTGGCTTCTACCAGGTTTTTAAAATGATTGGAGGCATTCAGTACTGTTTTGGAATGGGATCCAGTGGTGCCACCCATCTCCAGGTGACACAAATTTAAAAATAAACCTTACAAGTTGCAAAAGGGGAGTTACTTTTCACATAGTGGTTCCCTACTAGGTATACACAGATCCTATGGGGGGAGGAATCCCCATTGATCCTGGTGTGTACAGGTGTAAACAGGAAAAGTAAAAGTCGTATGCCAGGGTACAGTGTCATGTACAAGCATCACTAATGTCTGTTTTCTGGTTTATAATGGTTGGAGCCCTGCAGTTGGGGATGGGGTTCAAAACAGTGTCCATTCCCAGGGAACATACAGCTGCAAAACTGACATGTGCAATCTTCAGATATGGCTGTAAATGATTTATGATGAGAGGTTTTTTGTGCTATAGGAAAAGATGCATCAAACAGACTACTGCAGTCAAGATGCTAATGGCCTAATTTCATCGGGTTTCCAGCCCCATTACCAGAGCGTCACCCAGCTACGTGCCTACATCACGTCTGGGCGACGGAATAATGCAGCGCCTGTGTTACAAGCAAGAATCTTATGGCGGGGAAGCATGTGTCACCCACCGGTTCATAGGTAGGTACTTGGCAAACCTAAAATAGAGGACCTTTTCAGTGGCAGCCCTATAGTTATGCAACAACCTCCCCAGGGAGGTGTGCCTTGCTGCCACCACTCTCAATGTGTAGGAGCCAGCTGAATACAATTTTATTCAGGATGGAATTCAATTAATCTTATTTCTTATGCTTAGCAGCAGTTTTAGATTTAGTCAGATAAACGGATCAGTGGTTTTATGTATTTTATTGTGTTTTATTGTTTACTAGGAATAAGGCCCGTTGTGGAAATAAATACAATGAGCTCTAGAAAGAGGCTCTGGGCGCTGGCCCCAGCCTTGGCCACTCAGTGTCAATTTGCTGTGGTGACTTCAGCAGGGTATAATGACACTGAGTCCACCATTTTCTCCAGAGGAACTGATCTCTGCTAACTGAAGAACAGTTGTAATTTTGAGTGATCTCCAGCTCTCACCTGGAGACTGGCAACAATGGTTCCCTATGAGGGAATGGCTGGTTTGGAGGGTGAAGTCTATGGCATTCTACCTGTCAGAGGTCCCACCCCTCCTCAAACCCCACCCTCTCCAGGATCCACCCCTCAAATATCCAGGAATCTCCCAACCTGGAGTTGGCAACTCAATCTCCTTCCCAGCCAACTGTCAACTTACCTTCAGATTTCCATCTTCTCCCCCCTCCCTTCTGGAGAGCAGTTGTAATTCTGAGTGATCTCCAGTCCTCACCTGGAGATTGGCAACAATGGTTCCCTATGAGGGAATGGCTGGTTTGGAGGGTGGAGTCTATGGCATTCTACCTGTCAGAGGTCCCACCCCTCCTCAAACCCCACCCTCTCCAGGGTCCACCCCTCAAATATCCAGGAATCTCCCAACCTGGAGTTGGCAACTCAATCTCCTTCCCAGCCAATCATCAACCTACCTTTATTTCCCCCTCACTCTTCAGCTTTCCATCTCCCCCCACCTGCAGCCTCCAGTGTACTCTGAAGCCCTGACTGCCACATCACATTGGCTGTCATGGGGGGCATCTCAGCAGGATATAAGGACACAGAGTCCACCATTTTCTCCAGGGGAACTGATCTCTGCCATCTGGAAAGCAGTTGTAATTCTGAGTGATCTCCAGTCCTCACCTGGAGATTGGCAACAATAGTTTCCCAGGAGGAAAAGTAGTCTTTCTCTGCAATGGGGACCAAAGCAGGTAACATCATTTTCCTCTCCCCCTTTTTACTTGCACAACAACCCTATGAGGTAGGTCAGGCTGAAAGGCTGTGATTGGTCCAAAATCACCCACTCATCTTCTACAGCAAGAACCTGGATCTCAGAGACTCTGCTCTGAAGCACTGATGATTATGCCTAGGGTATCAAACCTCCAGGTGGAGCCTGAACATCCCCAGGTATCACAACTGAACTTCAGTCAACAGATCTCCCCCCCCCCCTGGAGAAAATAACTGCTTTGGAAGGTGGGCTTTATAGCATTCTGTTGAGCTGAGGCCTCTCCCTTCCCCAAACCATGGCGTCCATAGACTCTACCAGAAAATCTCCAGGAATCTCTTTACCTGGAGCGGGCAACCCTATCCAGACTGGCCCCAATGAGTTCCTCACAACAGCATGTGAAGGGTTTCCTTCCTATGAACCAAGCTTTGTTGCCCATTGTGGTGAAATGGGCTCCAGTTTACAAATCAGCCGTTCGCCTCCCACCCTTGTCCCGTGGGCGTATCTCACTCCTGAAGTTCGCTGCCACCACTCCCTGAATTATCACTGCCTTTTTAGAGGGACACTGAGACCCCTCTGGCCAAATCTCCCTATTTGGAGAT
>NW_015159718.1:810163-825618 GCF_001447785.1 Gekko japonicus
CTCTAGCCTCTCTCTCTCTCTGGCCCAAGAGAGTAGGGAAACTTCCATTCATTCCCCAGTGCAGCCGACTGTGGAGTGGCTGAATTTCTGCTGCCTCCCAGGGTTCCCATTGTGGCCTGGACAACGTGGTCAGCACAGGCAGCAGGAGCCTTTCCTAACCTCCTGTAGGACGAAGACTCCTTCCTTTCTGAAAGTGCTGGAGTCTATGTTAATGCTGCCCTGACCCTTGGGACAGTCCCTCTTTTCCCGCTCTTTTTGGCCTTGGGGCAGCTGGGAATTGTAGTCCAGCAGATGAGGAAGCCCCATTCAACCCAGTGAGTGATACTACTACAGGCCCCTCTCTGGAACTACAGCTCAATTAAACCTTATGGCGGAATATTTTAAACAAACACAGGTAACTGCCATTTCGTTACACCTACCAACAGCCACTGAGGGAAATGTTACTTTCACACAGGAGGAAAGCTGGAAAAGCATCTTCGTCAAGAGAGAAAGCCAGGCAGAGTGGCTGAAGAGGGAGTGGGCGGGGAAAAGGAGCAGACCCAGCACTTGGCCAATGGCACGTGAGTACTCTTGAGTGGCGGCTGATGGGCCAATGGCTGAGGGAGAGCATTTTACAGCCAATGGGAGTACATGGAATGTTGCCACTTTAAAACAGCCTTATTATATAGAGAGATATTGTAAACCGCCTTGAGCTTCTGTACAGTAGAGAGGCAACTAATACATGTTTTAAACAAACAAACAAACACCTAAAAATGAGGCAAGATTTTCCCTCCATTTTTATTTCCCTTTCTAACTGAGCAGCCCAGTGGTCTATGTTCTTCTTTCCTGAAGAACTCTGGGTGTCCCACCCTGTCTCAGTATGATATTTTACTGCTGGTTCAGCCCAGGAACCCAAGGGAAGGGTCAGGATCACCCTTAAACCACTGAAAATGGCACTTGAGATGTTATGAAATTCAAAATTAACAAAACATTTTATTCAACACAGAGGGAAAAGCTCAGGTGAAATCAGGGGTTAAAATTTTTGAGGGAACTCAATATAGATAACGCTGAGGTAAAACCAGTACATGCACAGACTTTAGTTTTTATGAGAGTTTCTTAAGCTTTTCACAGTGGCTTAAATCTTTATGTTGAGAGGCTTTTTTTCCAGTGTTTTCCCAAACACCCTTTGTAATGTACTCCGCCATTACCACGTGCGCGACCGTTGGGCCATGCGGTCAAGCAAAGCCCTGAAGCTTCGCTCAGGGAGAACAATAGCCAAGCGGATCCTAGCCTGCACCTATCAGAGGGCCAGGTCTGCAGTCGAGAGCCTATGGGACTCTCGGCTACTGTAAATAGCCTATTGGAAGTAGAGGGTGTGTTTTGGTGGTGGGTTTTCTGGGCATATATACCGGCCTGCGAGCCGGCAGTTCTTTTTCTTGTTTTATCCTAATAAAAGTACTTTGCTGGAATCACTCAACGTTTCTCAGTACGTTTCACCCTTGTACACTTTCTCTGAGTATTCTCCAGCTCTTTTGGTTTCTAGAAGGCTGGTAAACTCTTTTCAGTGCCCAAACTCCTTTTCTTGAAACACCAGTACTCATCTTGAGTTTTTAACTGACTCTAAAGGTCTCTAAAGGCAGTTTCTAACCACACCAGACCAGGGATCTTTGTACTCTTCAGAGCCATCATCCTGTTTAGACTGGGTAGGGAAATTCCTTCTTTCTCTAGAAGATCTATACCCTTTCCTTGGCTTGAATGGGAGTCTTCACCTAACTTTCCAAACTTTCTTGCCAACTTTCCCCCAGTACTGTGTAAAACTGCTCTCAGCTAAGGCTGAAATCAGACTCAATTCAGTTGAGACAGAAAACTGACTCTCTACTCAGCATGCAGCTCTCTCAAGACTTTCTCTGCTCATCTGCTAACTCATCAGATTCTGTGGAACAGCCTGTGACTGAAGGCTCTCAGGCTCTGTTAAGAGTTAACCCTTCACAGTCCGTTAGCTGTTTGTACAGCAGTTCTAAGCTTCTTAAAAGTGCAGTCCATCACAGCAAGGTACAGAGAAAGCCTGAGGATTTCCCCTCTTACAACAATGGCATACACTCCTTTGTCAGTGTTATCATAGCACTGGCCACAAATACTGGACATCAACAACTTTTCTGTGATCCTGTCCAACACAATGGTTACAAGACCTTTTCCTGTTGTATATGTAGCATGCAGAAATTGCAAAAAGCTCTCCTTGGTGCCCATTGATTTGCCATTAAGAAAGAGAAGGGGAGTGTGTGTAATTAGAAGGACAAATTGGCCGTACTGCACTTCATTGCGGTGTGTACTGGATTATCTGGTTTTAGTAGAGCCAAAATCTT
Source organism: Gekko japonicus (assembly GCF_001447785.1). NCBI lineage: Eukaryota > Metazoa > Chordata > Lepidosauria > Squamata > Gekkonidae > Gekko > Gekko japonicus. The sequence goes on from NW_015159718.1 coordinate 812,506, forward strand.
TATTAACGTGGCAGAGTGCACTAGGCATTTCCATGCGGCAAAGCTTTGTTACTGTGTGTGCTAGCAGACTAACAAAGTTACACAGAGCCAGTAGTCAGATTCAAAACTAATAAGAGTTCTTTATTATATGGAACTCCATTCTAGACAATATAGATGAGAGACAGGCCCAGAATCTATTCTACCTAGACTGGGTATGGATGCAGGGAAGAGTGCCCTTTCATCTATTGTTCAAAGATGGAGAGAAAATGTGCTCCTTCTTTGTGTGAGGAACTGGGTGTGAGAGTGAAGTGTCAGGCTGGAAGGAAGGAAACACATATCTAAATAGCATTCTACTTCAAAGGCGATAGGATCAGATAACAGGAAGGAAAGGAAGCTGTCTGTGTCCTGACCTGTCTATCTGACTAAATCTGTGGTAACTTCCTGAAGACTGAGGCAGGTGAAAGCTCATTGTCCGTCACTTTTCTAATAGTATGAAGTGTGCAGTGTGAGAAAAAAAACCCAATTATTGCAAAGCAGGGGTGGGCCTCGTCGTGTGCCCAATGCCACCCACTGCTGATGATGGCACTGGGGCTTAGACCGGAGTAACTCTGCATAGTATTGCACTATAAATTGGAATTATGATAGAATTATCATAATTATAAAATTATGCATCAGGTGGAGAAAGTTATTATAAAGAACTTTTTCTCCCACTTCTTTAATTGTAGACCTTGGGGGTACTCAGTGAAGTTGACAACTAGTAATAGTAGTAGTAAAGGAAGAATAGGTTTTTATACCCCACTTTTCTCTACCTGAAGGACTCTCAAAGTAGCTTACAATAACATTCCCTTTCTCCACAACAGCCACCTTGTGAGGCAAGTAGGGCTGAAAGAATAATGAGAGCACTGTGATTGGCCCAAGGTCACCCAGCAAACTACATGTGGAGGAGTGGGGAATCAAACTGTTTCTCCAGATTAGAGTCCCCCAATCATAACAACTATGCCATGCTGGCTCTCCTGGAAGACAGCCAAAAGTTAGCTGTAAGATCGCCAAAAGGAAGTATTCTTTCATATCCTTTCTTATACTATACAAACTGGGCTTGCTTCAGCACACCTAGTTTAAAAATAATGTGGTATATTATTTGGACCTTGGATCATCTGAGAAATATGACCATGGGGAAAATGATTGTAAAGAAGAGTCCGTAATGTCACCTTTGTCTTCATTTCTTGAAGCTAAAAACATGAAATCTTATTATTATGGCTTCTTCCTTTCCATGAGAAATGCTCAGTGACATTCATTCTTCATTTGGCTTTAAGTATGCAGTTTGTCGTTTATAGCATCATGTTGGTGGAGGTCAAAAATGTCTCCAGATGTATTGACTCTGGAGGATTATGGGTTATTAAAAGGTGTGATGCCCTCAGAATATATTGTTCTGCACACATCGGTGGGTTGTCCCATTGAGTTAGTAAGATCCTATGACTGAACCTGCATAAAGCATTCAGTTTGTTGCTCAATATACAGGGGAATATTTGTCAAATTGTTTCATTTAATTTCTTTCAGAACTGACTTTTTTTGGGTTGGGGAAAAACAATTAGATATACGTCTGAAAAATGAAGTACACATTTTCAAAATAAGATTACTTATATTACCAGCATTGCCAGAAATAATTAAGGAGGCAATATGCATTGCAACAATGAAAATGTTAACTTCAAATATTTTGTATTGGCTCCAGTATTCACATAATGTGTCCCAGAAACCCATTTCCATGGCTACTGTACACTTAATCATTTTGCAAAATTAATGCAGATATGAAATTACAATTACAAGTGCCATCTCTAGCCTAATGCATAGGATACCTTTGTGGTATACATCTTTTTCAACATGCTCCATGCTCTGGTATTTTCTAAAAAATGAGGTCCAAGTAGTTACAGTATTGCACATGTGCAATGGATTTTTAAGAGTGGTTTGGGGCTAGCCCACACAGAATCAGTGGCCAGGCTAAAAATAAAGTTTATTCATCAGGCATTGTTCAACAGGCCCTTTGCAGAGTTTTCTGGGAGCAGAAATAATGTGCATGGGAAGAATGGAACTACTGTAGCACTTCTATGCCCAGCCTATATGCATTTGTTTGGACAGAGCCTACACTATGCACATATGGCTCTGTCTGTATGACTGGTTCCCAAATGGGTAGAGATAGCCGTACATTATTATATTCTTTACTCCTGTTCAAATGTATGCACATGGGTTGGAAGAGGGAAGGGCTTTCCACCATGATCTGTTTCCTTTCTAAACTTCCCATCCTTCAATAATGTCTGAAAACCTCTAAACTTACAACTTTTGGTGAGATTTCTTCTGAACCATCCAGGAAAGATAATTTCCCTGGCCAGCTCAGTCTGCTATCTAGCTAGACTTACAGCCATGAAACATTTTTGTTTCCTTATAGTCATCATAAGTCTTATCATAAAAACTTATGTTATGTTGCATACCAGCTTCATTGTGGGATGGATTTCCCTTTTGGTACAGAACCCAATACCATTAGTGGGCTCAGTTTCTACTTTTCCCGAAGTCTTCTCTTGTAAGGGAAACAGAGCTCAACATGGCAAAAACAGAACACATGATGAGGGAAGGGAGTTGCAGCCTAGGATTGGCATAGGGGTAGTACATAAACACCTTGTTTCTTTAAATGAAATGAAGTCCTTGGGGCCAGAGGAACTGTATCCAAGGGTACTAAAAGAACTTGCAGATGTAATTGCTGAGCCTCTGTCCATGATTTTTGAGAATTTTTGGAGAACAGGTGACGTGCCAGAAGATTGGAAGTAGACAAATGTTGTCCCCATCTTCATGAAAGGGAATCCGGATAACTACTGACCCGTCAGCTTGATGTCTATACCTGGGAAAGCTTTAGAACACATAATCAAACAGACAGTCCTTGAACATTTAAGAAGTACAGCTGTGATTACTAAGAGCCAGCATGGGTTTCTCAAGAACAAGTCATGTCAGACTAACCTTATCTCTCTTTTTTTGAGGAAGTTACTACCTTGCTGGATCAGGGGAATGCTGTAGACATAGTTTATCTTGATTTTAGTAAGGCTTTTGATAGGGTTCCAAATAATATTCTTGTTGGCAAATTGGTAAAATGTGGTATGGATCCTATGACTGTTTGGTAGATCTGTAACTGGTTGACAGATAGCACCCAAAGAGTGCTAGTTCCTCTTGGAGAGAAGTGGGACCTGTTTTGTTCAACATCTTTATAAATGAATGAAGGAATAGAGGGAATGCTTATCAAATTTGCAGATGATACTAAATTGGGAGGGGTAGCAAATACAGCAGAAGACAGAGTCAGGATACAGGATGATCCTGACAGGGTGGAAAACTGGGCTAAAACAAATAAAATGAATTTCAATGAGGATAAATGTAAAGTTCTGCATTTAGGTAAGAAAACTCAAATGCATAATTATAGGATGGGGGAGACTTGTCTTGGCAGTAGTATGTGTGAAAAGGATCAAGGGGTCTTAGTAGACCATACACTGAACATGAGTCAGCAGTGATTTTGGGCTGTATCAATGGAAGTATAGTGTCAAGATCACATAAAGAGATGGTATCACTTTACTTTGCTCTGGTTAGACCTCACCTAGAGTATTGTGTTCAGTATTGGGCACCACAATTTAAGAAGGATATAGACAAGCTGGAATGTGTCCAGAGGAGGGCAACAAAGATGGTGAGGGGTCTGGAGACCAAGTCCTATGAGGAAAGGCTGAAGGAGCTGGGTATGTTTAGGGCAAATAGACAAAAGCAGGGAATAACACTGTATTTGGTTCTCTTCTCCTTTTTCTATTTTATTTTCCAGCAGGATTAAGGGCTTTATTTTTGCTTATTATTTACTCCACCACATTTTAGTTACTGATTTATTTTATTTATTTCATTCAATTTATATACCACTCACCCCTCTTGAGGGCTCTGAGCGGTTTATATGTACCAATTAATATCAATCCTAATCTAGGGCCACATACAAGGGGGGGGGGTGACAAGCCTACCAGGCACCCTGTTGCGGGTCGGTTTGCTGTTGTCTGCGGGCTTCGTTCAGTGACCTCCTTCTGGCGCTGGTCTTTTGATAGCTTTTTACGACTTCCTGGCTGTTGCGACTCCTTCCGGGCTTGGTCGAATGCACGTCTGCGCATGCTTGCTGCCGGCCTCTGTCCAGTCGGCTTCGGCCCGCTGTGTCGCCCCACCTCCGTGCTTTGCGGGCCCTGCCCCTTCTTGCTTGCTTTGCCTCGCCAGCCGCTGCCAACATGTTTCTCCGCCCCCACCCTTGTGCCGCTCGCGCCGCCGCTACACCACAAGGGACGGGTGCCCCCCCGCTCTAATAGCAGGTACCCGATTTGTCTATTTGCCCTTTAACAGGCTTTCGAGCCGCTGGGTGGGCGGGAGATGGGACAACGGGCCGGGAGCTCACCCCGGCCACAGTGGGGCTCGAACCGGCAACGCTGTTCGGCCAGATGTTATTGCAGGCTTCTCTTACCGCCTGCGCCACTGCTCCCTGATGATGATGCAACTGAAACTTGAAGGAGAAGACTAGAAACTGATGGGATTGACAGATACAATTTTACTTCTTTTGGGGTTAAATGGAGCAAACCTGTGTAAGGAAACAAAAGAACCCATCAAAACAAACACAACAGTTCAATCTGACTGCTAAAATTTAAACTGGAGGAACACCTAGAGAAAGGAGGTAGATATGTCCTATAAAGAGAGTGGTAGATTCCTCTAGAGGGGGAGAAAGCAGAATGCCATGGTAAAGGTGATGCTGGTTTAATGTATGGACAGACAGAGAATGCTTTGTTTACTGATTTTATATACATATATAATCAGTAGATCAGTATAAAATCAGAAGGATACATTTTGTTTCCCTCATCCTTGACTAGAGGTAATAATCCTAAAACAGTGTACAGCTCATTGGAATTGGGCCATGTAAGAGAATACAAATCTATCCTGTCAGGCTGAGCACTGAAATGGAACCTCTGCATTTCAGTATGATTGCCCTATTTTCTGTACATGCCACTGCTCAGGCATTATGGTATATTTTGCTATCATACTTGAGTTCCAATTGAGAAAATTAAAAACTAGAAGGGTTTAGTTTAGGTTATAAGATTTAAAGATTTCAAAAAGATTTAAAGATTTCAAAAAGTTGCAAACAACAATAATTTGTACTGAGCCCAGTGGCACTTTTAAGACCAACAACGTTTTATTCTGGGTATAAGCTTTTGTGTGCACTGGTCTTAAAGGTGCTACTGGACTCAAGCTTTGTTCTGTTGCTTCAGACCAACATGGCTATCCATCAGAATAATTTATATTGACATCTCTGTTATTTTACTAGCCACAGGTAGGGATGTTTTGTTCCTGATTTTGTGAGAGGCTGTGCTTGGCTGAAACACACAAGATGAGCCCCCCCCCCCAAGTCCTACCCACAGAAAATGTGTGAGGCTTTGATAGTGTTCAGAAAAGTCTTCCTGTTACTTAAGTATGGGTCTTTTTTATGAATTCGGGTTTGAATTTTACTTTTAGGTGAATATGATTAAGGTAAAGGTAAAGGTTCCCTTGCTCAAAAGCCAGTCGGGTCCGACTCTAGGGTTGCGGTGCTCATCTCCGTTTCAAAGCCGAAGAGCCAGCGCTGTCCGAAGACGCTTCCATGGTCATGTGGCCGGCATGACTGAACACCAAGGCGCACAGAACGCTGTTACCTTCCCACCGAAGTGGTACCTATTTATCTACTTGCAATTTCTTGCTTTCTAACTGCTAGGTTGGCAGAAGCTGGAACTAGAGACGGGAGCTCACTCCGTCATGCGGCAACTCGGGTCTCGAACTGCTGAACTACTGACCTTCCACAGCCTGCAGTTCAGCGTCTTAACCACTTGAGCCACCGCAGAATATGATTACTCAAATGTAATTTGAGGTTCAGCTGAAGAAAGATACATCCAGATGTGACACTTCATACCTAACTTTAAAAGTAGCTCATTTATTTCTTCTAAATGAAAATCCAGGGAAGAATTCTTATTGCCTCATTGCCTCCTCAATGTTTCTTGGTATTAACATGCTGCTTTTCAGTGAATGGAATATACATATAGGAGCTGGCAATTAACATGACTGAAGCCATACTGTAAGGGAGAGCAATCCTCACCCTGTAAAATTAGACTGTTGAATGGAGACCTCTGCCATCATTGACCAAACTTTAAACTGTCATTTACAAACTATTAATTGGAATGCTGGCATTTTATGCTGTGCCAGAGAAATGGATGCTCAGGAAGACAGTATCTGCAGTCCCTCGAGGGTTAATTAACCATCCAGTAGCATTCCACCAAACCTTTATAAAAACAAAACTTAACAATAATTATTTAGAAAGAAAATTGGAAATGAGCATCAATGTCACCCTCCCAGAGGAGCAAATTATGGCTCTTATAAGGCAGAAGGGCCCAGGGGAGATGGAAGGGAAAGCACTGCACAGAGATTAGTTCTGTCTGTCCGCCTATTAACTGGCAGTCAGGTCAGGAGTTTAGACTCCAGCTCAGAAATGCACTTGACTCTTTGCTTAAGTTCACAGTTCATCAGGGCATGTACTTAACTATTACACTAGGCCTTTCTACACCAAAATCTCATGAATATGTTGCTTCTCCCACCTTGTTTCTCCCCCCCCATTTTGCTCTGAAAGCATGCTTTGCTTTGCAAAGGATAGCATAGTGTAGAGCTCTGCCTGGACCCCAGCTAGTTATAACCCATTGTGAAAAGCAGCAAATACACACACGTGTGTGGAGGGGAAATCACCCAATGAAGTTGGCTGGGTCAAGATGGAGGCTATTAGGCAAGCCTGCTGATCTCAGCATGTAGCCCAGAGGTGCTGCCTTTACCGTAGGGTAGCCCCAACAACAGGGGCACCCCACTTTCTAACCTGAGCCAGAGACCCACAAACCCAGAGCAAGGAAGGCACTCTTGGTTCTGAACCACAGAGCTAGCAAAAGCCTTGCAAAAGAGTCTCCATTTTCAGGTGGCATAAAAGGCAGCCCTCAGAGGGAAAAAACCTCCAGTCTTATCCCCCACCCCAGGAGAGGTATGCATATGAAACAATGGGTTCCACCAGGTAGGTATCTGCATTTCTAAAGGCTATTCAGTTGCCACCTGGCAAATAGTCCTCCTATCTCTCTCCTTTTTGTGTGACCCCATGCCTCAGGATACTGAGATAAACCAATCCTGCTCCATCCCTCAGGATACTGAGATAAACCAATCATACATTGAAATGTTTAGCAATTCTTCCTGATGCTAATCAGGGACTCATCTCCCATCTTTTGTCTATACTTGGGAACCTTTTCAAACTACCCTGACTGGACCATTAATGGTCAGAAAACCAATTCAACTAGCCAACCAGCACCTGGCTGATTTAATCAAGGCCATTGTTAAGCCTGCCCCTGCCCCTCTGGAATGTCAATGGTTACATCCAGGTCTGGCTCCTCCTGATGCTGCACCCCCTGGGACCCAGGACTGGCCCATGTAATCTTTGTCCGCACCTGAGACAAGTCCTTCAAGACCTCCTATTGGTCAGCATATCCATCCATGCACAACCCCCCACTCCCTCTCTTTCTCTTCCCCCCTCATAGTGCATAATGCTGGCCATTGGCACTATTCTCTTGAAGGACTTCTGCATGTCTGGACAGGTAATATTACCCAGCAACTGATCCTTCTATTCACTATCAATCACCTCTGCTTTCTTAGTTCTGTATTACTTGCTCTTTTGAATGTTTAGTGTGCTTGTAGTTAGGGAAATACTTTAATAAAACTATGTAATTTACTCTTCAAATCTGGAGTTTTCCTACTGTGCCGGACCTCAGTATACAAGTGGTGTGCAATTTCTGTACCCATCTGGCCTATCCTGCCTAACTTCCCCAAACAACAAGGCAGGCCATTGGTGGTAATAAACATATCTTGGAACACATTAATCTTCTCTGCGTAGATACCCTACATGCAGAGTGTTTGTGGCCCTGAACTACCATGGGGTTGCTTCACATGGCAGTGGGAGAAAAATTAATGAAAGGGCTGTTAGGTAGGGATGGGCATGAACTGGCTGACAAACTAAAGTTCATCACAAATTTTGGCTGGTTTGCAGTTTACAGAGTAATGTTCATGAAGTGAAGAACCACCATGAACTTTCATGAATTTTGATGCAGTTTATGGAGGTTCATGGCTCTACATGAAAAACAGCTCAGCTGTTGGAGCCATTTAAACCCCTGTTTTCTGCTCCCTGTGAAAAGCCACAGGAAGCAAAAAGCCGGGGGCCATTTAAACCACTGCTTTCTGCTATCCATGAAAAGCCTCAGGGAGCAGAAAGCAGGGCATGGGAGGAGAAAGCAGGGGTTTAGCTGACTCCCAACATTAGAGATGAGTCATTTTCAGTGGTCCATCTCTAACCAATAGGAACAGCAGTTACTAAAATTGTCAGGCTTTTCTTAACATTCATTTCTGTTTGACATTTGAAGCAAAATAATAAATTTGTTGCATTAATTATCTACAGCACTTAAAATTGTATGCATTCTTTCCTGTAAGTATCAAAACTATAACTGATTTCTCATTAATTGATCCCAGGTTCAAATGCCCACTGTGCCATGGAAGCTCACTAAGTTACCTTGAGCCAGTCACATATTCTCAGCCTAACTTACCTCACTGGGTTGTTGTGAGGAAAAAATGGAGAAGGGGAGAATGTTGTAAGCCATTTGGGTCCCCACTAGGGAGAAAAGCATTATTCCTAGAGAGGCTGTAATGTTACTTCTGGGTTTTCCCAGAATAAAGTTAGTAAATTAATATTTCAGAATGGAAGCTTCATAACTTGTCCCCTTTGCAGATAGTCTAAGTATACTGAACATACATGGTGGGGGGGAGTATGGAAACACAGTGGTAGTTTCACTTTTTGGACCCATCTCCAGACAGTCTACAGCAGGCACAAACTCCACGCCCATACAAAATGAACATAAATAGGTGCAAACAGAAACCAGCTTTTGCTGGGTTCCTGTTTTTGCAAGCCAAGCCTGGACACACACACCTTCTAGGTGTCCTGGATGAGTGATGGAAGGTGCTTTGAAGCTCACCAAAGGGGTCACAAAGGCTCAAGAATAGCACTCCTGGAGAAAAGGGCCATAAAATGCATAAAGTGACAGCAAAGTGGAGATGCATTTCTGGGAAGGGATAATCATTTGCTCAAATTGCCAGGAAGGCCAAGATAGATGGCTATTGCCAAAATATGAGCAGGTTAATGAAACATGTGTGACGTGAGCTCTATGGTGATCTGAGGTACAGGCCTACAGTCCCACAAGGGAAGAAGATTCTCTAACTGTGGATTGGGTAAGGAATTTCCTGTTGGAAATGTATGTGTTTACAAGGTCTGATGATTCAGTCATTATGGGGTTAACTTGTATTCCTAGCTTGCTATTGTTTAGACTGACCTGGAAGGGATACCTGGCACTGAGCCAATGGGGGATTAGCCCGGGAAAAGTAACTTCTACTTTGATGCAGATTGGTCATTTGTTTCAGGTGACTTCCTTTTCTAGGGGTCAAGAAGGAGGAAATCTCCACCATTACGTGTGTGCTTGTCTTGTCTGTAGGAAGCTTAGAAATGTAGCTCTTAGTGTTATGTTAATTTGTAGCAATCCCGTGGACCCTTTTCCCTTAGAATAAAGTATTTTTAAAAGCAAAGAACTCTCTTCTTTCCAATAAAGCAAGATCCATCAAATAGTCTGAGTATTAAACAATTATTGACTATTTTACAACATTTCCAGCCAGCTGGGGCAGGAAGAATTAAAAGGTCTGAACAACCCATCACCATTCTTCAAATGCCGGGTCAGGTCAGGAGCCAGGATCAGTGTTTGCTCACTGACATCATGTCCAAAGCAGGGATGCTATGGTAAACAAGAGTAACATTAAGGTTAGACTAGAGATGTGATTCCCCCCCCCCTTTCTTCTCCTAGATCTGCTATAGTGAATGATAGTCATTTCCCCTTGTAATGTGCCCTGGTTTGTTAAGCTTTAGTAAACAAAGTCTTTCCTGTTTAAGAAAGCAGACTGTGGCCAAAGTCCTCCCCATGCACCTAGCTACTTGATGGATGCACACCAAGAAAGAAGAGCAGTAGTTGGGATACTCTGCCCTTTGCACATGCACAGAGACAGCCTTTACTGGTGCACCCTAGACTGCCAGTAAATGTTTGGGGTGGTGGCAACCAAAGAACAGACATGCATACACACATGCAAGCTGGGACAGGATTCTGACAGTAGGCAGATATGGTCTGTGCGGACTCTAGAGTGAACTTTTGTTAGATTGAGAGTGAGGAGGCTACCCCTCCCCCCACGTGAACTCAATCTATTTAGAATGAGATTCTACCAAAAGGCCTGATCGTTTCACTTTTCATATGTCCTATTTTTCCTCCAAAACTTTTCCAACAGGGGAATAATAATGCTTTAACAAAGACAGCATCTTTCACAAACATCCATTAATCTTCATTACTTTCCCATGAGGTAAGGAGGTATGTTGGGAGCAGCCAGTGTGAAAGAGGAATCTTTCTGGTTGTATTACTGTTTAATTGACATGAAGGCTTCTGTCAGAAGCCCCTAATAATCCATGTTCATTACCAGAACTGAGATCCTGGGGAGAGGAGGAGCAGAAATCTGCGTGGATGATAGTTGCAAGCATTACTGCACAGAAATTGTGTTTTAAAAATAAATGAATCCTGAGATGTGATAGACTTCAGTGGTCAGTGGATGAAAATTCTAGTGCAACTGCAAACAAATCTAAAACATTTGTGGTGATATATTTTCCTGAGCCTCTGGAATGATCTACATGATATACTAGGTTAATATCCTTTTTACTTTCTTGGCAGTGCTGCAAAACAACAGGTATGCTTTCTCTTAAGCATTTATTTATTAAAGTAAATCTTAGGGCTGACCCATAGATAATGACATATCTGAAGAACTCTGTCTTTTCACCAGCCCACATGTCAACTTAGATCTCAGGCGTGCTCTATGCTACCTCCCATTTGGCATGTTGGTATAGCTACTGCCAGGTTTATTCTATCTCTGTTGCAGTTTCTGTCTTATGGAATGGTCCCCTGGAGAAAGTACCTCAGTATGACAATGTCCTTTCAATGGGTTTGCTGTTTTGCTGTTTAGTTTTTTTTAATTGAGACTGGCTCCTTTGCCTTTGTTTCTATCATGACATTAATGGACTATTATTAGATTGTATTTTGATAGTGTTTGATGGTCAGTGTATATTGCCTTGAAGTCTGATATAACTTTTTGGGAAATAAATTTATAGCAGTATTTTGGAGACTCCCAGTTTATACCATGATCATGATTATAATGAATATGGGCTGAAGCACTATTTCTGTTCTGTTAATCTCAGTGGTTCCTTTTAGTGCAAGGAGCATTCAGCTGGCTCACTGCACAAGAGCCTCTTGCATAAGCAGAAAGGTCTACACTGCTGCAGAATTGCAAGAGCAAATGTATGTTTCCTGATATAACTCCAGAATCAAAAGGGCTAAAGATTACTTTAAAAAGAAGAAGAAAGAAAGATTTGAACTGGTGCATTGGACATTATAATGTTATAACCTGTTGATTATCAATACAAAATCAGAAAACGTCTCCCAGATGCATCTTCACAGGGCAGAGGAAAGGGAAATGGCACTGCTATGAGCGCAGGACCTGCAAAAATGCTTACACTCCAAACCACATGTTGCATAAGGCATCTGGACTCCTGCCTTTCCCAAAAGATCACACTAAACTAGGTTTGGAAAATCATAATAGTAACAGTTGCCCATGTCCTCACACTGGGTACCTGACCTCAGTTTGGTGGTCAGGTCCCCGGTAACTTCCTTGGCCTCACCAGTCACCAGGTGAAGGATGTCAGCCTCAGTGCCACCAACAGGTGTTTCTTTATAGCTTTCCAGTCCCTCTCCCTTACACCTCCATGCCCTCCAAATGTAGTGCCTTCTTGGGCTGCTTGGGGGATGGCTGTCCCTAGCCCATGGTCCTGTAGCAGGCACACATCTTTAGCTTCCTGCTTGCCTTCTTTGATGTCATGGGCCACCCTAAGTTCCAAAGCACCTTAACACATATAGTCCTCAAGGTACACTGGCTTGCATCTTTCCTGGTGAGAGCATCTAGGCTTGGTCGGTGGTGGCGAAGTCACAGGAGCCATGTCTGGGGTCACTGCAGCAGCCCTGGGAAAAGGTGGCAATGCAGGAACAGAGTCCTGGGGCTCCAGAACAGTCTGCATGGGTGTGAGCAACACTGCGTGGTTGTGATGGTCTCTGGTATGTGGTGTGTCACACTCCAAGCTGCTCACCAGTGGCAGCAGTGGCTGTTGCTGGCTCAGTGACCTCTGGCAGGAGATGGTGGTGAAGCTGGTCGATGTGCCCGCGGAGGATCTGTCTGTCATCTGTGGAGACCTCGTACGACACTGGACCAGTGACCCTGATGACCTTTGTGGGAACCCACACAGGGCCACTGGCATAGCACCAAGCATAGATGGAGTCACCTGGGAAGAACCCTCTGGGTGCTTCTTGGACCTCTGAAAACAAGTGGTTTTCCTGTGCTTGATCCAGGTGCAGCTGATCTAATAGGGTTGTGAGGTGCAGGCCCATAAGGAGCTCTGCTGGGTTGTGGCCGGTGATGGAACTCGGAGTTGCCCAGTGACCTAAGAGGAAAGTTGCCAACCGGTGCTCCCAGTCACCCTGGATGAGCCAGCTGAGGGAGTCCTTGGTAGTCCACACCATCCTTTCCGCTTATCCGTTGGTGGCCAGAAGGAACAGTGCGGACCAGATGTGGCGGATCAGGTAGCAGTCCAAGAATTCCTGAAACTGTCCTGATATAAAAGCAGTCCCATTGTCTGTCACAACCATGTCGGGGAGGCCGTGCATGCAGAAAATCTGGGTGAGGGCCTGGATGTCTGCCCAGGAGGAGCTGGAGGTGACAGGAATGGCCTCCAGCCATTTGGTGTAGGAGTCCACCAATATGAAGAATATCTGGCCCTGGAAGGAGCCAGCAAAGTCCAGGTGCACCTGGGACCATGGGGAGCGGGTGGACTCCCACTGCTATACAGGAGCCGGGGGGGGG